>NW_008355789.1:1056355-1061236 GCF_000622305.1 Nannospalax galili | reverse complement strand
TCCTCCTCCTTCTTCTTCTTCTTCTTCAAGATTTTAGCTGGGCCTGGTGGCGCATGCATTTAAGCCCAGCATTGGGCAGGCAGGAGGATCTCTGTGAGCTTGAGGCCTGCCTAGTCTACATAGTAAGTTCTAGGCCAGGTGGGGCTACAGGGAGACCCTATCTCTAAAAAAACTTTTAAAAAATTTTTAATTCTGTATATATGTGGGTATCTGTGTATGCATTACCCATGGAGGCCAGAAGGGCATTGGATCTTCTGGAGCTAGGGTTATAGGTAGTTGTGAGCTGCCTGCCTGATGTGGGCCCTGGGAACTGAATTCAGGTCCTTTGCAAGAGCAGCAAGTGCTCTTAACCACTGAGCTATCTCTCCAGCCTCCCTGTATATCCTATTTATTTTATTTATTTATTTATTTACTCACTTACTTATGGGGGAGGGGTTCACACATGTGCTACTGTGCATGTGTGGAGGTCGGAGGACAATTTGTGAAAGTCATTTCTTTACATTGTGGGTTGGAGGGATGGGATCAAATTCAGATCATCAGCCCTCTGTTTTTTTTTGTTTTTTTTTTTTAAGATTTATTTTATGGGTACATGTGAATGTGAATACCCTTGGAGCACAGTAAAGGGTATCAGATGCCCTGGAGCTGGAGTTATGGGCAGTTGTGAGTCATCTGACTTGGGTGCTGGGAACCTAGCTCTGATCCTCTGCAAGAGCAGCAAGTGCTCGCCAACTGCTGAACCTTCTCTCCAGCTCCCTGGGTATCATTTAAAAAGAAATACCTAGTCAAGGTCTTTGCTCATTTTTGATTTGTGTGTTGTTGTATTTTAATTCTGTAGATAGTCTGGATATCAGTTCCTCATCAGATATATAATGTGAAAATCTCTTTTATCCTGTGTTTGTAGTTTACTCTGTTGATAGTATCTTTTGATGCAGGAAACAAGTCTTGTGTGAAGTCAAGTTCATCTATTTTTTCCTTTGCTCTCTGTGCTTTAGTGTCAACTGTAAAAAACCCAAAACAACAACAACAATAAAAAACATTTTCAAATTCAGTGTTTTGAAGCTTTTGCCTTATGTTTTTTTCTAAGAGTTTTATTGTTTTAGGTCTTATACCTAGGTTTTCTTATGCATTCTGAGTTATTTTTTGTATATGGTATTAGATATGAACCTGGCTTCATTCTTGTTATAGCAATGGCTGCTCTCCTACATTGTAACTAGATCCCATTGTTATAACAAAACATCTGAAATAATCAACTTACAAAAATGAAAGATTTATTTATTTATTTATTGGTCTTTTTGAAGCAGGGTCTCCCTGTAGCCCCAGCTGTCCTGGAACTCACTATGTAGACCAGACTGGCCTTGAACTCACAGAGAACTGCCTCCCAAGTGCTAGGACTACAGGCGTGCGCCACCATGCCTGGCTGAAAGATTTATTTTTTAAAAAATATTTATTTTATGTGTATGAGTGTATTGCCTGCATGTATGTGAGTGCACCCGTGCCATGCAATGCTGGGGAGGACAGAAGAGGGCTTCAGATTCCCCTGGAACTGGAGTTAAGGATGGTTCACAGCTGCCATGTGGATGCTGGGAATCGAACCCGGGTCCTCTGCAAGAGCAGTCAGTGCTCTTAACAGCTAAGCCATCTCTCCAGCTCTGAAAGATTTATTTTTTTTTTAAGATTTATTTTAGGGGCTGGAGAGATGGCTCAGCAGTTAAAAACATTGGTTGTTCTTGCTGAAGACCTGGGTTTAAATCCCAGCACCCACATGACAGCTAACAACTGTCCATAACTCCAGTTCCAGGGGATCCGATGGCCTCTTCTGTCCTCTTTGGGTATTATACAACATGGGTGCACTTACCTACATCCAGGCAATACACTCATACGCATAAAATAAAAAACAATTATAAAATAGATTTATTTTAAAAAATTTTGTGTGTGTGTGTATGTGTGTGTGTGTGTGTGTGTGTGTGTGTGTGTGTGTGCACCATTTGTATGCAGGTGCCCAGAGAGGCCTGAGGATGTCAGATCCCCTGGTGCTGGAGTTACCAGGCAGTTGTGAGCTACCATGTGGGTGCTAGTAACTGGACCTCTGGAAGAGTAGCAAGTACTTTTAACTGTTGAACCATCTCCCCATCGCCTCTATTTACTTTTTATTTTTTAATTTTTTAATATTTATTTATTTATTTTTGATCTTTTTGAGACAGAGTCTCCCTGTAGCCCCAGTTGTCCTGGAACTCACTATGTAGACCAGGCTGGCCTTTAACTCACAGAGATCCACCTGCCTCTGCCTCAGTGCTGGGATTAAAGGTGTGTGCTACCACGCCCGGCTTACTTTTTATTTTTATTGTTTTGGGGGGAATAGGTCTCGCCATGTATTTCTGACTGGCCTGAAACTTGCTAGGTAGACCAGGCTGACCTCTAACTCACCAAGATCTGCCTTTTGAGTGCTGGGATTAAGGGCATGCACTTAGTTCAGCACATGAGGTATTGGCCCCATTGCTTTTGGGCCTCTGGTGAGATACTACATTGTGACAGGGAATGTATAGGAAAGCACAGTTCCTTATGGCTGGGTTGTAAAAGAGGAACCAGGAGGGGCTGGAGAGATGGCTCAGTGGTTAAGAGCACTGACTGCTTTTGCAGAGGACCCGGCTTCGATTCCCAGCACCCACATGGTGGCTGTTAACTGTCCTTAACTCCAGTTCCAGGGGAATCTGAAGCCCTCTTCTGACCTCCACGGCATTGCATGACATGGGTATACTCACATACATGTAGGCAATACACTTATACAGATAAAATTTTAAAATATATATATATTTTAAAATAAATATATATATTTAAAAAAAAAAAAGAGGAACCAGGGTCCCACAGTCTCCTGTAAGGGTACAGCCCCAGTGAACAGAAGTCCCCCTACCAGGACTTGTGCCACCTCCTCTCTATGGCACCAAGCTGGCAACTAAGCTTTTAACACATGGGGACAGTCCAGATCCAAACTGGCTTGTGGAAGTTTTTACTCCCTAAAGCCCCTGCATCTACACCTCTGTGACACAGCTGTCTGACTCGGGTGTGGAGGATGGTTAGTGTCTACTGTGCTAAAAGTTCAGATTGACTGAAGTTAACTGGAATTTACCATCTAAGCCTTGCCCTTATCCTTCAGTAAACTCCAGAGTTCCAAAACAGTCCCATCAAACAGACTCTGCTCATGCTATTGTTATCTATGTCAGAGAGGGATTCCTGCTGCTTTCCTCTCTTCTGCCTTCCCAGGACCCTTTTTCCTTCTCATGTTGTGGAGAAAAGATAGAAGCCACTACTCAAGTTATTTTAGTTTCCTTTTGCTCCCCTATAGTAACTAAGGCAGAGATGTCCTACTTGGGTGGCTGTTTGAAATAATGACTGGTGCTTATGGAATATGGGGAAGGACCCTGAAGAGGAGAGAGGCTCAAGGTGTTACGAGGTGCCTGGATGAGGCTGAGGCACAACAGATACAGATACATTGAAAATTCCAGTATTTAGGAGGCTGAGGCAGAAGGAGGATGAATTGAGACTCTGTCCAGAGAGAGAGAGAGATTGAGAGAGAGCTGGAGATGAGGCCCATTTGGCAGAGTGCTTCTAGCACATGTGGAGCTCTGGGTTTGATCCCCAGCATCACATATATCCGGTACGGTAGCACATGCCTGTAATCCCAGTGCTTTGGTAGGTAGAGACAGAAAGATCAGTTCAAGATCATCCATGCTATATAGGAAGTTCAAGGCCATCCTGAGCTACAGACACTGCCTCAAATAAACAAACCCACAAATAAGCCAGGTGTGGTGGTTTATTACTGTAATCACAGCATTTGGGAAGCTGAGGCAGGAGGATCACTGTGCGTCAAGCCCGGCTTGGGCCACTTAGTAAGTTCCAGGCCAGCCTGGGTTTCAGAGTAAGAGCCTATCTCAACAATAGCAAAAAAGTCTTACGAGCTCTTTCTAAGATGGAAATTTCTTATAATGCCATAATGGAAAAATAATAGAGAGATAAGATTGAATCCATCTTAACATTTCAACAAGAATTCGGAAACCCTGCCTGTCCTGTTGAGTAGTGAGGTTCGTGTATGTTGGAAGGGAAGTATGGAGCATGTAACTATGGTGTGCCCTCCAGGTATCGGCATTCAAATGTGCACAGTGCCCTTTGCTGATCACTGACTTGTGATGCTGATCAAATTTAGGGCATTTGTTTTGTAAAAAGCCAAAGAGAATGTTTCCCCCCACAAAAGATGATAGTCTGTTTATCTCGTCTTCTGAAAGCATTTCCTGCCAGGCAGTTGACATGGAGCTTTGGCACAATTTCAGAAAACTATTTGCTTCTGTTTACCCTTTCTAGATACAGCCTCTCCTAGGAACTGGGTGAGGGATCTCCTTGAACTCCTTGGCGTTTTAGAAGCATACTTCATAGAACTCTTCGGCACAGCTCTCTCTATTAGAGCAATGAAGATGCTTGTCTTTAAAAGGAAAAGTATCTGGGTTAGTAATTTGCTAGGGAAAAGTGAGTTAACCCAATAAAATGTACCCGGAATATTCTTTTCCCATAAGATTTTTGTGATAAGTCTCTCAGAAAACCCACTGCACGGGTTGGTGAGATGGCTCAGCAAGTTAAAGTCCTTGCTGCCAAGCTCGATGACCTGAGTTTGATTCCCAGGACACACATGGTAGAAGGAGAGAGTCCCACAGTTGTCCTCTAACCTCCACACATAAGCTGTGGTACACACACATCCATATACAAATGAGTAAATGAAATTAAAAAATTAAAAAGAAGGGCTGGAGAGATGGTTCAGTGGTTAAGAACACTGGTTGTTCTTGCAGAAGACCAGGGTTTGATTCCCAGCACCCACATGGCAGCTAACAACTGTCC
>NW_008355789.1:1055874-1056121 GCF_000622305.1 Nannospalax galili | reverse complement strand
CATAGGGAGTTCCCAGCCAGCTGGGGCTACAGGGAAACCCTGCCTTAAAAAATAAACAAAACCTTGTTAATTATGGGATAATTATCACATTTCTAATAATGTTCTTAGAAAAGAGCCCACCACTGAATTTCTTCAGAAGAGTACACTTTCCTTAATTCATTTACAATATTTGTTTTTTATATACCATTTCTGAAATATTTTGTGAAGTGGCCTAAATACTATATTTACAAAATGAATTGCTTCCAAT
>NW_008355789.1:998339-1055681 GCF_000622305.1 Nannospalax galili | reverse complement strand
TTTGGTCTTTTTGAGACAGGGTCTCCCTGTAGCTCCAGCTGTCCTGGAACTCACTATGTAGACCAGGCTGGCCTCGAACTTACAAAGATCTGCCTGCCTCTGCCTCCCAAGTGCTGGGATTAAAGGTGTGTGCCACCACACCCAGCCCTCATTTATTATTTTTACTTTATGTGTTATGATTGTGTTGCTTGCATGTAAGTGCACCACATGCACACAGTGCCAGCAGAGGCCAGAAGAGGGTGTCATAGCCCCTGGAACTAGAGTTACAGATTGTTGTTAGCACCCTGTGGGTGCTCGGAATCAAACCCGGGTCCTCTGGAAGAACAGCAAGTGTTCTTAACCACTGAGCCATCTCTGAGCCCCATATATGCTATTTTAATTAAGCATAAATACACCTTTGAGAGGATGTGGTGGCAAGTGTATTAATTTAAAGACAGTGAACTGGATACTAAAATTAGTTGTGAGGAGGTTTGTATGTCCCCTGCACAGTACTGTTTGATAGACTCACCATTACTTAATTCCTTTTTCTTGCCTGGATGCTCTAAAGATGATTGTATAGTTTGGGTCAGCACTAGACCTGCAGGCAGCAGTGGCTGGGGAAGCAGGACAGAAGCTGTAAAGACACAGAAACAAGTGGCTTGGGAATAGTGGCAAGAGAGTGATTTTGTTTGTGATGCGCCCTGGGACAGAAGTCTGGAACCACACAAAGGCTGGGAGCATATCTGTGGCCCAAGAATAGCACCAGCCATAGGTTAGAACCCAGTGGTCTCTCAGTGACAAGGATTAGCACAAACAGCAGGTCATAGACAAAATGCAAATGTAATTCTAACATTAGAACCACCTTCTGGTACCCGGGTTTTAGTGCCTTTCATGGGAGCAGTTCCTGGAGCATCTTTTCCTACAGAGAAAGCTTCTTGTATTGGAAGGTATTGACTTGGGGGCATGAACAAGCAAATGGACAGTGGATTACCTGAGCCAAATTGGAGGGACAAAAGAAGTAAAGATTCGTGTTGCTGGACCTGGAGCGATGGCTCAGTGGTTAAGAGTGCTTGCTACTCTTCCAGAGGATCTGAGTTTGATTCCTAGCACCCATGTTGGGCAGCTCACAATTCCCTCTTACTCCAGTTCTAGGGGATCAAATGCCCTCTTCTGACCTCAGTGGGTACCTACAGTCATGTACATGTATCCACACACAGACACACACATACACATAATTATAAAATTTAAATGGTTCATGTTCCTGCAGTTCCGCAGTTGAATTTTTAATTTTTTTTTTTCGTTTTTTTGAGACAGGGTCTTCCTGTAGCTCCAGCTGTCCTAGAGCTCACTATGTAGACCAGGCTGGCCTTGAACTCACAGAGATCCGCCTGCCTCTGCCTCCCCAGTGCTGGGATTAAAGATGTGCGCCACCATGCCCGGCCTGCAGATGAATTTTATTAATAAAAAAATTAAAGTTTGGGGCTGGAGAGATGGCTCAGTAGTTAAGAACATTGGTTGTTCTTACAGAAGACCCAGGTTCAAATCCCAGCACCCAATGGCAGCTAACAACTGTTCGTAACTCTAGTTTCAGGGGATCCGACAGTCTCATCTGTTCTCTGCAGGCATTGCACAACATGGGTGCACTTATCTACATGCAGGCAATACATGCATACACATAAAATAAAAATAAATATAAATAAATTTAAAGTTTAAAGGTATTAAGTAGGGGGGCTGGAGAGATGGCTTAGCAGTTAAGAGCACTGGGTGCCCTTTCAGAGTACCTGGGTTCAAATCCCAGTGCCCACATGGCAGCTAACCACTGTCCTAACTCTGGTTCCAGGGGATCTGATGCCCTTTTCTGATCACCGAGGGCACTTCCCGACATGGGTTCACTTACATACATACAGGCAATACACTCATACACATAAAACAAAAATAATAAAAAATCAAAAGTATTAAGTAAGGACTGGAGAGATGGCTCAGAGGTTAAGAACAGTTGTTGCTCTTGCAGAGGACCTGGGTTCAGTTCCCAGCACTCACAAGGTGACTCACAACTATCTGTAACTCCAGTTCCAATAGTTCTGATGCCATCTTCTGGCCTCTGCAGACACCAGGCATGTATATGGTACATATACATACATGCAGGCAAAACACTCATACACATAAAATAAAAATAAATCTTTTAAAAAAAGTATTAAGTGAGCTGGGCATGGTGGTGCACACCTTTAATCCCAGCACTTGGGAGGCAGAGGCAGGCAGATCTCTGTGAGTTTAAAGCCAGCCTGGTCTACACAGTGAGTTCTAGGCCAGTTGGAGCTACAAGGAGAACCCCGTCTCAAAAAGACCAAGGGGAAAAAAATGTATTAAGTTACTTGGGCACCAAGATGACTCAAGGAGTTAAGTGCTTGCTGTGAAGCCCAATGACCGAAGTTCAGTCCCTAGGACCAACATGTCGGAAGAAGAGAACCAAGTTCTACAAGTTGTTCTTTGACCCTCACATAAATGGGAATGCATGCTCCCACACACAGACACACACAAATAAATACATAAATGTGGTAAGATGAAAAAAACAAAAAGAATCTGGCCTTGCTGAGCAGATGGCTAGTGGGTAAAAGCAAAAGCCACACAAGCATGAGGACCCAAGTTCTAACCCCCAACACCCACGTTTCTAAAAAAAGGGCCAGAGCTGGGAATGTTGGCATATGCCTTTAATCCTAGTACTCTGAGGCAGAGGCAGGCAGATCTCTAATACCAAGGCCAGCTTGATCTACATAAGGAGTTCTAGACCAGCTGGGGCTACAGGGAGACCCAGTCTCAAAACACAAAACCCAGGAAGGAGTGGTGTGCCTATAACCCTAATGCTGTAGGGGGCAGAGACAGAATTGCTGGGGCCTGCTTGCTGCCAGCGTAGCTCCAGGTTTGACAAGGAACCCTGTCTCAAGGGAATAAGGTGGCATGATAGAGCAGGACACCCAGTGTCATCTTTTGGCCTCCATGTGCACATTTGAACACACACAAACATACACACATAATTTGGCCCTTTGTTTCTTTTGGGACAGCAGCATAGGTCTCTCCTATCTCCTCCTCCTCTTTATAAGATTCCAGGTAGAGGTGAAAGTATGGTTTTCACATACCCAGACTGAAGGCTTCTGAGATGCAAAGCTCCCTATGGCTCTCACAGCCCTGGTGCTAAGCAGGCTCTCTAGGGAAGCCTGGGAGGCTAGAGTTAAAGGGGCAAAGACCAGGTGGTCCCCACTGGCTCCATCACTGTTACCCTTGTCTTGTGGCTGGTTGCCTGTCTGTTCATGACTTCTTCCTCTGCCTTGAAGTCTTGTGGACTCCTAGACTGCTTGGCCCTGCAGCCATCTGCTCATGAGTGACTGCTTTAACCCCAACCCTGCAACTATAATACAGCTCAGTTTTCAGGACTTTTGACTGCATAGTCTTGAGGAAATAAAGAGGAAATCCAAAGAGTGACACCAGCAGAAAAGCAGTTAATTCTGGTCAGTAAACCAGTAATAGTGTCCTCTCACGCACTGACTTTACCCCCACCCTCTCTTTAATGTCTGCAATAGAGTCCTTAAAAAATATGGCCTGGAGAGATGGTTCAGTGGTTAAGAGCACTTGCTGTTCTTGCTGAAGACCTGGGTTCAGCTACCAGCACCCACGTGGTAGTTCACAACTCTAACTCCAGTTCCGGGGGGGTCTGATACTCTCTTGTGGCCTCTGAGGGCACCAGGCACACGCATGGTGCACATGTAGGCAAAACACTCACACACACACACACACACACACACACACACAAATATATGTAGGCCTAGGAATGTGGCTTAGTTTGTAAAACGCTTGCCTAGCATACATAAAGGCCTGGGCTTGATCCCAGCACCACATCAACTAGGCATGGTGGCTCACATCTGTAATCCCAGACAGTACATGGGAGTAGAGGCAGGAGAACAGAAATTCAAGTTCAATCTTTTTAAAAAATATTTTATTTATTTTTATTTTATGTGTATGAGTGTTGTGATGGTTTGAATAAAATGTCCCCCATAGGCTCCAAGTATTTGGACATTTTGACCCCAGATGATGGTGCTGTTTTGGGAGGTTTTAGAAGGTGTGGCTATCCTGGAGGAAGCATGTCACTAGGGGTGGGCTTAGAGAGTTCTTAACCCTTGCCAGCAACCCTCCATTTGCTCTCTTGTTTCCTGTGTCTGCTGGAAGATGTAGAGCTTGCCTTCTGCTGCTCCTCCAGCCACCTCTGCTGCCATGCCTGCCCACCAAGATGGACTGTAATTCCTCTGTAACTGTGATGATGTGAGAGCTTCACTTCTGCTGCTCCTGCTCCAGCCACCTCGAGCCAACATGCCTCCCTGCCATGACAGACTGTAATTCCCCTGGAACCGTAAGCTTAAATAAACTCTCCTTCTATAAATTGCTTGGGTCAGTGTTTCTATCACAGCAACAGAAAAGTTATTAATAGAAGTGTATTGCTTGCATGTATGTAAGTGCACCCATGACATGCAATGCTTGTGGAGGTCAGAAGGCTCTTAACCACTGAGCCATCTCTCCAGTTCCTCAAGGTCATTTTATTTATTTATATATTTATTTATTTGTTTTTTTTGAGATAGGGTCCTCCTATAGGTCCAGCTGGCCTGAAATTCGCTATGTTGACCAGGCTGGCCTTGAACTTAGAGATCTGACTGCCTCTGCTTCCAGAGTGCTGGGACTAAAGGCATGCACCACCACACCCGGCTTTTTAAAAATTTTTTATTTTTATTTTCGTGTGTATGAGTGTATTGCCTACATGTATGTAAGTGCACCCATGTTGTGCAATGCCCATGGAAGTCAGAAGAGGGCATCAGATTTCCCTGGAACTAGAGTTAGGGACGGTTGTTAGCTGCCATTTGGTCATTCTTGATGTAAAGTAAAGCTGGCCTGGGCTACATAAGACTATGTCTCCAAAAAAAGAGTTGAATATTGAAATGGAGAGTCTGCAGATGATTAAACAAAATAACTGGGTGCTAGAAAGATGGCTTAGTGGTTAAGAGCACTGGTTACTCTTGCTGAGGACTTGTCTGGGTTCAATTTCCAGCACTCATATGGCAGCAAACAACCATCCATAACTCCAGTTCCAGGGAATTCCAATGCCTCTTCTGACCTCCAAGGGCATTGCATGACATGTGTGCACTTATATACATTCAGGCAATACGCTCATACACATAAAATAAAAATAAATAGGGGCTGGAGAGATGGCTCAGTGGTTAAGAACACTGGTTGTTCTTGCAGAAGACCTGGGCTTGAATCCCAGCACCCACATGGCAGCTAACAACTGTCTGTAATTCCAGTTCCAGGGGATCCAACCACCTCTTCTGACCTCTGCTGACATTGCACGACATGGGTGCGCTTACGTACATGCAGACAATACACGCATACACATAAAATGAAAATAACAAATAAAATATTAAAAATAAATAAAATACTTTATAAAAAAGAAATAGCTGAAAGGGGGCGGGAAGGAAAAACTTCTCGGGATCTACTCCTGCCCTAGGCACAGGGCCTGTCACAGTGTAAGCTGCTGTTTTCAGATATAACTATAGACATAAGTAGTGCTCTAGAACTGTGGAAGTGTCCTAGGAATGAACACGATACAAGGAAATTATTGGCCCATCTCAGGCTGACAGAGCCATTCAGGGCAACACTGGAAATAGACTTGGTGTCTTTATCTTTAGATTTATGCTGTGCACACTAACAAATGGGCTGTAAAATGATGCTTAAATCAGCCAACAAACATTTATATTAAAGTTTGAATAAGTGAAATTTTGAAGATGATGGAATCTAATTGATAACTTCCTTATGACAACCTCCTTATGACAATTAACCTACAGATAATTTCCCTTTTAAGATGGCTCATTACAGTTGTGATTATGCACAGAAAAAGCCCATGATGAAAGTGTGGTATAAGATTGTATTCTTTGTTGAGCAAGTTAAAACAAGCTGGTCTGTAAGCAATTATTATCTTCATCAAATTCCTAGCTCTAATGTTTTGGTTTCAATGGCCCAGCACGTATGCTTTCTCAAACAATTGGATGGATTTAAAACACTTATGAGATGTTTGTGCTTATATCTTAACATAGCATCAGTTCAACAGGAAAAAGAAAAAAAAAGTAAGATTTGGCATTGGGTTTAGTTTAAAAAAGAGAGAGAGAGCCAAAACTAAAGTAAACAAAAAGCCCACAAGGCCTAATCTGTGCATTCGAATGAACACTTTTTTATTACTTTTATTTAGTGGGGTGTGCGTGTGTGTGTGTGTGTGTGTGTGTGTGTGTGTGTGTGTTTGCTCATGTATGCCATAGCATATGTGTGGAGGTCAGAGAAAGAGAAACAACTTGTGGAAGTCTCGCCTTGGCTTTCACCAAGTGGGACCTGATGATCAAACTCTCAAATTCAGATTGTCAGGCTTGGCAGGGAGCACCTTGGCCCACTAAGCCATCTTGACAGCCCAGATGAGCATTCTTTATTCAGCCCTGCAATACCCAAAGTAACAAGGCTCCGGCAAGCGCAACTGAGTCTTTCTATTCCCTTCCTTCCTTCCTTCCTTCCTTCCTTCCTTCCTTCCTTCCTTCCTTCCTTGCTTCATTTCTTTCTTCTTTCTTTCTTTTTGAAATAGGGTCTCCCTGTAGCCCCAGCTGGCCTAGAACTCACTATGTAGACCAGGTTGGCCTTGAACTCACAGAGATCTGCCTGCCTCTGCCTCCCAAGTGCTGGGACTACAGGCGTGGACCACCATGCCCAGCCTTCTCTTCCTTATTTCCTTCTTTTTTTAAAAAAAATATTTTATTATTTTTATTTTATGTGAATGAGTGTATTGCCTGCATGTATGTGAGTGCATCCGTGTCGCACGATGGCTCGGAGGTCAGAAAAGGGCCTCGGATTCCCCTAGAACTAGAGTTAAGGATGGTTCGTAGCTGCCATATGGGTGCTGGGAATCAAACCTGGCACCTCTGCAAGAGCAGTCAGTGCTCTTAACTGCTGAGCCATCTCTCCAGTCCCTCTCTTCCTTATTTCTTAATCACTTAAAGTTTCTGGAGAAAATGATCAGGGGTTGGGGTTGGTATGTTTGGGAGATACCCACAACTAGCATTTTTGTATGGAGTCTAAAAAGATCTCTCTTTTCCTCATTTTGTTTTTGTCTTTCCAAACAACAACAAAATGTGTTCTGTAGTCTAAGGAAATGTTCAGGTGCCTACTTGGGAGAGCAGGTGATTTGAAAGCAGAATTAGCTTTTCAAGTTCTGAATTTATATATGTGCTAGTCACTAGAAGATTGTGCCTTTAGGTAAGACTGGGAAAAGTTGATTTAAACAAAAAAAATCTTTTTTTTGGAAACGGGTCTCACTGGGTATCCCTGGCTGGTCAGGAACTCACTAAGGTAAGGGTGTGTGTATGTGTGCTACCACACTCTGCTGGAAAAAAATCTTTTAAGAAGAAAAATAACTATAGGTGGGGAGATGGCTAAGTGGTTAAGAGCACAAGCATCCATTTGGTAGCTAACAATGGTCTATAACTCCAGTTCCAGGAGATCCAATGCCCTCTTCTGACCTCCATGGGCATTGCATACATGGTGCACTTAGATATATGCAGGCAAAACACTCATACACATTAAAAAAAAAAAAAACAAACTTTTTTTTTGAGACAGGGTCTCCTTTAGCCCCAGCGGGCCTGGAACGTACTATGTAGACTAGGCTGGCCTTGATCTCACAGAGATCCACCTGCCTCTGCCTCCTGAGTGTTGGGACTAAAGGCATGAGCCACCATGCCTGGCTTTGAAAAAAATCTTAAAATAACCATAGGTATATTTTGAAGTAATATATGTATGTGTGTGTGTATATATACATATATATATATATAATTTTTTTTCTAGTGGCTTGGGTTTCTGGTTACAGTCTATGCTTAATGAACAATTACGTTATTAAATATTTATATTGTATGTTCCTTTAAAATGACTGTAATTCAACAGCTGTTTATCGAATCACAGGCATAATTAGGTAGATATTGAAGATGGAATTGGTATCAATAGAAAGGTAAACAAAGTCTATGCCTTCAAGAGGTTCCCAGTGTCTGCAGAGTCCACAGACTGGGTCATGAACAATACTGGTGAGAAAACATCACAGGCTATGAACTAAGCTTTGGGTGCTCAGAGAGGGACTGACTTATTTTACTCAGAACAGTAAGAAGTCAGAGAAAGTGTGGCTAAAGAGGTGACATTCATGTTGAGCCTTTCAAAGATGTTAACTTTTGTGATATTTTCTGGGAACAAGTTGTTTATGAGACTGTTTGGAACCAGTAATGAGATGTAAGGTTGGAGGTGTCTCTGGGATATCCAGGTACAGTTACCTCACAGGTAAGTTGGAAGTTCAGGCTTAGAAAACACAAGAGATGGGGCTGGAGCGATGGCTCAGTGGTAAAGAACGCTGGTTATTTTTGCAGAAGACCTGGGTTCGAATCCCAGCACTCACATGGCAGATAACTGTCTGTAACTCCAGTCCCAGGGGATCCAACAGCCTCTTCTGACCTCCGAGGGCATTGCACGACACAGGTACACTTACCTACATGCAGGCAATACATGCATACACATAAAATAAAAATAATAAATAAAATTTTAAAAAAAGAAAATACAAGAGAGAGGTTGGAGCTAGAGATAATAGTTTAGCAATATCAACATATTTAATTGAAACCATGTGAATAGATAAAATGTCTATGGAGAGACTGTATGTAGGAAAGAGCCAAGAGGAAGACCTTCTACTTAAAAAGTACACATAAGAAGAGCAGTGATGAAAGACAGAGAAAATGAGTGGTCACAGAGAAGGAGTTGATAGAGAGGCTGGCTGGGTGCATGGAGAAAGTCAGGTTAAAAGCTCAGAATGCTACAGATAGAAGGAACATGAAAAGGAAGAGCATTTAGAAAACAGCTGGGTGTGGTGGCACACTCTTAATCCTAGCACTCAGGAGGCAGAAGCAGGTAGATCTCTATGAGATCAAGGCCAGCCTGGTCTACATATTGAGTTCCAGGTCAGTTGGGGCTATAGAGAGACCTAAAAGAAAACTAAAAAAAAAAAAAAAAGAAAGAAATTGACTGGGTGTGGTGGTTCATGCCTTTAATTCCAGCACTTGGGAGGCAGAGGAAGGTGGTTTTACTCTATGAGTTCAGCCTGGTCTACATAGTGAGTTCCAGGCCAGCTGGGGCTACAAGATCTTGTCTCAAAAAGACCAATATAAAATGGTTGAAGCCAGGCATGGTGGTGAACACCTGTAGGCCCAGTACTTGAGAGGAAGAGGATCAGAAGTTCAAGGTCATCCTGGGCTATATAGGGAGTTTGAGGCCAGCCTGTAATACATGAGACCTTGTCTCAAAACCAAGCAAAACAACAAACAAACAACAACAAAAAGACCTGGGTCTCCAGATTAGAGCCTACCAAATATTTTAGGACACTGTTTGAAGAAGTATCTATACCAAAAGGCACCATCAGATAATTGCAGGGAACCCAGAAGCTTCTAAAGACAGAAGTGTGCATTGTATTCTCAACCAGAAGGATGAAAACACAAGGGTGTAATCTATGAAGTCATGCCTTCTAATCTGTGCTGATGTATTTTTCGCTATACTTCTTTCCCAACCAGACAACTAACCCAGGAGGAGAATAGACAGAAATCATTTTAGCAAAGGAACAAAAAGGCACCTGTGACACACCCTTTCTCACAAAACCAGGAAGATGTGATCACAAAAATGAGAGTCTCCAGCAAGAAAGAGGATGACAGAAGATTCAGGAAAAAGGAGAGCCAACATAGGAGTGGTCCTCCATCCATGAGAGTAGACTTCTCTGTATCAGGACACTCAGAATGAGACGTTTTGATGTGGGGAGGAAAGCTGCAGTTCTTACACCTCTGTTTTCACAGAGGTGAAGGCAAGATTCCCCTTGATAGTAAGTTGTCAGAAATTTGAGGACTGGCATGCTTAGGACAGTTACTGTGCAGAGCCAGAAGGTAACTGAATCACTAGGGATGAAGGGATTATTGAGTACCCACCTGTGGGAGGTCTGTAGTGAAGTCAGTTTGGAAGTTCCTCACAGGAGTTTAAAATATTTTATTTATTATTTTTGTTTTACATGTATGAGTATATTGCTTGCATGTATGTAAAAGCACCCAGGTCATGCAATTCCCCAGGAAGGTGTCAGATTACCCTGAAGCTAGAGTTATGGATGGTTGTTAGCCGCCACGTGGGTGCTGGGAATCGAACCTGAGTTCTCTGAAAAAGCAGCCAGTGCTCTTAATGGTGAACCATCTCTCCAGCCCCCTCATATGATTTTTTAAAAAGATCTTTCATTATTTAAAAAATGATTTTTATAGTTATTTTTTAAATGTGTTTTGCCTGCTTATATGTAAGTGCACCATGTGCATGTAGTGCCAGCAGAGGCCAGAAGAGGGTGTTAGATACCCTGGAACTGGAGTTACAGACAGTTGTTAGACACTATGTGGGTGCTGGGAACTGAACCTGGGTTCTCTGGAAGAACATCCAGTGTTCTTAACCACTGAGCCATCTCTCTAGCCCTGATTTACTTTATTTTTATTTATGTGTGTGTGCCACATGTGTGTGGGTACCTTAGAAGGCCAGAAGAAGGTGTCAGATCCCCTGGAGTGGGAGTTAGAGGTGGTTTTGGGCCACCCAGCATGGGTGCTGGGAACCAACATGGGTCCTCTGAAAGAGGAGCAAGCACTCTTAACCACTGAGCCATCTCTCCATCCCAGAGTCTTTTACTCTTTATAGAATGTATAAAGGAATTGAAAGATGATCACAGTTTTCCTTGGATATTTTTGATGTGTACCAAGGGTTGAAAGCCACCTCTATTTCCTTCCCTGCCTCTGAGAAAGGGCGACACTATGTAGCCCTGACTAGCCTCAGACATACTGCCTCTGCCTCCCGAGAGCTGGGATTAAAGGTGTACACCACCATGCCCAGCTGCCACCTTTGTTTCTGATTGACTCCTTACATTATAGCCAGAGCTGTTTTCTTCAAGTGTATATCACATCACCATTTCCTAGAATACCATGTACCCTAGAATAAAAATAAAAATTTCTTAATAATGCAATCATGGCTTTCCCAGATCTGACCTTTTATCAGTCAGTCAATTCTCAATAAAATAGTAATTCAAATACAATAGCATATACAAAAGCTTACAATCCACGATAAAGTAGCATTTGTGAGAGGAAGCAACGATCCAGCATACACAGATCAGCAAATGTAATGCTTCACATCAATAGAATGAAGGATTGAAAACCATGTGAACTATCCCAACAGACACCAAAAAGGCATTCCATAAAATTCAGTATTCCTTTATGACTGAAAAAAACAAAACAGCCCATCAAATTTAAGAGGAATACCTCAATCTCAGCACAGTAAGAGCTGAGTATGACAGACCTGTGACCTGCCCCATACTGAGAGCAGAGAAGCTGAAGTTGTCTCTTCTAAGATTAGGTGAGGGAGCTTGGGAGATGGCTCAGCGGTCAAAAGCACCTGCTGCTCTTCCAGAGTGCCCAGGCACTCCAGCACCCATGTCAGGCAGTTCACAAGTACCTGTAACTCCAGCTCCAGGGGGATCTGACACCTCTGGCCTCCATGGACACTTCATGCATGTACACACACACACACACACACACACACACACACACACACAATTAAAATTAACAGAAATAAATCTAGAAAAGAACATTAGATGAGGACTGTCCAGGCTTAGCGAGCCTCTCTGAGCCTGTTCTCACCCTCCTATGCTTCCAGAGACATAGCATCTCAGCTCATTGGTTCTCATATCTAGATCACCTGGCATCATCAGTGATGTCATCCTACTGTTTTCTTTCTTTATTGTATTTCTTTTTTTATTTTATTATTTTACTTTATTTTTTTTTAATGTGTATGAGCATATTGCCTGCATGTATGTAAGTGCACCTGTGTCGTGCAATGCTCACAGAGGTCAGAGGTGGCTGTCAGATCCCTCTGGAACTGGAGTTACAGACAGTTGTTAGCCACAATGTAGGTGCTGGGAATTGAACCCAGGTCCTCTGCAAGAGCAGCCAGTGCTCTTAATTGCTGAGCCATCTCTCCAGCCCCTCTTTACTGTATTTCTTATTAATTTATTTTGTGTACATGTGTGTTGGTGTGTGCCATGGTATACATATGGAGGTCAGAAGACAACTTAGAAGTTTTCTTCTTCTATCATGTGGGTCCCCAGGATGAAACTGAGGTTGTTAGGCTCGGTAGTAGGCACTTTTACTCACCAGCTCTAATCCTTTGTTTAAGTGAACAATGAAGAACCTGGTATTTGGAATAAAATACCAAATACTGTAGCATAAAAACAAATGGATCTAGGGCTAATTTAGTTGGCTGGTTATTGAAAGAGAGCCTTGATTTTCTGTATTACATCTTCTGTATACTTTGGAAGGGGAAAGAGAAAGGCATGCATGGAATCCAAGCAGTGGAAACAGACTCTACTGTGAAAAGCGGGGTAGGGAGAACAGTTTCAGTTCAGTTATCCTTTCAGGTTTGGAGAGTCTAATAACTTGCTTTAATTTTTTGTTGTTTGTTTTTTTGAGACAGGGTCTCACTATGTAGCCTTGGCTGGCCTGGATCTTGCTTTGTAGACCACACTGGCCTCCAACTCACCGAGATCTGCCTGTCTCTGCCTCCTGAATGCTGGGATTAAAAGCCTGTACCACCACACCCAGCAAGTTGTTTTAATTTTATATTAAGATCTCAGTGATAACACTTAAAAATAAAATAATAATCATTGAAATCTAAGTGATATTTATCAGACATGTTTTTCTCTCTCTTTCCCTGTGTGTGTGCATACTGTAGTTCTTCTATTTTTCAGTTGTGAGAGAAAAATGTCTGCTGTCTTTGTGTCTATCTGCATACCAGAAATTTCCTACAGAATTTCGTTGTCTGTCAGTCAACACACTAACATTATTTGGAAGGATTGCCTGAGACAGAAATGAAAATCAGGAAGTTATTTACAAACAGATGGAGTATTTTATAACCACATCTGCGTGTAAATGCATTGCTTGCTGAGATTTTGTTGTCTGGAACGGTACCTAGAAACGCTAAAAAGTAAATTGCAGGCTGCAACTCTGCTAATCAACTCACTGGTTGGGGTAGTGCAAGGACCTTTAGCTTTGCTCTAAGATGATGATTCTTAAGTTTTTTGATATCATGAACTTCTTTGAGACTCCATTAAAAGCTGCGGACATTTCCTTCTCAAAATGAATTCTACACATCTAAACAATTTTGCATTTCCCTTTGAGGATCCCTAAGAATACATAATCTGCAGTGATTGCCTGAAGAGAGGGGAACCGAGGGACAAGGATGAGTGGGAAGACACTTGCCATTCAAACAAGAGGATTTGAGTTCAAATCCCCAGAACCCACACAAAGGTGTAGTGTGCATCTAAGTGCTCCTATGAGGAGAGGGGAGGCAGACACAGGAGAATCCTTGAGCTGGCTAGTCTAGTGTATGCAGCTGTAGCAGCAAATAAAAAGACACCCTGTTTCAAGCAAGGTAGAAGGAGAGGACCGGTACCCAAGGTTATTCTAGACCTCCCCTCAGGCACTGTGGCATATGTGCACCTATACACACATGAACATGCACACACACACACACACACACACACACAAGATTAAAAGAGGGGTTGGAGAAAAGACTTACTGTCTCTGAGTAGACTTTTATACTATTTTGGTTTGTAATCAGGTATGTTTTTCCTATATTGTATGCAAAAATGCTTTTAAAGTCACAATATCTAAAATTTTTACATACAATATATATAACCAGGTTCTGAATTTCCTATCTCTTGCAATTTAAAAAATTATGTGGTCTTGGCATGGAGAGACAGGTTAGCTAGTAGGTAAAGTTGCTTGCTGCCAAGCCTGAAGACCTGAGTTCAAATCCCAGAATGTACATGGTACAGAGAGAAAACCAACTCCTGTAAGTTGTCCTCTGAGCTCCACATATGCACCATGGCATGCATACATTCACACACATACACAAAAACAGAAGAATGAACGTAGAAAAAAATTAAGGCAATCTTTAATTAGAAACGTATTTAGTCACAGGGATTACAGAAGGTAGAAATTAAACCAACAGAGTTGCAAGCCGGGTGTGGTGGCACATGCACACCTTTATTCCCAGTACTTGGGAGGCAGAGGCAAGCAGATCTCTGTAAGTTCGAGGCCAGCCTGGTCTACATAATGAGTTCTAGGACATCTGGGGCTACAGGGAGACCCTGTCTCAAAAAAGAAAAAAAAACAAATCAAAGTTGGGGTGTAAACAATCTCCACCACTTCTCCTTTGGTCTCAACAACAAACTGAGGTATGACTTTACCAAAATGCACTCTGGGAAACCAATGAGCTTCTTGGGCTTACTTTCAGAGTAATGGGTGAGGGCTTACATGAGTGTGAGTGTGGGTGCTTCCCACCTAAGGCCATACCTAAGAGTCTTCACCCAAACCTGGATGATGAAAATAGAGAGGGACTGACTCTCCCCTAGTCTTCCCCAGCCTATGTACTCTAGCCCCTCTCCCAGACCACAAGTAATTAGGGCAGAATTGCCCATCAGGGGTTGGGAGGTGAGGCTGTACTTTCCCTGCCCCTCCTTCCATTTGAGGGGGGGGTATTGTGAACAGTCAACAAATTCAGCTGTGACAATCTTAGGCAAGTTGAAGGACTCGAGTTCTGGTCCCAGCACCTATGTGGTGGCTCACAACCTCCTGTAACTCCAATTCCAGGGAAATCTGATGCCCTCTTCTGGCTTCTGCAGGTCCTGCATACATGTGGTACATATATACTATGCAGGCATGTACACAGACATAAATTTAAAAATCCTTTAGAACAACCATTTTTAAGGCTTTTTTCATAGAAATTCTTATTTAAAATTTTATTTATTATTTTTATTTTATGTGTATGCATGTATTGTTTGCATGTAGGTAAGTGCACTCGTGTCATGCAATGCCTGCGGAGGTCAAAAAAGGCTGTCGGATCCCCTGGGACTGGAGTTACAGACAGTTGTTAGCTGCCATGTGGGTGCTGGGATTTGAATCCTGATCTTCTACAGGAACAACTAGTGTTCTTAACTGCTGAGCCATCTCTCCAGCCCCAGGAATTAATTCTTAAAATTTTAGTTTGTAGGGGCTAGGGAGCTGGCTTAGTGGTTAAGAGCACTAGCTGGTCTTGCAGAGGATCAGGATTTGTTCCCAACACTAACACGGTGGCTAATTACCATCCATAACTGTAGTTCCAGAGGATCTGATGTCCTCTTCCGACCTCTGTGGGCATTACACGTGCATTGTGCACTTATACACATGCATGAAAAGCACTCATATACATAAAATATAAAATTTAAAGATTATTTAAAAAATTTAGTTTATGGATTTTTTTTTTCTTTTAGTAGTAGCCTGTTAAGATAGCTGAGTCTAAGTAAGCTATTTACTGTGAAGGAAAGAACTGCGTTCTAATATCTACTTGGTTCCTTTTGAGAAACCTGTGTGAGTGTGTGGTAATGGTGGGTTTTCCTATGAAGAAAAGTACCCTCTCTGCAACTAACAAAATAAAGACCTTAGAGTTTAACCTAGTGTTTCTCAGTCTTGGAGACTCTAATTCAGCAGGTGGAGACAGGAGCCCAAGAACCTTCATTGCTGACAACTGCTTAGATGCTTCTGAGTGAAGAACCAGTGACTCTGTACCTGCCATGTGCTTTATTGATTACAAAGCCAAGTCTTGTAGTCCACACTGTTGACTTACATGTGTCTGTTTTGCCCTTTGAGAGGCTTGGAAATAAAGTACAAAGTCAAAGAGAGGACAAACAGGGCCTTCCATGATGCTTTGCACCAGGCTGACCCTGAACTCAAGGTCTCATGGTTAGCTTTTCTGTCTCAGCCTTCAGAGCACTGGGATTACAGGTGTGTACCACTTACCTGGTTCCTTTTCTCATACCTACTTATTTTTGCTTTAAAATTTTATTTGTGGGCGTAAGTGTGGTCATGCATGTGCCATGGCACACGTGTAGAGGTCAGAGGGTGACTTCTGGGAGTCAGTTCTCGTCTTCCACCGTGTTGAGGTGCAGTTCCTCTTGTTTCTGCTGCTTTCCAGTCTACTTCAGGCTAGCTCGCTGGCTGACTTCTGGTCCAGAAAGGCAGCTCTCGTCTCCTGTAGCAGTGCTGGGATTCCAGATGTGAACCACTGCATCTGTCTTCTTATGTAGGTTCTGGGAAATGAACTAGGGTTGTCAGGCTTGTGCAGCAAGTGCTTTTACTCACTGAAACATCTCACCAGCCCTCACAGCTATTTCTTAGTGAGCTTGGGGTTCCAAGATTACAGATCTGAGGTATGGATGCCTAAACTGGTCCAGAGTCTTAAAGCTCATGGGAAAGCCTCAAGGATGAATATGAGACACTTTATTTAATTTGAGACACGGTTGGCAGTAGCCCAGACTAGCTTGAACTCACTTTGTAGCCAAGGACGAACATGAACTTCTGATCTTCTTGCCTCCACTTTTCATGTGCTGGGATTCCAGGCATGTATGCCACATCCTACTTTTATGTAGCAGTGGGAGTCAAACCCTTGGCTCCTGCATGCTAGGCAAGTACTCTATCAGTGGAACCACACACCCAGACCTGTGTTTTTATTTTTGAGCCAGGATTTCCCTATGTATCCCACACTGGCCTTGAATTTTCAGCAATCCTCTAGCTTCAGCCTCCAATGCTGAGATTATAGGAGAGCCTCTCCACATCCAGCTGGGGTGGTTTAGAAAATGAAGTTCTACTAACATCTGGGTGTTTAGAAAGCAGAATTGTATTAAATAGTAATTGTTAAGTTTATGGATTTGTGATTCGTATCTTTTTTTTTTTTTTTTTTTTTTTTTTTTTTTTGATCTTTTTTGAGACAGAGTCTCCCTGTAGCTCCAAGTGGCCTAGAACTCACTATGTAGACCAGGCTGGTCTTGAACTCAGAGATCCGCCTGCCTCTGCCTCCTGAGTGCTGGGATTAAAGGTGTGCACCACCACACTTGGCTTGTAATTCATATCTTAAAAATCCATTTCTGGATGATTTCAATCTTTAACATTCAAATTCAGCAGTTTAAACAAATCATAATGTTCTTAAATAATAGAAAAGGACTTTGGAGGTAGAGGTAGGAAGATCAGGAGCTCAAAGTCATCCTCAGCTACATAGCAAGTTGTGGGCTAGCCAGGGCTACAGGAGATCCTGTCTCCAAAATCAAACTGACCAAATCAACAAAAAAAACCCAAAAGAACACTAAAACAAAAAATCAAGTAGAGAAGCTGGGTGTTGTGGTGCATGTCTTTAATCCCAGCATTTGGGAGGCAGAGACAGGCAGATCTCTGTGGGATGGAGGCCCCCAGCCTGTCAGCTGGGGCTATAGGAAGACCCTATGAAACCAACAAAACAAACAAAACAGTAAGACAAAGGATGTTAGGAAACGCGTCCTAAAAAACTCAGAGGTCACCTAGGCTACCCATTTCACTTAGTTGCCTGCCTACTGTAGAGAAACCTGGTTGTTTGGATCAGGAAGCATAGATAAACCAGCCTCACAACAGCCCCGGTCTACTGGCCCTGTATGCCTAGGAGGAAACAATCACTTCATGAGTACTAGAGCTGCAGACTTGAAAGCCTTCCTAGAAAACTGGAACACTTCTGTCTCTCAAATGAAAAATAAAATGCCAAAGCAAAATCCATGACCCACAAAACCCAAACAACTCACCATGCTTAAGTGCAGGATTTAAAATGGCCAAAGGAAGTAAAGCCCATCTCTGTGACGCCAACTTCTATTTTGGTGTGGGATGAAACAGTTGAATTGCAAGCCCTTCGGAGTTAAAATATCGAACGGACCCTTAGCTGGAAGATGTGTTGCCAGGCATCTGTATGGAGTATGACCATGTAATCAGGGTGTATTGTACTCTCTACACAAAAGAAAAGCCAAAGCTACTGCCTCTGAAGATTAGGAAACTTTCATTAGCCTGACACAAGACAGTACAGAGGAAATGGCTTGGGGGTGGAGGAGAAGTTCGAGAGAGGATGAAAGGATCTGTATTCATGCTATCCAAATTAGAGTCAGGATGTTTATGCTCAAACCTTGTCTTGGCTCTGTGCTGAGGGTACTGAATAATGGAGACATGGGAAAGTGTATCCCTGAAGGCCCTAATTTAGGTAGTAAATAGACCAAATTCCTTCCATAAATGCTTCATATTCTCAGCAGTCTATCTGTGTTTCTGAATATACCTTGTGATTTAAAGCGCACGTGGCTAGCGCAAGCCTCTAGTCCCAGCACTTGGGAGGCAGAGACAGGTGGATCTTTGTGAGTTCAAGGCCAGCCTGGTCTACATAGTGAGCTCCAGGCCAGCCCCCACTACAGGGAGACCCTGTCTCAAAAACACCAAAAAAAAAAAAAAAAAAAAAAAAAGCGCACAGCTGGTTAATGCTAATTCTCTTCTCATTTTTGCTAGTATCTTCTCTATAGCTATTACTTCATTCTGTTATTTACAAGCAATATGTCTCTACGGGATTGCAACCTATGGGGGGGCAGGGGAAGGGTTTTATTTATCTTTTTTTTTTTTTTTTTTTTTTTCTTTTTGAGACAGGGTCTCCCTGTAGCCCAGCGTCCTGGAACTCACTATGTAGACCAGGCTGGCCTTGAACTCACAGGGATCCTCCTGCCTCAGCCTCCTGAGAAGCTGGGCTCATAGACATTTCACTGTACTCAGCTTGTTTATTTTTCATTCACTCAGACAATGTGCATTTATTGTACACTTACATCATGGTAGGCACATAAAATGTAATGATGCACAAACTAGACTTGGCTCCTGTCCTCAGAGCTTACCATCTCTCTGAGCATCTTATACATAATTGGCCTTGTTCATCCAATGATGTGAACATTAGGTTGATGCAAATTAAAAGAAATTCCAGATGTGTTTCTAATAAATATTTGGCTAGTATTAACATAACACTAATGCTCACATAAGTGGCGCTTAGACTCAGGACTATATTTAGAGTATGTTCATTTTCTTTCCAAGAGAACAGGTCTAGCCGGGTGTGGTGGCTCACGCCTTTAATCCCAGCACTCAGGAGGCAGAGGCAGGCAGATCTCTGTGAGTTCAAGGCCAGCCTGGTCTACATAGTGAGTTCCAGGACGCTGGGGCTACAGGGAGACCCTGTCTCAAAAAGAAAGAAAAAAAAAAAAAACCAAAAGAACAGGTCTAATAAAGATTTTTCTTAGTTCCACAAATGGGCATGGAAGATGGCTCAGTGGATAAAAGTGCTTGCAGTGCAAGCCTGAAGACCTGAGTTCAATCCTGGAGCTTGTGTAAATAGCTGGATATGGGGCTGGAGAGATGGCTCAGCAGTTAAGAGCACTTGCTGCTCTTACAGAGGACTGCAGTTCAGTTCTCAGCACCCATGTTAGACAGCTCACAACCACCCATAACTCCAGCTCCAGGGGATCGATGCCCTTGTCTGGATTCCATGGTATATGTACTTATACATGCACATACTCCCCCTCCCTGACATACACATATCCATATAATTAAAAATAATAAAATCTTTAAGAAAGAAAGCTGGAGAAGATTAGAAAGGTAAGTCCATCCAAATACAATCCACTTCTCCTTCAGGCTTCACACATCATCAACTAAAGAAGAGACTGTTTGGAATACAACCTGTTCTGACTTGCTTAGTTCCAAGTTGTTCCTGTGTTTTCGAGTGCTTCAGCAGCAGCTGAAATCTTGGGTTTTCCCAAATAGAACCAGTTCAACTTACCAGGAATTGATTCGTTTTTCATACACAACTATGTCACACCAAGGTAAGGTCTGCTAGTCAGGCCAAACATTCTCTCTAATGGCAATATGATGGAGACAGAGTTAGTCTAGTAATTCATGTTTGATATCCTTTTTTGGCAAAGGAATAGTCGTTATCAGTTTGGTTCTTGTCATGGGTTGTGTTTGATCATGAGAAAGTTCAGTTATTTCCAGGATGAATCTTAAACTCATAATTTTTGATGCTTGTCTTGCAGCTGAGTAAACACCTCTATAGGATATGTGACAACTGAATTGGCTTGGGCTTTAAGCAGGTCTTGGCTTTAGAGCCTGCTTATGTTCCTCCATACACATTGGTTCCTTTGAAATGTAACCGGTCAATACAAAATTATAGTGTGTGTGTGTGTGTACACACCTATGTGGTGTTGCAGACCAAACCTAGAGATTCACACATGCTAGGTAAGTGCTGTATCACTGTGCTACACCCCTAGCTCTAAAAATTGTGAATTTGAGGGGCTAGAGAGATGGCTCAACCATTAGGAGCACTGGTTGCTGGGACCAGGGTTTTGGTTTACAGCACCCATATGGTGGTTAAAAATTGTCAGTAACTCCAGTTCCAAGGGATCTCACACTCTCTTCTGGCTTCTATGGGCATTAGAGGACATGGTGTACTTACATGCAGGCAAAACACACCCATAAAATAAAAATAAATTCCCCCCAAATTAAAAAAAATGTGAATTTGCAAGGCCTGCACTTTTGATTCCAGCTCTGGGAGGGGGCAGAGGCGGATGTCAGAGCCAGGAAGATCTTTTAAGATCAAGGCTAGCCTGGTCTACATAGAGAGTTCCAGGCCAGTTGGGGTTACAGAGACCCTGTCTCAAAAAAAAAAAAAAAATTATGAATTTGAAATTCTAAAGTTGAAAGGCAGTTTTCATTTTTGCTCAACAGACCTGTGCACTTCAATATCACGGTCTCTTTATAAGTGATTTATGGGAGGAGAAACCGGGTGTCATGGCTTCATCGTATTCCATCAAAAAGTATGTGTTTGGATAGTAAGTGACATTCTTTTCCAAGTGGATTATCATACTGGGTCAACAATTTCCCATAGAATTCCACTAATTATATTATCACTGGCAATGGTCATTGCTTCATTATTAAACGACACTTTCTACTTTTTGGTTTTGAGTGCTCATGATTATTTTAAACAAATTCTCATAATGGAGAACTGTGAGATGGGAGCTTTGGTTTCAGACCAGGTTCCTGGCAACCCCAGAGCTTCCTGAGCTCCGCTACCGAAGCGATGGAGTTTGATAGGGTTGCGGAGGCAGAGAGCCCGCAGAACGGAAAGAGCTCTTGGGTTTGTTTGAAGGCAGGCGGGCTGGACAGCTTTTCCCAGACTCTCCCAGCTCCGGCTTTTCATGCATACCAGCGGAGCCGCTTTTTTCCTCCAGTGATTGAAACCATCTGGGCTGCAGGGGGGTCACGTGTGTATGAGAAAATGACATAAAGTTTCAGACCCCCTTGTGCTTTACTCCAGACCCAGACAATCCCAGGTCGGATGGTGCAGAGGTGAGGTCCGTGCAGTCTGGGGACCACATCCCATCCTGGCCTCTCTCCTGCACCCCCCACGGCCCCCCACCCCACCCCCGCTCCCGGCTGCAGCAGCCCACCCTCTGGGTCCCGGGTGGAGGCACGCCTCCCCTCGGCCCTGCAGCCCGGCCGCAGCCCGGGGCGCGGATGCCCGCCCGCCGCCCGCCCTCTCCGCGGGAGCGGCTCCTCCTCCGGGCTGCGCGGCGCCCTGGGAGTCCGGCTGGGTGCGCGGAGGCGAGAGGCGCCGGACCGCCCGCAGTAGCCAGCCTGCTCGCCGCATTGCTCCGACCCCGGCCCGGCGCGGGCGGGGACAACGCCGGTTCCCGCTCTGCCGCGCCTCCCGCTCCTTCCGCTCTTCCCGCTACTCCCGCCTCCGGGCCTGGCAGGGCTCCTGCAGCGTGAGTACGTGCATGCGGGCCGCTGCTCCCGGGCGGCCGGGACGGTCCTCCCCAGCGATAGGGGTCCTCCCCAGCGATCGGGGTCCTCCCAGCGATCCGGGTCCGCCCTGCCTTCCGGCCCGGCTCGGGCTGCGCCGTCGGGGGCAAGGAGCCTCCTTGGGGTCTGCAGCTGTGCAGAGCTGCGGGACCCAGGCCGGGGAGACGCCGCCCAGGCTGCTCTCACCTGAGCCTTGCAGCTGCAGCCGGACTCCGTGAGGAGCACCCGGGCACGCACACATAGGCATGCTCACACATGCACGCTCACACACGCATCCACACACACTCGCTCCCAACTCAAACAAAGGAAATTAACTTTGCATTCTAGCACTTGGACCCGTTAGGCAGGGCTTGTCGCCGACTACCACTCTGTCCTGCTTGCGGTGCGAATGAAGTGGGCGAACATTGAAGGAACCCGGGTTAACCAGTTTATGCCGCTTTAAGGGTCTGATAATCCATTTTCTGAGTAGAGTTGAAGGGGACCGAACGTTTTCTAGTGTTTTCAAAAGAGGGGGATATTGCACTTTTCTGGTGGATTTTGTTTGAGCATAGTTAATAATTGCTTTGAAGAGGAATGAAACAGCTTCTCACTGAATGAAAGCATTTGCTGTAATGCTGCCTCAGGCCAGCTCTGGATTGCGTTTCCACCCAGGTGTTTCTGCTTTTGCACTCCACAGGCACTCCACAGGTCTTGAGGGTGGCGAGGGTAGCTCACCTGTAGATAGGACCCAAGGAAATCCACCAAGTGGCTGCATTATTGCTTTGTTTTCTACAAGTGATATTTTTCAGAAGGTGAATCACTTCAGTGGCTTTTTTAAAGACAGGTTCTCATGCAGCCCACGCTAGCCTTGAACTTGCTATGTAGCTGAAGCTAGCCTTGAATTCGAGCCTCTTTCTTTCTCAAGAACTAGGATTACAGGTGTGACCCAAAATGCCTGGCTCTGTTCGTTGCTTTTTAAAATTTTCTTTCAAAAATAGCGGTTTCTAAAGGGTCAGAAATAGTGTAGACTCCAGAAAACTAATCAAAAAGACTGAATTTCCCATAGCCTTCATCTCCTAGACTGAATTGTTATTGTTCCTTAATTGGGCCAGGAAGGAACCCATTTCTGGCAATTTCAAGATAACCTTTACCTTCAGTGTATTTTCAGTTGTGATTGATTGGGTAAGTAGTGATATCAGAGTGATGGGTAGCATGCTTAAGATGGCACAGTGGTCCACAGCAGAGCTGGAATTTCAGTGCTGGTTTGGCTGACTCTCTTGTGTCCCCTTGACTGCATCCACAGTGAGTAAAGGGACTCTGGTCAGCTTGAATTCTGGCTCAGGGCCTGGACTTTTATCCTATGGACTTCATCAAGCTTTTTTTTTTGTTTGTTTGTTTGTTTTTTTTTTAAGTAAAGGTGTGATAGCCAGAACTGGTTTTAGAAGATATGTGTGAGTGTGAATTACAGCATACATTGGTGTACAGGAATGTGACATGAGAAGCACAATGTAGATCTTAATTAGGAGGTTAGAAAGGAAATGTAGCCAAGGTATTTGGGTGTTTCGATTTATGCCTCATTTACAGTGCCCTGCGGCAAGCAGCTTGATTTACTGGGTAAGACCTAGTTGCTAATGTCCACAAGGTTGCTGGGTACAGGACAAGAGCTAAATGTTAGCAGGCAAACATTGAAATGGAATGTGTATGTGGAACCAGGCGACTGGTGGCTTGTCCAGTGTGTTCCCCATGTTTCGCAATACTCTGGTGAAAGTTTTTTCTTTAACAACTACCCTGAGAGGGCGAGATCAGTGTTGTGATTTAAGAGTCTTACCTACCCTAAATGTTTTAAGATGCTCTCCCCATGTACATTCTTTTGATTCTTAAAAATGTTCACATTTAAAATGATACAATAAAAATGAATTAGATTCTCTTTCTTAATCACGGGACCAATACCAAACGGGACCAATTTATTCACCTTTTGTCATTGGGAGAATTAAGGCATGGGGATGTTGAAGGGATTTAGGGATGCAGAAGGCTCTTCTATCCCTCACATTTCTTCCCAGAGAATTGTGTTTGTATGTATTGCTGGGAAACATAGAGTCATTGAATCCCCAAATTTATAACCAAGCTCTTTGATTTTCTCAGATAACGGACACAGGAAGGGCAGCAGTGGGTAGAGCTAGAATTGAGTTCTTGCTTTTTTTGGAAGTATGCCTTTGGTTTCAACCTAGGGGGAAAGGGGTTTTTTTTTTTTTTTTTTTTTTTTTTTTCTGAACTTGTTAGTGTTGTGAAAACTTTGTTCTTAGGCTAAGGAATATCAGGTAGCAGGAGGTTACACAGAAAGGGACTGACAGGCAGAAAAATAAGAGTTTTCAACTAGGAATGTTTTTAATGTGAAAGTCATTTTATTTAAAAAAAAAAAAAAGAATGTGGGAGCTGGAGAAATGGCTCAAGGATCCAACTGGATCCCAGTTCAGTTCCAGCACCCTCATGGCAGCTAACAACTGTCTGTAACTCCAGTTCCAGGGAATCTGACACCCTCTCTGGCTTCTGTGGGCATTGCATGCACATGGCACACTTACATACATGTAGGCAACACAGTCATGCACAGAAAATAAATAAAAATTTAAAATGTGCTTTCAGCCGGGTGTGGCGGCAACAGGCCTTTAGTCCCAGCACTCAGGAAGCAGAGGCAGGCGGATCCCTGTGAGTTCGAGGCCAGCCTGGTCTCAGTAGTGAATCCAGGCTAGCTGTGGCTACAGAGAGACCCTGTCTCAAAAAGACCAAAAAAAAAAGTGCTTTCAGTTTTCCTGTTTTACCGTTAAGAGCCCTTATCTCTGGAGAACTGCTCGACTGAATTGGACTTTGAAATGGTCATCAATACCTCTGTGAATGTGACTCAGTTTGGGTTCTGAGCTAAAGAATGTGATCTCTCTCAGGGCAGGGCATTTGAAGTTCAAAAACATGGGTTAAAGTTCCAGCTTTGACTTTTATTCACAGGTTTCTGGAATTTGATGTCTAAGGGGTAGCTCCGTTTCATTTGTTTGTTTGTTTTGAGACAGTGTCTTCCTATAGCCCCAGTTGGCCTGGAACTCACTATATAGACCAGGCTGGCCTCAGTCTTACAGAGGTCTGCCTGCTTCTGCCTCCTGAGTGCTGGGACTAGAGGCATGCACTAACTGTTTTTCTGCTTCATCATTTAGGACCAGACATGGGAAGTTATGTCCCAATGAGCCCCTGGGTATCTGGTATCCCCTGGGAGCCATTTTGTTTTAGCTGTAGCCTCTGTTTACAGGTCAGAAAGGAGCACTGCCTAGGGTTCCCTCGGAAGGTGACTATGCTTGTCAGTCAGTTGGTGAGCTTTTCTTAGGAGTTCCTGTGAGAATGCTCTGAGAGTTGGAGGGAGGGGGTGTCTCAAAAAGAGTATTTGGCAAGGCTGTTATTTAAAAGATGTATTGGTTGAATTTTTTGTTCAACCAATAAATTGTTAATTTTTTTATATTTGGCAGGTCTCTGTCATTTTAATTACTTATTAAAGAAGTGATTTAGATTCTCTGAGGTAACTAATGGCTTGAAAAGATATGACTGGGCTCACCTTTTGCTACTTAGACTCTGGTACAGAACTTTGACTATTTAAAACCATTTTGTCTCCAGATACCCTTCATTCTTTGTTGGGCCACTTGCTCTCAAGTGATTCCACAGCCTTTCTAGGCAGTGTTAAGGTTTACAGATTGATGATCACAGACTGACCCCTTGTAGCCAGCTGATTTTCTTTCAGTGTTTTTTTTTTTTTTTTTTAAACTTTTACTGTTCTCTCTTCCCTCTTCTATACAAGAGTATCACAGAGTGAACAAATTATCTTCCTTGCATCCTGTGGCTGTCACCAAATGTATACAGGATCCCGTTGTGCCCCTTCTTTCCTTGTGGTTCTCTGGCTAAGTTCTCTGGTTTGACTTTGTGAGTCTCACTTTTTAGACCTATGATTATGTTGTGTACTTTTTACTCTGTGTTTTGTTTTATACAGGAAGTCCACATGGGATGTGTTGGTGGCAGTTAAAGCTTTCAGTTTGGAATAAAATGTGCCCTCCACCCACCAGGAACATATGTAAACTATGGAGATGATCTTTTAAAAAATTATCATCAAAAGAATTTTGCCCAAGTCTTTTAAAGGCTTAAAAAAAAGAATCTTAGTCTCTGGAAGATTGCATTGAAAGTATCAGACAAGCCCAATTAAGGCGTTTCTATAAGTGTGGGAATCATTTGTTTAAACTGGAATTTAACAAATATGATAGAAATAATCTGCTTAGCCCTGTTTAATGGCCTAGGAACTAAGCCCTCTTTTATGGAGCTCTTGTGATAAAGGACCACAGTTACTAGAATGTTTTGCGGTCATGTCCCTGTTAGTTCTCTGAGTGGAGAAGTGTTGGGTTTGGTGGCTTTTTGTCTGTCTTTGTTGAGAAGTTGGGATCTTGGATGTTAATTTAGCTAAGACAAGTTTGAGTCTAGATATTTGTAAATTCACCCTTCTGTTCTTCCTAGTCTCCTTTTTGGGAGAGGACAACTGGAGTAGGAAGGAGGGAGCCCCTCAGTTAGGGAGCATTGTCAGATATTGGTCTCCAGGGAAACGTGGTTGTTTTCTGCCCTTCCTATGGTTCTTCTCTGTGGCCAGCATTCATTAACTGTGTGCCATGGGTTAAGCACTGGGTGCCTAGGCCTCTGTTCTTGTTACTTTTCCCCATTGAACTCACTTAATATTAGGGGTTTGATGAATCAGTGAGGGGGAAGCTAAGAAATTAAGTGAGACCTGGCCTGGTAGGGTAAGCCCATGTGTTAGTTACTTTTCTGTTGCTGTGATAAAATATCATGACCAAGGGAACTTAGAAGAGTTTATTTGAGCTTATAGTTCCAGGGGAATTAGAGTCCATCATGGTGGGGAGGCATGGCGTAGGTGGCTGGAGTAGGAACAGTAAACAGAGGCTCATAGCTTTACACAGGCAGAGGAAGCAGAGAGCAATTGGAGATCCAGAGAGGCTTAAGAACTCTCTAAGCTTGCTTCCTCTAGCTTGGCCACATCTTCTAAGACCTCCCAAAACAATGTCACCAATTCGGGACAAGATGTCCCGAGCCTATGGGGACATTCTTATTCAAACTGCCACAGCCTGTAATCTCAGCTACTCTGGAGGCTGAAGCAGGAGGCAAGCAGGTTTCAGGCCAGCTTGGTTAATTTAGTTGAGGTCCTGTCTCAATGGGATTGAGGAGTTGACTTAGCTTATTGTAAAAGGAGTGAGAATTGGAGCTTGAATCCCCAAGGACCATGTCAATGCTAGGTGGATGTGGGGCCTGCCTATAATTCCAGTGCTCAGAAGGCAGAGACAGGGGGATTCCACACCAGACTAGCCATCAGCAAGTTCTGGGTTCAAGTGACACTGCCTCAATAAATAAGGTGGAGAGCCATTGAGGAAGACTCTGGACATCAACCTCTGGCCTCCATAGGCAAACACACACACACACACACACACACACACACACACACACACACACACGCTGCTCATAACCCTTCCCCTATGTGAACACACATGCATACAATTGAAAAAGGAAAAAAGGTGGGGGGCCTAGGATATGGCTCAGTGGTAGAACACTTGCTTAGCATATATAAGGCCCTAGGTTAATGCCTAGTACCACACAAAAATTAAGTGGAAATTAACTTTGGATATGTATGCTGGTCATCTCCTTAAACGCTGCTGTTAGTAAGTCACTGCTGTTTATACATTGCTGTGGACTCTGAGTGGGTGTTGAGATGACCTCTGATAAGGAGGCTGAACATGTGGGAATGTATTTTCTAATGATAAACAGGGCCTAGTTAGTTATTTTTCCTATTAGTCATGTTAGACTACATTTACTGTTGCCAGGAGCACCAGTTAGCTTGATATCTTTGTGTATTAGAGAGTGTCACTCAGTGGTTAGTGGTAAAGACTGCTTAGAGGAAAGTTCCTTGAAGTGTGTCTTTTATTTTGAGCTAGGCATAGGTTCTAAGTGCATAGATCTTCCATTCATTGGGCCCAAGTCCAAGGAGAATAAAAAAAAAATTTTAAAAATTGTTACTGACACTGGGGATGTAGCTCGGTTGGTAGAGCGTTCACTCAGCATGCAGCCCTGGGTTTGATCCCCAGCACTGCATAAACAGGGCATGGTGGTGCATACCTGTAATCTTAGCACTCCAGAGGTAGAGGGAGGAGGATAAGGAGTTCAAGGAAATCAATAGCGCAATGAGTTTAGGGCCAGCCTGGAATATATGAAACTCTGTGAATGTGGGAGTGCTGGCCAGATGTGGTGCATACTGTAATCCCAGCACTCAGGAGGTGGAGGCAGGATCAAGAATTAACAAGGCCATGGATTGAGGAGATAGCTTAGCTGGTAAAGTACTTGCACTGGAGACCTAAGTTTGACTCTCAGAACCCATGTTCAAAAATAGAAAACTGGATGTGGTGGTATGCATGTGTAATCCCAGTGAGATGGGCAGATCCCTGGGGATCACCAGCCTGCTAACTGAGTCTACTTCCTGAGTTCTGGGCCATCACAGAAAAATGGTAGGTGATGCCTGAAGATCAATACTTGTTGTCTTTTGTCCAGAGAGAGAGAGAGAGAGAGAGAGAGAGAGAGAGAGAGGAGGGGAAGAGGAGGGGACGGGGGAGAGAGAGGAATTTAGTTGGGTTACAAAGCAATACTCTAAAAGACTAAAACAGGGGATGTAGAGATGGCTCAGCGGTTAAGAGCACTGACTGTTCTTGCAGAGGTCCCGGGTTCAATTCCCAGCACCCATATGGCAGCTGCAAATCATCCTTAACTCCAGTTCCAGGAGAATCTGAAGCCCTCTTCTGACCTCCATGGCATTGCACAACATGGGTGCCCTTACATACATGCAGGCAATACACTCATACACATAAAATAAAAATAATAAATAAAATATTTTTTAAAAAGACTAAAACAAAGAAATTCTGTTCTTATATGATGGAGGGACATCAAAGCCTTTCGCTTCTCAGTGGACACTAGAATCTGTGCACAGAGACCTAGAGGTGAAAACCAAAAACCAAAAAAAACTGTGGAGGGGGCCGGACGTGGTGGCACACGCCTTTAATCCCAGCACTTGGGAGGCAGAGACAGGTGGATCTCTGTGAGTTCAAGGCCAGCCTGGTCTACATAGTGAGTTCCAGGACAACTGGGGCTACAGGGAGACCCTGTCTCAAAAAAAGACCAAAAAAACCCCCCAAACAAACAGAAAACCTGTGGAGGAACAGTGGTTCACGTTAGCATGGAAAAATGGGACTTCAGTCAAAATGTCCATGTGAATCCTTACTGTCCAGTTAATCAGATGTATCCATTGTGATGATTCTGTTTTGCTATTTTTTCCCTACATCTATGTTTTGACAGGCCACTGCCTTGCATCAGAATAATATTTAGGATCACAGTATTTGTGTAGAAAGATCAGTAAGAGTCATGGGAAAGGGCCGGAATAAAGTAGTTCAGTGGTCGAATTCTCACCTAGCATGTACAAGGTCTTGGAATTTGATTCACAGCTCTGCAAAAGAACAAAGGTGTCATGGGAGATGGGACATCGTGTTTCAGATGGACCTTTTTGGGGTAGTTTTTAAAATTACTTGTGTGTGTGTGTGTGTGTGTGTGTGTGTGTTATACACATTCTGCCATGGCACAAGAGTAGAGGTCAGAGGACAACTTGTAAGAGTGGAGTACCCCCTTCTACCATTTGGGTCCCAGGAGTCAAACTCCAGTCATCCGGCTTGACAGCAAATGCCTTTACCCACTGAACCATCCTTCTGGTCTCTGGACCATTTGCTCTCTCTCTCTCTCTCTCTCTCTCTCTCTCTCTCTCTTTCTCTCTCTGGACAAGGTAGATCCCATGTATCCCCAGGTGGGCCTTGAACTCTGTAAGTTGCTGAGGATGACCTTGAGCTCCTGATCCTCCTATCTCCTGAGTGCTGGGATTAAAGGAGTGTGCCACCATGCCAGGTTTATGCAGTGCTGGGGATTGAACCTAGGGCCTCATACATGATAGGCAGGCATTCTACCACCTTAGATATCCTCATCCCTGGACCATGTTCTTTTTTAAGTCCCGTAAGCAGCTTACTGATCAATCTGAGGTACAGGATTCCTTGCTAAAATACCGTGCTTATTCCAGGTTTAGATTTGCTCGGGGAGCAGTGTCATGTGTCTGGCTCTGTCCACATTTAAGTTGCCTCCATAGTTCCCATAGTGTATTTGTCACTATTACTGGTCCCTGGAGGGCCTGGGGTAGAGTTCAGGACATGAGGCCCAGACTTGGTCAAAGCTACATCAAGAGCTGGTCCTGATGGGTCAGCATTATTTCCTGTGGCTTATCACCAGGGATCGCGGGTGGGGGCGTGTATATGCAGGAGAGAAAAACAAGGGCAGAAAGTTCTATGAAAATTGAATTTAAAAAGTGAAAAAAATGACGTCTTTTTTCCTTATTAATCAGGCTTTGTTCTGTGGGAACTCTTATCTCTGAAGTGCATTTTATAAACCTTCACAGTAGCTGGCTGAAGGCACTGTGATCCTAGGCCTTGGTGAGAAGAGCCCTGCTGGGTGATTCTCTTGATCTGGGGTTAGGTTGAACTTCTTTCCTTTCCCTCTTTTCTAACTAAATTTTGACATTGAGATCTTCTCCACCCCTGGGATTATTTTGTCTTAGATTCTTTTTTTTTTTTTTTAAACCTGAGGCGGGGTCTCCCTGTAGCCCCAGCTGGCCTGGAACTTGCTATGTAGACCAGGCTGGCCTTGACCTTGCAGAGATCCACCTGCCTCTGCCTCCTCAGTGCTGGGATTAAAGGCATTCGCTACCACGCCCGGCTACATTCTTTTTAAAAATATCTTCAATTGTGTGTATGTATGTGTATAGGTCAGAGGACAGCTTTCAAGAATCATTCGCACCTTCCACCATGTGGGGCTTGGGGATTAAACTCAGTCATTAGGTTTGATGGCAAGTGCCTTTACCCTCTGAGCCATCTTGCCAGCCCTTGGCTTGGCTTAGATTCTTTTAGGGCCATGGGAATTTGGAATATCAGGTTGACTGTGACATGTTGTCAGGTACAGTAGACTTTTACACCTAGAAGAGACAGGGTATACAGAGGTCAGGGATTCGGAAATCAGCTGTGAGAGAGCTACTTGGGCCATGACTATCTGTCAAGACAGGACTGGTGTTGGGTCGTGGTACTGAGGATATAACTTGTGGCTTATTATTACTTTGAAAGAAGGGGGATTTTTCTTTCCTTAAAAGAAAGCATAGTGAGGATACAGCAATAGCTCAGTGGTTAAGAGAGTTTGCTGCTCCTATAGAGGACCCAAGTTCAGTTCCCAGCTCACAGCTGGGTGTAACTCCAGCTCCAGGGGATCCTGGACTCCATGGCATCTGCACTCACATGCACAAACCCACACACACATATGTACACATAATTTAAAAAACTTTTTAAACTTACCATTTGAAAAAATTTTATTAATATTTTACAGTGTGTGATTGTATTGCCTGCCTTATAAATGTGTACTCATTGTGCAGTGTCTGCGGAGGTCAGAAGAGGGCATTGGATCCCCTTGAACTGACATTTTGGATGGTTGTTAGCTGCTATGTGGGTACTGGGAATCAAACCCAGGTCTTCTCCAAGAGCAGCCAGTGCTCGTAACCTCCGAGCCATGTCTCTAGTGCCCCCCCCCCTTTTTTCAAAAAACAGATCTCCCTATGTCATCCTGGGTGGCCCGAACTCTCTATGTAGACCAGGTTGGTGTCAAACTCACAGAGCTCCTGTCTGCTGAGTGGTGGGATCAAAGACTCATGCCACTATGCCCAGTTCACCTTTCTTCTTCTAAAAAAATTACAGAATCTCTCACAGACCTGGAGTTCACTAAGTAGGCTAGTCTGGCTTCCTAGCAAGCCCGAAGAATCTACCTATTTCTGTCCTCCCAGCACTGGGATTATGAGCACATGCCTGGCTTTTAAAATGTGGATTCTAGGAGAGATGGCTCAGTAATTAAGAACACTGGCTGTTCTTGCAGAGGACCCGGGTTCGAATCCCAGCACCCACATGGCAGCTAACAACTGTCCGTAACTCCAGTTCCAGCAGAACCCACATGGCAGCTAACAACTGTCCATAACTCCAGTTCCAGGGGATCCAACAGCCTCTTCTGTTCTCTGTGGGCATTGCACGACATGGGTGCACTTACCTACATGCAGGCAATACACGCATACACATAAAATAAAAATAATAAATAAAATATTTTAATTAAAAAGTAGATTCTAAACTAGGCATGGTGGTGCTTGCCTTTTATCCCAGCATTTGGGAGGCAGAGGCAAGTAGACCTCTGTGAGATTGAGATTGAGGCCTGCCTGGTCTCTATAGCAAGTTCTGGGACAGCTGACAGCTGTGGCTATGGGGAGACCCTGTCTCAAAAAGACCTCCCCCGCAAAAAAAATAGTGGATTCTAGAATTGAAGGCAAGCACTTTTTCCCTAGCTTTTTTTTTGAGAAAGTTCTCTCTAGATAGTCCTGACTGGCCTTGTAGACTAGACTAGGTTGGCTTTGAATTTACAGTGATTCTCCTGCCCATGCCTCCTGAGTGTTGGGATTATGGGTATGTGCCACCACATCTAGCATGGTCCCATGGCCTTAAAGTGCTAGAATTTATGGAGTATTTACTCTGTGGAAGTGTCTGTCATGAGGATTTTACATGTACTAATTGAGCCTTCCAGACAGTCTCATAGTATAGGAACTGTAAGCATCCTCACTTAAAGGTGGAGAAACTGAGGTACAGGGAGCTGAACTTGATCACCCAGCTCACCAGCTGGAGAGCCAGGATGTGAGGCTACGCAGAGGCTGTCGTACCCTGACTGGTTCTCTGCAGCCTCTCCCTAGACCTGCTTTCTCACTGTCTTCTCTCAGTGGCAACCAGAGCCTCATAGGCCTCATGTGGAATCATCATACTCAAGAGTCCAGATTGGCTTTCGGTCCTTACATGAGCTAACCCCCAGCCCTCTACCAGCTCTCCACTGTCCTCCCATCTCCAAGCTCCCCATTTTTCTTTTTTTCTGAGACAGGGTCTCCCTGTAGCTCTGCTTTGCTGGCTCCCTTTGGAGGGGCTGGTAGGGGCAGGGTGTCTTGTTCTCTTGGAATAAATGACATAAACAAGAGGTTGAAATCATGCTAGATCATCTGGACGATCTGCTCAGAATAAAGGAAAGGAAGGACAGCCACTCAGAATAAAGAGGAAAAATAGGATGGCAGCAGAGCAATGCCTTTGGGTCTTGGGCTTGCCAGTTGGGGTGAGATGGCACCCCCTCCTTTGCTTGGCATCTGGAGCCAGTGTGTACACCGTCTACCTGAAATGGCCTCTTTTGCTTTCTTTGTGTCTATGAGCCCTTTACATAGAAGACTCCAAAATAGTAGTTCAACTTTAACTTGGTTCTTTAAAATTACAGTTCATGGAACTGGAGAGTTGGTAGAGTGCTTACTTAGCATGTGCAAGGCCCTGGGTTTCATTCCCAGCACTGCATAAATTGAAGGTGGTGGTGCATGCCTTCAGTCCCAGCACTGGAGAGGTAGAGGCAGGAGGATCAGAAGTTCAAGGTCATCCTCAGCTACATAGGGAGTTCCAGGCCAGCCTGGGCTAAAAGAGATCCTATCTCAAAAAAAAGTACAGCAAAACAAAACAACAACCCCCAAACAACTAAACCCATCCCCCAAATATGTGACCAGGTATGGTGGTACATGCCTATAATCACAGCACTTGGTAAACTCATGTTACATGAATTTGAATTTTATTTTATCTTTTACTTGTTTCCCCATTTATAATTCAGTAAATTTTTACCTAAATTAATATCCAGACCATATTTAGATTTTCCCATGGCTTTAGTCTGTTCCAACTACTATAACAAAAGACTAGATTAGGAAATTTATAGATAACAGAAACTTACTGCTCACAGTTCTAGAGGGAGGGTGGAAGGTCTAGGGTCAAGATGCCAGGACATTCAGTGTCTGGCAAGGGCCTGTTCTTGGTAAATGACACCAAGCTGTGTTGTTATATGCCAGAGGGGCCAGCAGATTCCTTCTAGCCTCTTGTAAGGGTAGCAATCCCATTACCCCCAAAGGCCTAGCCTCTTACTACCTTTACTGTAAGGGTCAGATTTTAACATAAATTTTGGAGGACATAATCAATCACTGACCTTCAAATATTCTTAGCATTATTTTTCTTTTCAGTCTTTTTTTTTTTTTTTTTACAAAAACTTTATTGAGAATTTCATACATGCATGTAAGGTGTTTTGATCAAATCCATGCCCACTCCCTCCCTTCCAACATTTCCCCCTCTGAAGAGGTAACCCTAAAATCTTTTAAGGATTAGATACAAGCTCCCAAATACTTTTGACATTTTTGGCCTTTGGAGCAGAGTATGTTGCTAACAGGCCCAAGGACATTTTGACTTTTAGCCAAGAAACTGACTACATTTCTTTGGGGTCTTTTTACCCTAACTGCCTAGCTAATTCCTACCTCCTATCTTTTTTAAAATTAATTAATTAATTTATTTTTATTTTATGTGTGCATGTATTGCCTGCATGTAGGTAAGTGCACCCGTATTATGCAATGCCCGTGGAAGACAGAAGAGGCTGTCGGATCCCCTGGAACTGGAGTTACAGACAGTTGTTAGCTGCCATGTGGGTTCTGGGATTTGAACTCAGGTCTTCTGCGAGAACAACAAGTGTTCTTAACCACTGAGCCAACTCTCCAGCCCCCTTACCTCCTATTCTTATCATTCCATCCTTTGAAGGGGTTACCCAAATTTCCAATAGGGAATAGGGATGCAGACTGCTCTGGCTTTTTCCATGCTGAACAGGGACGCAGGGTGGGACAACTGGAGTACCCCTTCAGTGGATCTATCTAAAAGACTCCCAAATTGCATAACTCTTGTCTCTAAGGGGAGAAGAAAGTTCTTGAATCATGAATAGGAGATGTGAAGAAGTAAAGGCAAGAGTAATTAGCATTACAAGTTCTAGACAGGGAACTAGAAAAAAGTCAGAACAGGGCAATTTTCAAATGTTCATATGAGAGTCCATTGGAGTTTCTTGACAAGAGCTTCCAAAAGCACCCCTCTATTGGGTTCTTCCTCATTTTCATTTTGTCTGCCAAGGCTGGACTAGTTGGCTGGGAAGAGTGGCTGGTCCAGGTCAGGTGAGGGTCCAGTGACCCTGACTGGCACTCTTTTAACGAATGAGTGATGATGGTAGTTATTTCATGCAGAAGGGACTGCTGTATCATTACCTTATTAAAAGGACCTGGAATTTAAAAGGATTTGGTGCTAGGATCCACATATGAGGGAGACCATATGTCATTTGTTTTTCTGAGTCTGTGTTCTTTTACTTAGTATAACAGTTTCTAGATCCATCCATTTACCTGAAAATGTCATTATTTCGTCTTTCTTTACTGCTGAGTGTAAATGTATCACATTTTCATTAACCACTCCACATCTGAGAGACCCTTAGGTTGCTTCCATCTTTTAGCTACTGTGAAAAGAGCAGCAACAAACATGGTTGTACAAATGTCTCTGCAATAGGTTGAATCCTTTGGGTATATGCCAAGGAGTGGTATAACTGGGTCATATGGTAGGTTTTTTGGTCTTTTTTGAGACAGGGTCTCCTGTAGCTTCAGCTGGTTTAGAACTTGCTCTGTAGACAGACTAGCCTTGAACTCACAGAGATCCTCCTGCCACTGCCTTTCAGAGTGCTGGGATTAAAGGCCTGTGCCACCACACCTGGCCTAGCATGTTTTTTTCTTTATATATATATATATCAGTGTTAAACCTATAATCATGTTCTCTATCTGGTTCTTACAGCCCTAGACTTGTATTAATTTAGCCCAGTCCTTTTTGTATCATAGCGTCTTACTGAAGAATTATCTTCAGCAGGTCCCCTTAATTCCTAAGGATTTTATGAAGATCATCTCATTTAACCTTTGCAACAACTGAGATGTATTTCTTCCTCATTTTGATGTATTCCCTTCCTGTGGGATCTGAGCTGTCCCCAGGGCTGCAGCCACCTCCTTTATATCAGAGATGTATCGTTGCAGTTCCCTACAGATGTGGGCTAGGAGCTGGAGAGATGGCTCAGCAGTTAAGAGCACTGGCTACTCTTTCAGAGGGCCTGGGTTTAGTTCCCAGCACCTATGTAGCAGCTAACAACTGTCAATAACTCCAATTCCAGGGGATCCATCACCCTCTTCTAGCCTCCAAAAGCATTGCATGCATGTGGTGTGCTTACAGGCGTGCAGGCAAAACACTCGTACATATTTAAAAAAAAAAAAAAAGTGGCCTAGAGCCAGATGGCCTGGGTTTCTCTCTGTTTTCTACCACTGTTTTATGTGATCCTGGACAAACAAGCTCCTTACCTGCTCTGTGCCTCAGTTTCTTCATCTGTGAAATGAGGTAATAGCAGTATCTGCCTCATAAGGTTGTTGTGAAGTTAAATGATCATATATAATATATTAATATATGAATAATTGATATGTCTTTAATCATTAATATTTAAGGATTTATATAGTAATTGTTAAGATATCAATTAATATTGTCTTAAAAGATGACCTGCGCATAGCTAGCGTTACTAGGCAGGTAGATGACCACAGACACTTTCAAACTTCCCATGTTCAATACTTGGCTGTACTCTGTAAAGATGTTTTTCCTCCTAATTCCTTCTCTCTCAAAATCATTCTTCAAAAACTTTACCAGGCTCACTTTCTAAACATGCTGCGAATCAGGCTCCTCCTCACTGTCTGGCTGCCTCCAACCCAGCTAAAGACTTGACCAGTTTTGACTGAATGCAGCTTTAATGTGTCTGTGTTCTCCAATTTCTCAGACTACTCTAAAGAGCAAGCTTTTGGGGCTAGAGGTGGCTCTGTGGTTAAGAACACTGAATGTTCTTGCAGAAGACCCGGGTTTGAATCCCAGCACCCACATGGCAGCCAACAACTGTCTATAACTCCAGTTCCAGGGGGTCCGATGCCCTATTCTGACCTCCATGGGCACTGAACAACACAGGTACACTTCCTACATGTAGGCAATACACATACACATAAAATAAAAATAATTTTTTTAAAAAACAGCAAGCTTTCTAAAACAAATACTTATTTACCAAAACCTTCTTCCCTCCCCCCCCACCCTTCCTCACTTCCCCCTGGCCTGGTCTCAATTTGTAGACCAGGCTGGCCTTGAACTCACAAAGATCCACTTGCCTCAGCCTCCCTGGTGCTGGGATTAAAGGCATGTGCTACCAAGCCTGACCTTCTTTTCCTCTTTTTTTTTTTTTAAAATTATTTTTTATTGTATGAGTTTGAGCATTTTGCCTGTATGTATGTAAGTGCATCTGTGCATGCAATGCCTGAGGAGGCCAGAAGAGGGTGTCAGATCCCCTGGAACTGGAGTTAGAGGTGGTTGTGAGCCACCTGTGTGTTCCAGGAACTGAACCCAGGTCTGTTGCAAGAGCAGAAAGTGCTCTTAACAGCTGAGCCATCTCTCCAGCCCTTCTCTTTTTAAATTAAGGAATAGCATAAGGTATACAATACTCAGCTTATAGCATAATGTATACCTCCATGTAGCTCCTATGCAGATCAAGATACAGAGCATTTGCCTTCCCTCATGCCTGCTCCAAGGCTGTCCTCGCACTCCTATGTCCACGCTTCTGTTCACTTTTGTTTTGCCTTTTTGGGTCTGTGTATAAATGAATCACAGAAGCTGCTTATTGATTTTTACTGGATAGCTCCTTCCTTTGTCGTGACATTCCAAGGCTTTTGTCATCTAGCTTTGATTTCCAGTTCTCCCTGCATACGTACCCCTTCCTTCCAGTCATGACTAGTTGGAAGTAGCATGTCAACATGACAGACTTTTCCCTCCCAATTCTTTTACATTTCATAATCTTTTGCCTCCTGACCTCCTTCCTTCTCAAATTCATGGTCCAGCTCCAGGCAGAACAGAGCCCTCCTCTGCACGCTGGGGGCAGGGTTAGTCAGTCAGTTGTTTGTTTACACATCCTTTTCCTTCATCCTTTGCTTTAATGGATAACGGGTGATTCATAGCTTAAGGATGACAGGACATTTCCTCTGTAACTAGTTGTTTGAGGGACTGGAGAGATGGCTGAGCAGTTAAGAGCGTGTACTGCTCTTGTAGAGGACCGGAGTTCAAGTTCGAGTCCCAGCACCCATGGCAGGTAATGCAACTCTAGTTCAGTGGGATCCAATGCCTCTGGCTTCTAGCACCTGCACTTGGGTGCACAGACATACACACACATAATAAGAAAAATAGTTGGTTGAATATTATATATTAGTAGTTCATGTTCTTTCTAGAAAAATTAGGAAATTAAAGAAAAAAGAACCCTAACAGATAATCATTGCTTTCCTATTTACCAAAATATACATGAAGACTTTTTAAGAAATGTACATTCAGAAAATGATAAATGTTTACCTACTTTAATCTCCTATTATTCATGTTTAGTACCACCCCTCCCCCCAAATGCTATAAGAGATACTGTAATGACCCAGGACATATGTGAGCAGTTGAGTGCTTGTCTGGAAACTCTAACAAATACTGTTATGCCTATATGTTTAATTCTGCTCCCTCCCTTCCTCCCTTCCTTCTTTTTATTTGTGTCTTTTTGAGACAGGGTCTCAGGCCGAGCATTGTGGCACATGCCTTTAATCCTAGCACTCAGGAGGCAGAGGCAGAGGCAGAGGCAGGCAGATCTCTGTGAGTTTGAGGCCAGCCTGATCTACATAGAGAGTTCCAGGCCAGCTGGGGCTACAGGTAGACTTTGTCTCCAAAAAAAGAGAGAGACAAACCCAACTAGCCAGGGACTTACTATATAGACCAGGCTGGCTTGGATCTCAAAGAGATCCACCTGAGTGCTGGAATTAAAGGCGTGTGCCACCAAACCTGACACTTCTAGAGTTCTTGATGTGATTAGCCAAATTGTTCTCTAGAAAGTCTTAGACTTCATGTTTCCGCTGGGCTGAATGGGCGTGCTTTTGTTCAGCTGTCGTTGCCAAGCTGAAAATTATGCAAACGACAAATATTTGTGAGTCCCATCATAGACCTGATGTCACATTGCTGTTTTAATTTGTATCTTTGGTTGCTACTGAGGTAGAATATGTTCTTGTATATTTAGTGATCACTTAATTTCAACTTTTTTGTGATTTTCATTTAATGTATTTTATTTTTAATTGTGAATAAAAAAATTGTATGTATTTACAGCATACAACATGATGCTTTTATATATATATATATGCATATAGATACATGTATTGTGGGATGGCTAAATCAAGCTATTTAACATCTATCACCAGTTTTAAAGTATACAATATATTATTTTTGACTCATTTTGCCTTTTTAAAATATTTTATTATTTTTATTTTTAAATTTATTTTTTAAATTTTATTTATTATTTTTATTTTATGTGTATGAATGTATTGCCTGCATGTGTGTAAGTGCACCTGTGTCATGCAGTTCCCTCGGAGGCCAGAAGAAGACATGGGATCCCCTGGAACTGGAGTTATGGATGGTTAGCCGTCCTCTAAAAGCAGCCCTCATTTTTCCTTTTTAAAAAGCATTTATTCTTTCACAGTTTTGTACCTATACAGAATTACTTTGATTATATCCCCCTGTTCTTTTATTCTCCTTTTTCTCCTGCTGAACCCGTTCATCTTCCCAACAAATCCCCCTCCCTGTTTCCTGTGTGTGTGTGTGTGTGTGTGCATTTAATTAGGGTTTTGCTTTCATGAGTATGGTTGGGGTTATTTACCAGAGCAAGGGCAATTTACCAGTGGCTACCCCATGAAGAATATGATTCCCCTCTCCCAGCAACTATTAACTGCTCATAGCTCCTCGAAACGCCAGAGAGTGCTGGGTTCTGGCCTCCAACTACCAGAGGGCCTGAGAACCCAGGGGGACTGTCTGACAGCCTGATCCTGCCTCCACATAGTGGTGAGCTTCCCCAGTTGTGCTATACCATCCCCCTACCTGGGATTTTGTGAGGCCCCTACCAAGGCCCCAGGGCAGGTCTGGCTTTGGTAGGCTAAGGCCGAGATCCTAGCAGACAGCCTGAGAGGGTGGGTTTGGACCTCCATCAGGGTAGTGGCTCGGAGCTCAGCAGACCACCAGAGAGTGCCGGGTTCTGGCCTTCCTCTGGCCTCCAACTACCAGAGGGCCTGAGAACCTAGGGGACAGCCTGACAGCCCCCGGATCCTGTTTCCACATGGTGGTCCTTTTAATAATATGATGCTATACAGCAGTCCCTTCTGCATGAAATAACTACCATCATCACGACTTTGGCTGAGCCTGATCACTAAACATAGCCACAATTGGGCTTGTTGACAGTTGTGCTCATTCATTAAAGGAGTGCCAAGCAGGGTCACTGGACTCTCACCTGAGTATCCAGCCACTCTTCCCAGCCAACTAGTCTAGCCTAGGAAGACAAAAGGAAAATGAGGAAGAACCCAATAGAAGGATGCTTTTGGAAGCCCTTGTCAAGAAACTCCAATGGACTCTCATATGAACATTTGAAAATTGCCCTGAACTTTTTTCTAGTTCCCTGTCTAGAACTTGTAATGCTAATTACTCTTGCCTTTACTTCTTCACATCTCCTATTCATGATTCAAGAACTTTTTCTCCCTTTAGAGACAAGAGTTATGCAATTTGGGAGTCTTTTAGATAGATCCACTGAAGGGGTACTCCAATTGCCTCACCCCGCGTCCCTGTTCAGCATTGAAGAAGCCAGCGTGGTCTGCGTCCCGATTCCTTATTGGCAATTTGGGTAACCCCTTCAGAGGATGGCGTGATAAGAACAGGAGGTAGGAATTGTGAGGCAGTTAGGGTAAAAAGACCCCAAAGGAATGTAGCCAGTTTCTTGGCTAAAAGTCAAAATGTCCTTGGGCCTCTTAGCAACATACTCTGTTCCAAAGGCCAAAAATATCAAAAGTATTTGGGACCTTGTATCTAATCCTTAAAAGATTTTAGGGTTACCTTTTCAGAGGGGGGGGGGAATTTTGGAGGGGAGTGAGTGGGCATTGATTTGGTCAAAACACCTTATATGCATGTATGAAATTCTCAATATAAAGTTTTTGTAAAAATTAAAAAAAAAAACTAAAACCAAACAAACCAAAACAAAACAGCTCATAGCTCCTCAAGGAGGAGTGAGGCCTCATAAGCCCCACCCTGTCCATGATATCCTGTATGTCTCTTGCCGGTAACCACGCTGCTGTAGGTCCATGGATGCAGCAGCCACGTCATGTTCAGAAGACAGCATTTCATAGCGCTCCTTCCCGTCCTCTGGCTGTAGTATATTAACTGGTGTACAGTAGACCTTTTCAGCTTAACTCCTTTTGTCTATCTGAAATTGTATATCCTGTGACCAACATCTCTCAAATCTCCCAACCTTCACTGCCTGGTAACTACCATTTTACTCTATTTCTTTGAGTTAACCTTTTTAGATTCTGCATACAAGTGAGATCATGTGGTACTTTGTGGTACTTTTCTGTCTGCACCTGATGTATTCCACTTAACATGATCTCCTCTGTGTTATGAGAAGTAACAGGGTTTTGTTCTTTAGTAAGATTCATGTATGTGCACTTTACCACATGTTCCTTAACCAGTTGCCCATTGATAGACACAGGTTGAATCCATAGCTTGGCTATTTTGTTTTTTTTTGTTTTTTGTTTTTTTTGGTCTTTTTTGAGACAGGGTCTCCCTGCAGCCCCAGCTAGCCTGGAACTCACTATGTAGACCAGACTGGCCTTGAACTCAGAGATCTGCCTGCTTCTGCCTCCCAAGTGCTGGGATTAAAAGTGTGCGCCACTATGTTCAGCTTTATCTTGGCTATTTTGAATGATGCTTCAGTGAACATGAGCTGCAGGTGTCTCTTCAAGATATTGATTTCATATCCTATAGCTATGTATCCAGAAGCAGGACTTCTGGATCATACGGTAGTTCTGTTTTTAATTTTTTGAGGACTGCTCATTCTGTTTCCAAATGGCTATACTGATTTACATCCATAGCAACCGTGTATAAGTGTTCCTTTTTCTTCATATCATTGCCAACGGTATCTTTATTTTTTAGTTATTAGCCATTCATATGGTGATTTTGTATGTTCTGTTCCCTCATTCCCTTTTGATTTATGAGACAGTGTTTTACTATGCAGCCCAGACTGGCCTTGAATTGGTGATCCTCCTGCCTCATCCTCCCAAAGGCTGGGATTACAGGCATGTACCATAACGCTAGCTCCTTTACCCATTTTAAAACATTGTTTTCTTTACTATTGAGTTGTTTGAATTCCTTACATACTTTGAATATTAACGTCTTATCAGATGAATTTCTTAGTTTATCTTTTTTTTTTTTTCTTTTTTGACAGAATCTCATGTAGACCAGGCTGGCCTTGAGCTACGATCTTTCTTCCTTTACTTCTCAAGTTCAGGGATTATAGGCATGAGCTCTTTACTAACTTTTACTGTTAAGAATATGAACTTGTAGGTGCTATATAGATTTTTTTTTCCAGTTTGTTATTTGTCTTTCAACTTTGTTTTCTACATCTTAAAAAGTAAAATAATTTAGTATAGTGATCTTAAAAATATTGCCTGTCATATCCTTTTTAAAAATTTGATTACAGTCTCAGTAGTCCAGGTTGGCTCAAATTTACTATGTGGCTGAAGATGGCCTTGAACTGATTCTCCTGCCTCCACCTCCTGAGTGCTGGGATATAGGCATGTGCTACTGTACCTAGCTAAAATTTAAATTTAAAAATTTATTTATTGCTCTATTTTATGGGTATGAGTATTTTGCTTGCATGTATGTAGGTGTATCACATGCGTATGAGGGCAGAAAGGGGTGTCAGATCTCCCTAGAATTAGAGTGACAGATGGTTGTCAGCTATCATGTGGGTGCTAGGAACCAAACCCAAGTCTTCTGCAAGAGCAGTCATTAACTGAGCCATTTCTCCAGCCCTAACTTTTGCTTTACTTTTTTTTTTTTTTTGGTTTTTTGAGATGGAGTCTCCCTGTAGCCCCAGCTGGCCTGGAACTTACTTTGTAGACCAGGCTGGCCTTGAACTCACAGAGATCCACTTGCCTCTGCCTCCTGAGTGCTGGGATTAAAGGTATGTGCTACCATGCCAGGCCTCTAACTCTTGCTTTTAAAAATAAATATGCAAGTAGACCAGGCTGTATAAAATTTGTAGCAATCCTCCTGCATGCCTCTTGATAACAGGTATGGACCTATATATTTTTTTTTGAGACAGGGTCTCCCTGTAGCCCCAACTGGCCTGGAACTCACTATGTAAATGAGGCTGGCCTTGAACTCACAGAGATCCTCCTGGCTCTGTCTCCCAAGTGCTGGGATTAAAGGTGTGCACCACCATGCCTGGCCTTAAGATTTTCTTGAGTGTTTTGCCTGCATGTTGTGTGTGTGTGTGCTACATGTGTGCAGTGCTTGAGACAGGGTCTCCCTGTAGCCCCAACTGGCCTGGAACTCACTATGTAAATGAGGCTGGCCTTGAACTCACAGAGATCCTCCTGGCTCTGTCTCCCAAGTGCTGGGATTAAAGGTGTGCACCACCATGCCTGGCCTTAAGATTTTCTTGAGTGTTTTGCCTGCATGTTGTGTGTGTGTGTGCTACATGTGTGCAGTGCTTGTGGAAGCTGGAAGAGGGAGTCAGGTCCCCTGGAACTGGAGTAAAAGACACTTGTGAGCTGTCATGTGGGTGCTAGGAACTGAACTTAGGTCCTGTTGAGCCATCTCTCCAGCTCCTTTTTTTTTTTTCCTTTTTTGATCTTTTTGAGACAGGGTTTCCCTGTAGCTCCAGAACTCACTGTTTCCCTGTGGCTTGGAACTATGTAGACCAGGCTGGCCTTGGATTCACAGAGATCTGCCTGCCTCTGCCTCTCAAGTGTTGGGATTAAAGGTGTGCACCACCACACCTGCCCTACTTAAAAAAAAATTATGTGTGTATGTATGTGTGTACATATTTATTTATTTATTTAATATGTTTATGTGAAGGTCAAAGGACAACTTGCAGGAGTCTTGAACTCAGGTCAGTCAGGCTTACCCAATAAGTCATCTTGTCAGCCCTCAAAGTTCTTAAGAGACAGTTCTTTTTTGGGTCCAGGCTTATGCTTTTAATCCTAGCACTCAGGAGGCAGCTTTCTGTGGGATGGAGTCCAGCCTGATTTACATAGTGTGAGATCCAGGCCAGCTGGGGCTACAGGGAGACCCTGTCTCAAAAAAACAAAACAGGGGCTGGAGCGATGGCTCAGGGTTAAGAGCACTGACTGCTCTTGCAGAGGTCCCGGGGTTCAATTCCCAGTCCTCACATGCCGGCTACAAACTGTCCTTAACTCCAGTTCCATGGGAATCCGAAGCCCTCTTCTGACCTCCGAGGCATTGCACGACACAGGTGCACTCACATACATGCAGGCAATACACACATACACATAAAATAAAATTAAAAAAACAAAACAAAACAAGCAGCCACACCACCACCAAAACAAAGAGACATTTCTTTTTCATTTACTCGAGGAATCTGTATACCTTGCTAAATAATTTGAAGTAAAAATGTTCCTCTGAGAATATTAGACACTCATCTGGCCTGTAGATAGCCTCTGTAAAAGTGGAAGGGATTTGGATTTGGCATTGTTTTTCATTCTTTTTTTCTTTGTCTGTACATGGGTATGTGCATGTGAGTGCAGGTGACTGTGGAAGCCCGGTCTGTCTAATCCCCTAGAGCTGGAGTCACGGGCGGTTGTGAGTCACCTGACACAGGTGCTGGGGCAGTAATGGTGGAGCCGCCTCTCTATCTTTTCTTTAATACTTGAAGTTCTAAGAATGTCGTAGTGGTGGTCTCTGGTTGTCGATTTTTTTTTCAGGAGTCTTTTATATTCAAACCAAACCCTTCTATCATTTCTAGACAGTTTGTGCCTATTAAACTTTTAATTATAGATTTGAAGTCGCTTGTTCAAAGACCTCTTTTGTATGCAGGGTGGTTCTTGGGCTGCATCCCTCTTCCTGTTCTCAGCCCTGCACTCCTTTAGCCTGTTTTCTTTCATTAAATCATGTTTCCCTGTGCTGCGGCTTTCCCCACTACACCCTTGGCAGCGTCACCATCTTAGGGATTGTCCGAGGTCCCAGTGTTACTGTGGTTTCTTTTCACTTCTGTAGTCCTGCTTCATCTCCTTGAGGAGGAAATCAGCCATTCTGGAAATTGGTAACAGATTTAGGGAGTGTTTACAGTGAGGAAGACATTCGATTGTAGAGATTAACTCGGCTCTTTCTACAATAAGCATCATTATTTCTTAACTGCTATGGCCTTTGTGGTATTTATTCATTTTTCTGTGTTTACCATTGATTCTTCTTTCATAATTTCTGACTATTTTATTTGTGCCGTATTAACTGAGCTTTATGAGATGGCATATACGGGATCCTGTGTCAGGCTAACTGTAAAGGAATTAAGGTATTTTTTAAAATTGGATTTGAAGATGTTTATTGCATCCTATTTTTGGCGGGGAAACATAAAAGTATGGAACGCTTCACAGATTTGCATGTCATCCTTGTGCAGGGGCCATGCTAATCTCTGTATCATTCCAATTTTAGTATATGTGCTGCTGAAGCGAGCACTAATTAAGGTATTTTTATCTTTGTGCTGGTAGGGCTTTTATTTTTTATTTTTATTTATTTATTTTGATAGGGTCTTCCTAGTCCCAGCTCAACTGGAAGTCACTGTGTGGACCAGGCTGGCCTCAATCTCACAGAGATCCTCCTGCCTCTACCTCCTGAGGGCTGGGATTAAAAAGCATGTGCCACCATGCCCGGCATTACTTTTATTTTTTTTTTATAAGACAGGATCTCATGCAGCCTTCCTGCTGGGATTACAGGCATGAGCCACCATGCCCAGCTGTAATGTTGAGTTTAATGAGTGACCATCTAATTGCAGTAAATCCCCCCCTCCCCATTTTGGGAAGTAACTTTGTATAAGGGAAATAAAATCCTGAATCCTATTTTGTTGTTGTTAAGAGTAGTTTGAGGCGCGATGGCACAGCAGGTAAGGATGCTTCCTGTACAAGTAGAGGAACTGAGTTCAGATCCCCAGTACTTGCTTAATAAGCCATGTGTGACTAGCTAGTCTGTGGGGGGCAGAGACAGGAGGATTGCTGGAACTGTACCTGGCAGCTTAACTCTAGGTTCAGTCAGAGCCTCTTCCCCAAAGGAGAGTAATAAAGCAAGGCACCCGACATTCTCCTCTGGCCTCCATGTGCATACAGGGTGCAGCCCCCGCCCTCCATGTTCACATATACCACACACACAGACTCTCACATATACACACAAGCACACATATGCATACATATACACTCATTAAAAAATTAGCTTGAAGGGAGCGCCCTCCCACCATGGGAGATGCTCTTCTAGGATGCTGCCTGCTTGTGGGAGACACATTATTCAGCTTTGCCTCTGGAGAGCTGACTGGCTGGGGCTGCAACCTCCAGGTAGAGCAGCTCTGGGAAATTGTTTCTGCAGTCACAGGAGTGCTTAGCTAAAGTGAAACAGGACCCATGAAGGCTCAGATGTGAGCTTCCGTAGTGCAAGACCCATAGACATTTGGAAGGAGGTAGCTATACATTGGAACTGTAAGCACTTAGGATCGTGCATAGTGAATGCATGGAGGCCAACTGTGGGATGGGGCTATGTGGACACAGACCCTGCCTCGGGAGGTATAAAATACCAGCAGTAAAGAGCTAAAGATGGAAACCAAGACGTGCAGAGGCTTGAGGACATCTGAGGCCTCGAGCTATGTCTGCAAGTAAAAGCAATAAGGAGGGTTATAGAACTGACTGAACACCAGGATGTAAGGAGTCTGCACGGTGCACAAGGGCGCCATCTTGGCTCGGAGGTCCACCAGCCTTTGACTTGATGGAGGAAGGTGACTTTAGCTAGGAAGGATAGCCTGAGGTACAGAGTGGGAAATGTTTCATACCACAGGTACACTTGCCCAGCTGTAGGTTCTGCCTCACTTTCAACAATGAGGACTGTGAGTCTCAAGGAGTGGTGCTCTGCCCAGCAGGCCTATCAGTGTGCTGTTGTTTCAGCTCCAGGTACACTGTCCTGCTGTCCTGCTCCTGCCTTCTGTTCAAGGACAGAGACCTGACCTCCACTATAGCATCTTGTGGCAGGTCTCCCTCTCAACCTCATCAACCAGTGTCAATGACTCTCAGCAGTTAAGAGTACTTGCTGCTCTTCCAGAGGACCCAGGTTTGGTTCCCAGCACCTACTCTGGGCAGCTCACAACTGCCTATAACTCCAGCTCCAGATCTGAGGTGTTCTTCTAGTGTCTGTGGAAACCCCACCCCTACAACATGGCAGATACCAGTATACACATAAATAAAAATAAAAATAACTCTTGACCGGGCTGGTGCCTCCCAGCACTTGGGAGGCAGAGGCAGGTAGATCTCTGTGAGTTCAAGGCCAGCCTGGTCTACATACTGAGTTCCAGACCAGCTGGTGCTACAGGGAGACCTTGCCTCAAAAGAAAAATCTTAAAAAGAGATGGAGAAAGTTGCTCAAGGTAGACTAGAGGTCTTCAAACTGGAGAAATTTCCAAAATCCTTGACTTCTGTGTCTTCTTTTCAAAAATCTTTTCAGAAATAGATTTGTCTGAGAATGCAGTTGTATCCAAGGTGTTCCTTTCCCCCATTTACTCCTCTTCTGCCTTAAAAAAAAGCTGTTGCCATTACTTATTTTGGGTCTCACTGTTTGCCTGGTATGTGAAAGCAGGTTAATAAGCAAAGGCATAATCAGAAATTATTAGGAAAGTGAATGACTAGGAAAAATCCCGTTTCTTTCTTTTTATACAGGGTCTCACTATATAGCCCTGGCTGGCCTTGAACTGGCTACGTAGACCATGCTGGCCTCAAACTCACAGAGATCTGCCTGCCTCTGCCTCCCAAGTGGTGGGATCAAAAATGTGCCCCAACCACACTCAGCAAAATTCTTTTCCAAGTCTGATGGTTTACAATTCTTGCTTTCAACAAAATTTTGAGAATCGTCAGCTTTAGACATTTAAACATCGTTGTTTATGAGCAGCACAAATTTGTGATTTTGGTGTAACCTTAAATGAATGCAAAGACTGACACTGCTGTAGCAGAATTTCTTTTTTTACTATTGAGTTATTTAGCACTTAGTTTCTTAGCACTTGCAACTATTATAAAAATAATGCATTTCTGGTAAAAAAAATTACCTTTTATGTTGGGTAGTACCAATTTATTCATTTATTTAGTCTTTTTTGAGACAGGGTCTCCCTGTCGCCCCAGCTGGCCTGGATTCACTATGGAGACCAGGCGGGCTCGAACTCACAGAGATCCGCTTGCCTCTGCCTCCCAGTGCTGGGACCAAAGGCGTGCAACATCACGCCCAGCCTGGGTAGTACCAGTGTATATTTATTTATTTATTATTTATTTATTTATTTATTTATTTATTTATTTATTTATTTTTATGTGTATGAGTGTATTGCCTGCATGTATATGAGTGCACCTGTATTGTGCAGTGCCATGGAGGTCAGAAGAGGGCTTTGGATTCCCCTGAAACTGAAGTTAAGGATGGTTCGTAGCCATCATATGGGTGCTGGGAATTGAACCCGGACCTCTGCAAGAGCAGTCAGTGCTCTTAACCCCTGAGCCATCTCTCCAGCCCATACCAGTGTATTTATAATTATGATTTTTAAAAATTATTATTTTTATTTTATGTGTGTGTGTGTGTGTGTGTGTGTGTGTGTGTATTGCCTGCATGTAGGTAAGTGCACCTGTGTCCTGCAATGTCTGAGGAGGACAGAAGAGGCTGTTGGATCCCTGAGAACTGGAGTTATAGTTTTTAGCTGCCATGTGGGTGCTGGGATTTGAACACGGGTCTTCTGCAAGAACAACCGGTGTTCTTAACTGCTGAGCCATCTCTCTAGCCCCCTATAATTATGATGTTTTTAATCCATGTGTGTTAATAATAAAGGAAATGAAAATCCAATTCAGAAGAAATAATGAAATAACATTTTAAACAAACATTCATAGGTTATATTTACAGGACTATTGAAAACTTTAGTCATGGGGCTGGAGAGATGACTCAGTGGTTAAGAACACTTGCTGTTGTTCCAGAGGACCTGAGTTCAAGTCCCAGCACCCACATGGCAGCTAACAACGGTCTGTGACTCCAGTTCCAGGGGATCTGACAGCCTCTTCTGGCCTTTGCAGGGTACTGCATGCATGAGGTGCACTTACAATACATTCAGACACACAAAAATTTAATAAAAAATTTACAAAAAAAAGCATATCTTTAAAATCAGTGTTAAATTTATTTTGATGATGTCCTTCCTTTTAAGAAATATATGCCAAAATCCTTAGTGGAAAAGATGTGCCGTGTTTATTAGTTCTTTCTCAAATGTTTCCAAACAGAGGGGGGTACAATGATGATGAAAATGGGGTAAAATCTTAACACTCGTGGAATATGGGCAAAATGTGGATGAAAATTATTTGTATTATTTTTACAATGTTTTGTAAGTCAGATTTTAAGATTAAAAAGTCCTAAAAATAAACTTATGGAAAAACAATACAGGCAGGCAAAACATTCATTCACATAAAATAATAATATAGTAAAAAAACTTTTGTCATATATGTATGTGTATTTATGAATGATATATTTTTTGCAGAGAAGTTTTATTGGTTGATCAAGAAAAATATTTGAAGTATAAAGATTAGGTTAAAATGCTGGGCGTGGTGGTACATGCTTTGGGAGGCAGAGACAGGTGGATCTCTGTGAGTTCAGGCCAGCTTGGTTTACATAGTGAGTTCCAAGCCAGTCAGAGCTACACTGTGAGACTTTGTTTAAAAAATAAAAAAGAGGCCGGGCATGGTGGCGCACGCCTTTAATCCCAGCACTGGGGAGGCAGAGGCAGGCAGATCTTAGTAGTTTGAGGCCAGCCTGGTCTACATAGTGAGTCCCAGGCCAGCTGGGGCTACAGGGAGACCCTGTCGCAAGAAGAGATTAAAAAAAAAAAAAGAATAAAAAAAAAGAAAAAAGATTAGAATAAAATTCTGAAGAGGGGCCTGGGGGTGTAGCTCAGTGGTAGGGAACATGCCTATCATATACAGAGGCCCAGGTTCAACACCCAGCTTACCCCCCTCCCAAAAAAAACACCAAAATTCTGAAAAAGAAGTAATAAGGAAATAAAAATTTAAGGAAAAAAAGTGAATGATGCAAAATTTATGTTTTTTTTTTTTTTTTTTTTTTGGTCTTTTTGAGACAGGATCTCCCTGTAGCCCCAGCTGTCCTGAAACTCACTATATAGACCAGGCTGGCCTTGAACTCGCAGAGCTCCACCTGCCTCTGCCTCCCCAGTGCTGGGATTAAAGGCATGCGCCACCACGCCTGGCCCAAAATTTATGTTTTTTAAGTGGATGATGTGATGCTCAGATTCCATTGGACCATTTAGATTCATTTAAAAGACTAATGCAGTGGTTTACTTATAGGCAAGTATCTATAAATACAATAACTTACTCTTTTCTTTTAAGAAGTATTATAGTGTGTATGTATGACTTGGAGTGGGGACACATAGCACAGCATGTGTATGGAGGCCAGAGTACAATTTTATGGAGTTGGTTTTCTCCTTCCGCCTTCATATAGGATCTTGGGATTGAACTGTGGTCAACAGGCTTTCGTGGCAAACACCTTTACCTGCTGAGCACTCTCACCAACTTCCCTCCCTCCCTCCCTCCCTCCCTCCCTCCCTTTCTTTTTTGTTGTTACTGGGGATTAAACCCAGGGCCTTACATATACTAAGTGCCTACTCTTCCACTGTACACTGAATCGAATTCCCAGACCAGAATTCTGATGTTTACAATATACCATAAAGTACATTTCTGCTATTTATGATGCAAGCTTTAAATACTAACTTATATGTGTGTGCATATGGATACATGGGATTATTTTGCATATATATGTGTGCGTGTATCTATAAATCTATCTTTCTATATATATGGAGGGTAATGCATTTTGTAAAATGTTTTACATGATACACATTTGCAGTGGAGTGTGGTGTAGGTGCTTGATCAGAGGAAAGCAAAGCATGTTAAGGAAAAAATGTGAAGCAATCCTCAGGGTCAGGGAAAGTCATCAGAGGAGGTGCTGTGGGTGAATTTTGAGGGACCATTAGAGAACAGCTAAGCAAACCAGGGATGGAAAGGAATTCGTGGAAGAGAGAACAGTATCTGTAAAAGCCCTGGAGGTCAAAAAAGGCAGAAAACCCAGGGGCGATGGCCTGACAGGGTCTTTTCATGGCTTGGAAAGGGGAGTCCTTGTGCTGGAGGTCTGCGGAGGGAGCTCTTGCCAAGGACCGGGCGTGAGAAAGTGATAGCAGTGTTTCCTTCCCGGTGGCTGTTTTCCATATTAACATTCATCTGGACATTATTACAAATGTAGACATGTATGTTCATCTAGGAGAGGAAAATAAGATGCCCAGCGAGTCTGTTCCTTTGTGGCTTTGAACGTGGGAGTTAGGGGTAGACAGAGCTCAGTGCTATAGGGCATGGAATCACTCTCTGGTTGTCCTTAAGAAGAGTGGCTACTGGGGGCTGGAAGGATGGCTCAGTGGTTAAGAGCACTGGTGCCTCACAACTATCTGTAACTCTAGTTCTAGGGGATCTGATGCCTCCTTCTGGCTTCTGTGGGCACCAGATACACACATGTTACACATACATACATTCAGGAAAAATGCTTATACCCATGAAATACAAATAAAAAAAATCTTTAAAATAAAAAAAGAGTAACTACAAGTTTGGAGTAATAATTTGGCACTTTTGGGCCTGTAGAACATTTTCAGTTTCAGTTTGTAAACTTATTTACATGAGAAGCCTTAATAGATTCTAAAAATTGAGTCTAACAACATAAAGCATGTATAAAATCCCTTTTATTGTAAACAATTAGACTCTATAAGTTCTCTGTGGTCTCAGAACAGGTAGAGGGTGTCCCTTTTCTAGCCCATCTGACCCTGAAGTCCTTTGCTTTCATGATGGAGGAGTGTGGTGAAGTGAGGTTGTTTGTAGTCCAGAGAAAATGGATGACACTTTGTTTTGTCAATAACATTTGCTCAGCACAGTGATTGAGCCCGATTCAGTGTTTGCTTAGAGCAGATGGGCCCAGCTCCAGAAGGAAACCTCCAAGGAGCTGATTCAGTACCACGCAGAAGCACGAGGCAGTCTGCTGAGCGCCTTTCCACATTTTCATACTTTCCAGCATGACACCGCTTTGCCCTTAGAGAACCCTGAGCCACCTAATGTCGTTCTTCCAGACTCTTGCAAGGGGGAAGTGGGGAATTTATACCACTAAATAGATGCCCTGGGCCTTTCTGAGGAGAACCACAAACAGAGCTGAGGGCAGCCATGGGAATGTGACCAGCAAGGCACGGTAAGGAATGCTGGACCACTTTAATTTGCTGTGGGAAAGTGTTGTATTTGGTGGCATATTTTTCCAGCTCTATTTTCAAAATAGTCTCCCCAGAAGTCACTAACTTCTCGGGGAGGACAGGAAAGAATGCTGTCAAGTAAGTACTGAGTCAACACAAGTGCCCTACTGCATGCTACTGTGACATAACACTGGCTATTTTTTGTTTTTTGTTTTTTTTTTTTGAGACAGGGTCTCATATATCCCAGGGTGGCTTTGAGCTCTCTGTGTATCCAGGGATGACTTCCTGTTCCACCTTGTGTTGGGGATAGAAATTAGGGCTTTGTGTATCTGGGCAAGCATCAGTGAGCTCCAGTTCCAGGCTGCCCTCCCTCCCTTCCTCCCTCCCCTTTCATTGATCTCATTAACTATTTCAGAGAGATGGAGAAACTTGCCTGTGCTGGTTAGTTTTTGTCAACTTGACACACATTAAAGTCAACTTGGGAAGATGGAACCCCAACTGAGGAATTTCCTCCATCATACTGGCCTGTGGGCATGTCAGTGGGGCATTTTCTTGATTACTGATTGATATAGGAGGGCCCAGCCCTCTGCCTCTGTGGGTGGTACCACCCCTAGGCAGGTAGGCCTGGGTTGCATAAGAAAGGTAGCTGAACTAGCCAGGGGGAAGCAAGCCCATAAGCAGTGTTCCTCCTTCCAGGTTCCTGCCTTGAGTCCCTGCCCTGACTTCCCTCAATGATAGACTGTAACTCGGAAGTGTGAGACGAATAAACTCTTTCTTTCCAAGTTGCTTTTTGGTCATGGTTGTTTATTATCACAACCGAAACCAGACTAGGACATTGCCCAAGATCTGGAGTTAGAACTTTGGTTCATTTGGTTCCAAACTGTCTACCTCCCCTGTGATACCTCCTCTTGCTGAAGTCAAATGGAATGAATTAAGGGGGCTTGTGCTATTTAGCTGTATTAGTTACTTTTTAGATCACTATGGCTAAAAATACCTGACAACTTAAGTTAGCAAAGGTTTATTTTAATTCAGAGGGTTCAGTTCATACCAACAGGGAAGGCCAGGCGGACACCTCAGGTCATGGTGGTGGGAGCACGTGGTGTGTCTGTTTACAGCACAGCATACCAGAAAGCAGAGTGTGTGACAGGAACGAGAGGCCTGGCATAACCGTTAAAGGCTTAGGTCCAGTGACCTACTTCCAACTAGTCCTCCTTACCTCTTCAAGGTTCCGCAGCCTCTCAAAATAGCATCACCCACCGGTCGTGGTGGTGCACGCCTGTAGTCCCAGAGGCAGAGGCAGGCGGATCTCTGTGAGTTCAAGGCCAGCCTGGTCTACATAGTGAGTTCCAGGACAGCTGGGGCTACAGGGAGACCCTGCTTCAAAAAAAGACAAAAAATAGCATCACCAGCTCGAGAACAAGCATTTAAAACATGGGCCTGTGGGAGCATTTCAGAATCAAAACACAGTACCAGCAAACCATGGTGAGAAGCTGCACCCTTTTATCTGGAGCTGTTGGGGAGAAGACAGTGCTGACTAGAAGAGAGGAACCCACGGGAGGATTCCAGGAGCTCCTAGGACTGGGAATTTAGGCCTGGCATCTGGATGGTGCTGCTGGTTTTGAAGAAGTGAGTCTTGAGCTCACTGGCCAGTAGTTACTTTAGATGAAGTGTGGCACACTGCAGGGGTATGGGATGTCAGGAACAGTTTTTGCTTGCTTGTTTCTTATTTGGGAATCAAACAAATTTCCTTTAAAATTTTTCTAAAACTAAATTATCTCACACTATCATCTTCACATCATATTAAAGGAGACTTTTATAAACCAAAAATAATAAATAAATTAAAACAAATAATTGAGGCAGAGCCCGACCCTGTCCTAAAAACCTAAACAAACAAACAAGTTGGACATGGTAGCTCAAGCCTGTAATCCCAGTACTTGGAAAACTAAAGCATGAGGATTTTGAGTTTGAGGCTAGCCTGGGCTACATAGTGAGCCTCAAAATACAGACAACTCCAAATCTATAATTAAAAGTTTAATAGGCACAAACTGTCTAGAAATGATAGAAGGGTTTGGTTTGAATATAAAAGACTCCTGAAAAAAAAACGACAACCAGAGACCACCACTACGTCATTCTTAGATTTTCAAGCATTAAAGAAAAGATAGAGAGGCGGCTCCACCATTACTGCCCCAGCACCTGGGTCAGGTGGCTCACAACTGCCTGTGACTCCAGCTCTAGGGGATTAGACAGACCGGGCTTCCACAGTCACCTGCACTCACGTGCACACACCCATGTACAGACACAGAAAAAAAAGAATGAAAAACAATGCCAAATCCAAATTCCTTCCACTTTTGCAGAGGCTATCTACAGGCCAGATGAGTATCTAACACTCTCAGAGGAACATTTTTACTTCAAATTATTTAGCAAGGTATACAGACTCCTTGAGTAAATGAAAAAGAAATGTCTCTTTGTTTTGGTGGTGGTGGTGGCTGCCTGTTTTTTTTTTTTTTTTTAATTTATTTATTATTGGAGGTCAGAAGGGGGGGTACGATTCCCCTGGAACTGGAGTTAAGGACGGTTTGTAGGCGCCATGTGGGTTCTGGGAATCGAACCTGGGACCTCTGCAAGAGCAGTCAGTGCTCTTAACTGCTGAGCCATCTCTCTAGCCCCTTAAATATATTTTTTAAAAGATTTATTTATTTGTATTTTATGTGTGTTTTGCCTGCACGTATATATGTGTACCACATGCAGGTAGGCACCTGAGAAGGTCAGAAGAGGGCATTGGAATCCCTGGAACTGGAGATAAGGATGGGTGTTAGCTACCATGTGGGTGCTGAGAATCGAAGCTGGTTTCTCTGCAAGAGCAGTCAGTGTTCTTCACTGCTGACCATCTCTCCAGCTCAGTTATTATTTTGATGGCCATGTAAATGAAAAGGGTATCGGCAATGAATGGTGTGTTCTGGTGAACAGCCAGAGGGGAGTAAGACCAATTCTTAGATTGTCTCTTCTGTGTCTAGGCTAGGAAAAAAGTGTCTGAGTGATGCATAGGAACCAGTCTGCTTGCTTCATACGTGGGGTGTGGGCAGGAACTGCACAGGACCCTTGCTGCTTCATGTGGAATGGGTGGGGATTCATTTGAGAGGGATGCTGTGAATAGTATGATCTTCTAGCAGGGCTTGAGTCTTATTTATAACTGTTCTTGTGAAGGAGGCATCCTTGTGGGTTCTACAAGCTGATTGTACCAGAGAAGGCACAAAGTCCCAGAGTTTTCTCCCGGCCAGTGTTTACCATACTGGGGCTCAGGAGGGATGAGGGCAGCCTGTAGGCCTCTGCCCCAGGTACTCACATGTGGGCATGGACCTGCACCTGTGCCTACTTCTTTTCTTCAGAGTGTCTCTCTTGTGTAGACATTTCCTGAGTTTTGTTTTTCTCCAGGCAGCAGCACCTCAGCTCCACCTTCCACTTAGTTTCGGAGCCCTTGAGTTTTAGTGAAAGTCTGTGATGCTTGGGAACGAGGAAAAGTGCCAGAAAGTACCTTGGGAATCCCCCATCTCCTGGTCCACCTTTACTGTTCAAGGGAACACCTGCCTTCTGCATTTCCAGGGCGGTGCTGGGGGAAGTGTGTGTTTTGGCTTGCCTGGAGTAGGGCACTTTAGCTTCCCAGGCCTGTTTACATTTATTTGGTCCTTCTGCCCTGATTACAAATGAGCCTTGGGTGGGGGATTTCCCTGCTTCCACAGAAGTCACTCCTTTTTTTTTTTGTCTACTCTCAGTTTTCCAGCAGGGGAAGAGCTGCCTTAACAAAAAACGAAAACAAAAACAAGCAACAATAAAAACCCCACAAAACTTTCGTCCTTTCACAGAGGATGGGTCAGTTCCCAATCAAGAAGTAATTCATTTGCCTCCTATGGTTCCAATCCACTGGGCTCTGTGGATGTTAGATCCCTTCTTATTTGCCAGAAGCTGCTGTAGTTATCAGAATTTTCCCTTAACTCAGGCATAGTGGTGCATGCCTTTAATCCCGCACTCAGGAGGCAGAGGCAGGTAGATCTCTGTGAGTTCAAGGCCAGCCTGGACAGCAAACATAGTGAGTTCCAGGCCAAACAGGCTACAGAGTGAGACCCTGTTTTAAAATTCCATTTTAGTGAGTGTGTGTGTGTGTGTGTTTTGTGTGCGTGTGTGTACATGTGTGTGCACACGAGTACCTGTGGAGATCAGAAGACAACTTTTGGGAGTTCTCTCCTTTTACTGTGTGGATCCCAGAGATGGAGCGCAGGTCACCAAGCTTCACTATGGCAGACACCAGGACCCTCTGGGCTATCTCCCTGACTTTTTATGTGGAGGCTGGGGATCCAAACTCAGGTCCACATGCTTGTGTGGTACGTACTTTACCACTGAGTCATTTCTCCAGCCCCTCATGTAGGACCTGTCTCTCCACAGTCACTTCATCCCTTCATTCTTCCTACAGTGGGCTGATCTTGTTGCTTTTTCTCTATTTGAAAAATCCTTGCTTTGGTCCCTCGAGTCTCCTTCTAGTTTCTAGTGGGGCTCTGTGAAAACGGTTCTGATTTCCCAGGCTCCTTCTTACACCCAGGGAGTCCCATCCGCTTTATCTTGCCTAAGCTCTCTTCAGCTTCTGTTTGGTTGGAAGAGTATTCTCCCTCATTCTCATTCCTTTACTGGGAATTTAATCTTTGGCCTTTGGCCTGTGTATCTAAACCAGGTTTCAGATCAGAGCTTGGACTAAGAATACGCTCTGTTTCCTATCTATGTTGCATATAAGTAGTGTGTGTGTCTTAGGCCTAAGAATGGTTGTTGCATTTATGTTGCCCTGAAATTTTAGTTGTATAGCCTTTTTGTTTGTTTGTTTGTTTTGAGATAGGGTCTCCCTGTAGTCTGTTGCCCTGGAACTCACTCTGTAGACTAGGCTGGCCTCAGTCTCATAGAGATCTGCCTATCTCTGCCTCACGAATGCTGGGAT
>NW_008355789.1:948713-998082 GCF_000622305.1 Nannospalax galili | reverse complement strand
ACAGGGTCTCCCTGTAGCCCCAGCTGTCCTGGAACTCACTGTGTAGAAGGCTGGCCTTGAACTCATAGAGATCCGCCTGCCCCTGCCTCCCAAGTGCTGGGATTAAAGGCATGCGACACCACGTCCGGCAGTCTTTTTTTTTTTTTTTAAATCAATTTTTGTTTCTTGGGTAGAACTTTTGTGCCCTCCTTAATAATCCTCCCCCCTCTTAAGATCCCAAAGACAATCCTGCTAAGTTTTCTTCTAAACTCTTTCTGTCTTAGATATCAGTTTTGTTAACATTCACAGTCAGATCTAGAATCAGATTTTTAAATACCAGCTACCTTTCAAAAACCCTGACTTCAGTGAGTTCCAGGCCAGAGAGGGCTACATAGTGAAACCCTGTCTCAAAAACCAAACGAAACAAAAAATCCTGACTTCTTTGCCCCAGCGTGTCCTTGATTTAACATCACATCTTTTTAGCCACCCTACGGCTGGCTTGTGCAGTGGATGTCCCTTCCATTTCCTGGTGTGCTCTGCCCACCCCTCTTCCATAATCATCCCCTCTGGCGGAGGTCACAGAGGAAATATTTAGTTAGTCTTTGCCAAACATTCTGGCTGTGTTGTTTTGCTTAAAAGACATGCAGATAAACTGTTTTGCTTCTTGGTATTGGTGCTCTAGTGCAGATGTTTCTCCTGTAACAGAAGGATTGTGCTCAGCTGGGAGGACTGATCGGTCCTGGGTTTGGAGAATAGGATTCTGATCCTTGCGCTATTAATTTGTGGTGTGATCTTGTGCAAGGCACTTTCTATATCTCAATTTCCTTTTGTCAAAGGGTCTTTATTTCATGATAAAGAGGATAAGACGTTATGGGTGTGAGATCCGAACCCAGAGAGCAAGCCTGGGGACCACGAAGTGAGTATAGGCAGGCGACAGAGAGCCATTACCATGATCACAGTCCTGTTAGTGGAATCGAAAGGGAACCCAAATGACTTGTATAAAGATAAAGCTGATCCATGCAATCATCTTGAAAAAGTAGAAAGTTCCATAAAATGATGAACACTCCCTCACAAGGATCACTTCAGGAGAGAACTGCCTCGGCCAATGGGTTTGCTCTGGGTCCCCATCTGTTTGCTGACACCCTTGGGGCATGGGAGGCCTGTTCTCCTGTGGGTTCTGTTCCAGAATTTCTCCTCCTACCTTCTACCTCCTTCACAAACTTGAGAATGTTTGAAATTCAGCCCAGATTTTCACCTGGCTTTGGAGATCGGTCCTTGGAAGTTGGAGCTTCAGGAAACCTTAAATGTTTGCTAACAAGTTCAACTTCTGCGTGTCTGGATGGCTCCTTCTGTGCTATACATGGCTTTGTTCCAAATTCTGGGCTCTGGAGGAGATAGGATTTGCTGGTAGCAAGGAAAGGGAGAGTATCTGGGGATCCTGTTACCAAGAGCTCTGGCATAAAAGTAGACTGATGAGATGAGAGATGTCCCACAAGAACACCAAGGGGTCTTTGAAGAACAGGCAAAACAGTTTAACTTCTTATACAAACCCTAACTTTCCTTCCCACTATCCACAGATATCAGAGCCACTGGCCACAGAAGAACTCTATTTCTTCCTCATTTTGGTTCCCTTCTGAAATACGCTGGGATTTAATCAGATCTTGCCTCATTGAGACCCTTTTCCTTTCCCTTTAAGATTTGCCTTTGTTTCCTTTGGTGTAGAATGAGCCAGACAGTCTCTGAGGTCTTCGGCTACCCAGTGGTTCTTTGTAAAGCCTAAATGGCCCTGGGGATGCCTGTCTCTGTGGGGTTGGTGATGAGGCTGAGGCTGCATGCTCACTATTGCTCCCTCATCCCTCAGAGGCTCTTGGGCTGCTAACTTGCTAGAGGAAGCCACAGAACATGGCAGAGTAGTTCTGGAGAGAAGCGTTACTTACTTGACTCTCTAGACTTCAAGCAGTCCCTGCCTGCTAGTCTGCAACCTTTTATTTATCTCTGAGTCCCAGGACAATCCGCACAGTGATCATCCCACTATTTTTATTTGCTTTTGTATTCTGTAAGCCCTGACTCCATGCTAAACTCTACCTCACCAATGAGGGTGACTTCTGCTGTCCTGGAACCTTTAGGCCTAGGTGATACAGTTCCTTTTTCTTGAGAGAGTAGGCATTGCCATCTAGCCAGCCCCAGGAAACCAGGAAGTGAGCATTACTGGAGGCTTGTAGACTTGTTCATGTGACCAGCAACATCTGGGTGAAATAATGGTTTGATTTGGGATTGATAAGAGGCTGTGAGCCTGTCTGGCAGGTGGCACCCCCAATTCTATGTGGTCTTAAGTTGTTCTAAGCTATGACTGCCACTGGTGATTGTCTTGTTAATGCAAGATGTGTCCTCATTGACAGAGGAGTTCTGGGTTCTTGTGAACCTGCTGCATTTGTTTGTCAAATCCTACTCACATGGTTTTTAATTCTGCCCTTTCTTTCCTTTTCTCTCCAACCTGTTGTGCTTTCTTTCCTTAGCAAACACCCTCTCGGTCCCCATTCCTCTCTGGTTATGGGGTAAAAGCTCTAATCCTGGCCAATAAGCATGATAAGCATTGTGCTAAGAACAGTTCTGAAAAGAAAGTCAGACATTTGAAGATGAAATTAGATGGTATGCAGCCATAAAGAAAAATCAAATTCTGTCATTTTCTGGAAAATGAATACAACTGGAGATTGTCATATTAAGTGAAGTAGGCCAAACTCAAAAAGACAAATATTGATTTTTTTTTCCCCTCTCATTTGCACTCTTGGGGAGGACCTGAGTTCTGTTCCCAGTACCTATGTCAGGTGACTCACAGTTACTTATAATTCTAGCCTCAGGGGATCTGATGCCCTCTTTTGGGCTTTTGGGGCAACTGTACTCACATGTGCACGTACCCACACACAGGTGTACATATCACAAACAGGTACACACATCACATGATTAAAAATAATAAAAAATAAACTTTAAAAATATTAGCTGGGGGCTGGAGAGATGACTCAGCTGTTAAGAGCACTGGCTACTCTTGCAGAAGACTAGGGTTTGGTTCCCAGCACTCACATGGTGGTTGGTTAACAACCATCTGTAACTCCAGTTCTAGGGGATCTGAGGCCCTCTTCTGGCCTCCATGCATACTGTTCCACTTACATACATGCAGGCTAAACACTTACACACAGAAAGTATAAATACATTGAAAAATGATGTGAAATGTGTTATCAGTATTGTCCTTGGGAATACCCTGCAAAATGCCTTCAAAAGCCTATTTTTTATTATTTATTTATTTATTTTTATCTTTTTGAGACAGGGTCTCCCTGTAGCCCCAGCTGTCATGGAACTCACTATGTAGACCAAGCTGGCTTTGAACTCACAGAACTCACAGAGATCCGCCTGCCTCTGCCTCCTGAGTGCTGGGATTAAAGGTGTGCACCACCACGCCTGGCTTTATTATTTTTATTTTTTGGTCTTTTTGAGACAGGGTCTCCCTGTAGCCCCAGCTGTCCTGGAGCTCACTATGTAGACTAGGCTGGCTGGCCTTGAACTCACAGAGATCCGCCTGCTTCTGCCTCCTGAGTGCTGGGATTAAAGGCGTGTGCTACCACGCCTGGCCTGGCTTATTATTTTATTTTTTAAAAGTAAGTTAAAAGGTTTTTTAAATTTTTATTCTTTTTATTTTATATGTATGCATGTACTGCCTGCATGTAGGTAAGTGCACTTGTCTGCATTGCTGGAGGAGGTCAGAAGAGGCTGTTGGATCCCCCTGGGACTGGAGTTACAGGCAATGGTTAGCTGCCATGATGGTGCTGGGATTTGAACCTGGGTCTTCTGCAAGAACAACCAGTGTTCTTAACTGCTGAGCCATCTTTCCCGCCCCTAAAAGTAGTTTTTGAGACAGAGGCTCATGTAGTCCAGGCTAGCCTTGACTTTGATAGTAGCTGAGGCTGACCTTGAACTTCTGATCCTCCTGCCTCCATCTTCTTGGTGCTGTGATTATAAATGTGTGTCACTGTGCTAGGTATCTTTAGTTGTCAACTTGACACATCTAGGTTGAGGAAGCTTCAGTTGGGGAATTGCCTCCATTGGACTGGCATGGGGTCATGTCTGTGAGGTATTTTCTTGATTGTGGAGTGATGTGGGAGGACCCAGCTCACTGTGGGTGGTTCTATATTGTATAAGAAAGTAGGCTGAACTTGTGCCAGAGAAGCAAGCCAGTAAGCAGCATTCCTCTGTGGTCTGTGCTCCAGGTTCCTGCCCCAAGTTCCTGCCTTGACTTCCCTTGATGATAGACTGCTTATAAGTCAAATAAACCCTTTCCTCCCCAAGTTGGTATTGGTCAGAGTGTTTTGTCATAGCAATTTAAAGCAAACTAGAAGAGCCACCATAACCTGGACCCATATTTTTTATTTTATTTTTATTTTATTTTAAAATTTTTATTTTATGTGTCTTGAGTGTTTTGTCTACATGTGTAAGTGCATCTGTGTCATGCAGTACCTACGGAAGCCAGAAGAGGGCATTGGATCCTCTAAACTGGAGTTATGGATGGTTGTTAGCCACTATGTGAGTGCTGGAAACCGAACCTGGGTCCTCTGCAAGAGCAGCCAGTGCTATTAACCACTGAGTCATCTCTCCAGCTCTTCCATTTAAACAAAAATATAGAATGCCTCATGATTTTACTGCCATTGTTGTGCAAGGATTATGCTAATCTCTATATCATGTCAATTTTAGTTGCTGAAGCAAGTACCCAGCTCTATCTTTTAATGAACTTGTCTTCCTTCTCAACTACAATTTGAGAGCTATGTAAACATTATATACTTTTATGTTTTATTATTGCTAGTGTTTGCATAAGTATTGTTTTGTATCTTTGTCACATAAAGCATGCTATTCAGTAACGAGCTTATCTAGGCATCCAACCATCAGGTCTAAAGTTCCTGTTGTCATTATAAAAGTGAATGGCTGATATAGGAAAGGTCTATGAAAATTCAATCGATTCGTCCTCTGACTGCACTCCTACTGTATAGAGAGGAAAAAAAGTAGTTCCAAAGGATTCTTGGGGCAAGGTCAGAAAAGCATAACCCTTCTGCTGAGCTGGAGTCTCTAGGCCGGAGGTGACGAGTTTGCCATGCTTGACTTTCTTGAGTCCTTCCTTCTCTCCCTGAGTGTTGAGTCAGGACGTGCTTTAGCTGAAAGCCCCATGCAGTTTCCTCCTTTTTGAAAGGCATGATCTAATCATGGCAGGATCACGTTCTTCAAACATGTTTAGTGGTGATAATGGGATTAGCCTCTTCTATTTCTGACTAGGAAATAATCAGATCTTCAATGCAAAGCTCCTAGCTTGAAGCTGTGTGCATTTCCTGTAGGATGCGCATGCTGCTTAGACAACTGGAGATGACTCAGTGCCCTGTGTGTGACCTGTAGCCACCCCTTGTAGAAGGAGACTTCAGGGAAATAGAACTACTTTTTTCTTTTCTTTTTGTTTTTTAAACATTTAAAACAATTGTTTTTATTTTATGTGCATGAGTGTCTTGCCTGCACATATGCCAGTGCAGCCATGAAGTACCCAAAGAGGCCAGAAAAGGACATTAGATCCCTGGAACTGGAGTTACAGACAGTTGTTAGCCACCATGTGGGTCCTGGGAACCAAACCTGGGTCATCTGCAAGAGCAGCCAGTGCTCCTAATCACTGAGCCATCTTTCCAGCCCCCTTTGTTTGAGACAGAGTCTCTCTGTAGTCCCAGCTGGCCTGGAACTTGCTATATAGACCAGGCAGGCCTTGATCTCACAGAGATCACCTGCCTCTGTGGGCTAGACTACTTTTTCAATAAGACTGCAAATTGCACTAGGCTCCAGGTGACCGAAACTGTTAGGATGAGAAAGATTGCCCACATGTTCTTGCCTGGGGATCAGTGTGTGTCATATTGTTCCTGAGAAACAGCATCACTGTTTTTATCTCCCTTCATCCTTCTGTGGTGGCCAGGATGCTCATTTTGAATTCATCTTTAGTTTTGTCTTTGAGGAAAAGCAGCGTACATCTTGAGCTAGGTTTGGGAGTAAAATCTATGGCCAGAGGCCAACACGAAATTAATGGCTCTTCTCCATCCCAAAGCCTTTACCTCTGCCTCATTGGCCCTGGGCAGTGAAGAACTGAAGTAGCCAGCTGTAGATCTTTATTGTGCAATTTTGAGGTGAGGATGGGCAAAATCCCAGGGCTTGAGAGGCAGACATGTGGTGACCAGAGAAATGACATCAGCGAGTTGCTGACGTGGTGCAGGAAGGGGAGATTCCAGGTGCTTCGCCTTCTTCCTGCATGTGGGGGTGTCTGAAGCCGCTGCCAGTCCTGTCAGCAGTTAAGGCCTCTGCCTGGGAAAAGCTTTAATTCTTGCCTCCTGTTGTCCCAATGGGGACCTGAAATCTGAACGTTGGCTATGGGAACAAATGCCTGAAGCCTGGACAGACTCATGCCACCTTGAATACCTGTTGTGACACTAACAACTGACTAAGGTTTGTAAACCTTATGAATATGAATATTTTATGGATATACAGTGAGAAAGAGTGTTGTCTGCAATCTGAACTGGGAATTAACCTTTCCTTGGGCAAAAAAGCAGTCTTTGAATTAGAATGTGCATGTGCATGCCCTTTTTGTGGGGAGGCATGTGTGTGCATGTGTCTGGAGGACAGAGGTTGACATCTGTTTTCCTCAGTTGCTCTCCACCTTATTTATTTTTTGGCCTTTTTTTTTTTGAGACAGGGTCTCTCTGTAGCCTCAGCTGTCCTAGAACTCACTATGTAAACCAGGCTGGCCTTGAACTCACAGAGATCCACCTGCCTTTGCTTCCCCAGTGCTGGGACTAAAGGTGTGCACCGCCACCAGCACTTGCACCTTACTTTTTGAGACAATCTCTCAGTGGTCTTGCAGCTCATTGATTTGGTTAGACATCCCTGGGATCACAAATATGTCCCACTGTGCCCCGCTTTTTACCTGGGTGCTAGGGATTTGAACTTAGCTGCCCATGCTTGAGTGGCAAGCACTTTACCAGCTGAACCATCTCCCAGCCCTGATTTAAATCATTTTAAAATTAATACAATTTGATGCCTCAGTGCAGATACTCAGCATCCAAGAGGAGGGCATTTCTAATAACTTCCTGTATTCTACCTCTGAGCTTTCCTTTGAACAAAACCTTGCAAGGCCCTATGCTGGGTGACAGATTGGAAAGGACATGGCTGCAGGATGATGTCTCTGCTCATCTGGCTCTGTGCAGGCTTCTGGGAACTGTGGCAGGGCTTTTTGGGAAGCCTGAAGTCAGCTGTAAGACTGGAAGAAGCTCTGAAGCATGACAAGAGGAGCCTTCTCCTTGCCAGCTCTTCTCCGGTCCGATACCGAGTTCTACCCTTTTCCCTACAGATGTTAGAAAGCGAAGCCTGTTGCACAGAAGGCAGATGGTGCTTTATACCAAAGATTGGAACTCCTATCCCTTGGCCCACGTCTGGATAGCTGTGGGTTTCTCTAAGATCCTTGCTCACATTCAGGTGTGGTCACTGGCTGCACACTCTAGGCCGTTGGGAGCTAGCTCAGGCATATTCTGCCTGGGAGTCTTTCCACCCCTGTCTCTTTGGTCTTCCCTGGGGCTTTCAGATGTGAGGTTCTTTCCAGCCCGACCTCTGAGCTACTGAGGTGCTTGTTCTAAACCCAGTGCCTCCCCTCCTGGGCCCAGGAAGCTGTGGGCAAGCTCTTGATTTCCTTCTCAGTTGGGCACTTCTGGGAAGCCGTGTATTCCTTTCTACCCAACTCTGCCTGGGGGCTATGTGGGGTGAGGTTGCTTCATGCTTCTGTGATGTGTGATGTGGAATGTTAAAATAGTTCCCTGGAGTCTAACTACTGAGATGGCTAGGGGTGTTTGAAGGTGGAACAACTTTTTCTTGCAATTTGGTGCTAGAGGCTAGCTATATGGGTGTCTCTCTCCCCTCTCCCCTCTCCCCTCTCCCCCTCTCCCCCTCTCTCCCTCTCCCCATCTCCCCCTCTCGCATGTGCACGGCTTCCTGTCCTCAATACTACCTCTCTCTGAAACCTGGCAGCCAGTCTCTGTACAGTGGGAACTGGTCAGAAAGGAAGAGCCATCGGCTGGCTTCAAATGTGTTATCCTCCTGCATCCTCCTGCATCAGCTTCCTAAGTGCTGGGATTACAGGAGTGTGCCACCATTCCTGGGCTCAGCATTAGTTCTTTCTAAAACATTCACAACTTGCCTCCCTTTCTCCCTGCCACTCTGGAAGCAGGGGGTGAAGAGCAAGGCCAGTGCTCAGTTTCCTGTGATCTTTGGAGTTTAGGTAGCTACAGCAGATGCTTTTTAGGAGGAAGGAGCTGAGAGGCAGGCATGAGGCTAGCTCCTGGCTGTCATGGAAATGGTATCTCCTCAGTCTGGCTGTGTTGCTGTCTGAAAAGTGTCAGTAGGTGTCCCCTTCCCCTGAAGGCAAGTGCCTTTACCTGGTTTAACAATCTGTGGGGCAGCAGTGTTAGTGCCAGTAAAGTAGGAAGAGCCCAAAAGGACGTTAAAGCATCAACAGCTGACAGATGAGTCTGAGAGGATGGCTCTTGCCCATCTTGTGTGTCAGGGGACCTGGATATGGAGAGTGGAGGTGAGCCCTTCTAATGATCAGGAAGAGCAGACAATCTGGAGAGGGAGTGGAGGAGGCTGACAGAAGAGTAGGAAAGCTGGGGATGTGTCCCAGAGTGAACAGAGACTGGAAGCAGTGGGGAGCTTCTGTCTACTGCTAAGCGCCTTGGTTGTGATGACCAGGAATGCCTTCCTTTGGGTACAGGCCCCCCTGACTGGCCTTCTTGCCCCGCACCCACAGTATACCTGTGTGGTTCAGCTTATCAGGGGAATCTTGGCATAGAATGTCATGGGCAGAGCCACTAGGTCTGAGAGTAGCTGGCCAGCCTGAGTCTTATGGTCTGTTTTTTATGGCTGCCTTAATGCTGAGAAGCTTCTTGGTAGCTGCCAGTCCTTGCTGACTTGGTCTATGGTGGTCTCTGTGCCTTGTACGTGCAGAGCCCTTCTCACAAGTGCTGTACATCTTTAGAGTTTAAAATGATGGCTACAGCCAGGTGTGGTGATACATGCCTAGAATTCAGAATTCCAGGGGTCAAGCCAGGAAAATTGTGAGTTCAAGGCTAGCTTAGTTCTATAGCAAGTTCTAGGCTCATCTAGGCTATATCATGAGATCCTGTCTTAAGAAAATAATGAAAAAAGATGGGGGCGGGGGTTGGGATACAGCTCAGTGAGTAGAGGTCTTGCCTAGCAAGCATAAGGCTCTGGGTTTGAGCCCTAGTACTGCATAAACCAGCATTGGGGAAGAGGAGGATCAGAGGTTCAAGGTCATCCTCAGCTACATATTGAATTGAAGGCCAGCCTGGGGTATATGAGACCCTGTCTCAAAACAAGTGGGGAAAGGGGCTTAATTTAAAACAGAACTAACTCAGAGGCCCAAGTCTGAGATGTGTATTAGAAGTCTTGGCGCTTCCTCCTCCTGTCTCTTCCTTCCCTTTATCTTCCCATCCCCGACAGGCATTGTGAGCTCTGCCGCTATCATCCAGGCCGATCAGGATGTTAAGAATGGAGCTAAATATAACTGCACTCTGCTCAGCATGCTTGGGCTCCTCCACAGAGAAGTCGATTTGAACTTGGGATGGGTCCTTTCCTCCCTAGAGTGGGAGAGCAGGGAGGAAAGGGTGGGAAAGTGCTTCAGGGGTCAGGAGAGTATTGATTCCCTGTCCCTCCTCCCTCCTGCACTCCCAGAATCTGCAGGGCTGGAGAACTGGCATGGGTAGAAAGAGAAAACCAAGACCTTGCTTTGCAGTCATCAGGCAGTCAACAAACATGTGCTGACTTTTTCAGCTTAACCAGCAGTATGATGAAGCTATTATATAAAGCTTGTGTTTTGGCCAGAGTGAATTTCTAATGTATCCAGACAGACAATATTTATTAAACAATTAAAGAACATCCAAGCTTTTAACTGGGTTGTTATTAACCACAGACACATTTCCAGTTTTGAAACAAGAAAGTTGTATCTTAAAACCATAGGAAAGCTTTCTTGGAAGAGGCAGGATTTGTTTTTTCCTGGTCTTTGAAAGTTGGGTTGATTTTATAAGCAAAGGAGGGGTGGGATGTGTTCTGGATGTGGAGAACAGCAAGAATCTAGAGAGAACTTAGCACTCGAAGGTAATGGTGGTGAGCTACCTCTAAACTGTAGGTCTGACAGAACAGAGCCATGAATTTCAACTCTGTAAGGTTGGTGCTGGTGCACGGGAGACTGGACATGGGGCAGTAGGCAGTAAAAGTGAATTTTTTGGAAATTTTTATTTATTTTTAAATTTTTATTCATTTATCTTTTTTTTTTTGGTCTTTTTGAGATGGGGTCTCCCTGTAGCCACAGCTGACCTGGAGTCCCTATGGAGACCAGGCTGGCCTTGAACTCACAGAGATCTACCTGCCTCTGCCTCCCCAGTGCTGGGATTAAAGGTGTGCACCACCACACCTGGCTTCTTTTGGTCTTTTTGAGACAGGGTCTCCCTGTAGCCCCAGCTGGCCTAGAACTTGCTATGTAGACCAGGCTGGCCTCAATCTCACAGAGATCTGCCTGCCTCTGCTTCCCAAGTGCTGAGACTAAAGATATGTACCACCACTCCTGGCTGAAAATTTTATCTCTTTTTATATTTTATTTTTTATTTTATGTGTATGAGTATATTGTCTGCATGTATGGAAGTGCACCTGTGTCCTGCAATGCCTGTGGAGGTCAGACGAGGGCATTGGATTCCCTAGAACTGGAGTTATGGGCAGTTAGCCACCATGTGGGTACTGCAACCTAACCCTGGTCCTCTTCAAGAGCAGACAGTGCTCTTAACCACTGAACTATCCTCAGCCCCTGGACATCTTTCTTATAGAAGAAAGGAGGGACTTTTTGAGAGGACAGAACTTGGTGGTAAGGCATTCTCCTTAGATTATAAGATCTGCAACAGGAACGGAGAAAGGGGGAGTGGGTGTCCTATAGAATGTTCCAGGGTGAGCTAGGCAGGCCCTAGACATGGGATTTGAAGGATGGAACTGAGGAGGACAGTGTGCTAAAGCTTCTGGCCTGTGAGGGCTGACTGCTACTATCTGACATCTCTGAAGCACCTTGAACTTTTCAAAGCACTTTTTCATTCAGTACCTCAGAGCTGTCTGGGTTCTTAGAGTTCATCTAATCTGACTTCATTTGATTGTGGGGAGATGGGAGCCAAGAAAGTGAAGGGACCAAGGGACTGTTCCCAGCTCACCTAGTTGGAAGGGGTGGGGAGGGACACACAATCTCTGCCCTCTCCCTCCTAGAGCAGTTTTAAGATAACAGCAGCATGGAGGAACGAGTGAGGGGCCAGAAAAAAGCCCAATCAGTGGGGTGACACGAGGTGATTCCCAGTTTCTCTGAGCAGAAGGAAGCTTGCCCTCTGCCTTCAGGTGGCATTAGCCATTCCCAGAGAACATTTCTTAGTAGAATGGCCTCTCACTCATTCCTTCTATTTCTGAGAGTCGTTTTTTAAAAAGTATTTTATTATTTATTTATTTATTTATTTATTTATTTATTTATTTATTTATTTATTTAGTCTTTTTTGACCAGGCTGGCCTCGAACTCACAAAGATCCGCCTGCTTCTGCCTCCCAAGTGCTGGGATTAAAGGCGTGTGCCACCATGCCCGGCTATTATTTTTATTTTATGTGTATGAGTGTATTGCTTGTGTGTGTGTAAGTGTACCCTTCTTGTGCAGTGCCTGTGGAAGCCAGAAGAGGGTGTCAGATCCCTTGAAACTGGAGTTATGGATGGTTGTTAGCCATCATATGGGTGCTGGGAATCGAACCTGAATCCTCTGCAAGAGCAGCCAGTGCTCTTAACTGCTGAGCCATCTCTCCAGCCCCAAGTTCTGAGAGTCTTCAGCACACAGAAATTATATACATGAAAAATACTTAATTGAAGTTCCTCAGAGACTGTGGCTGCTCCCTTCCTCAGGGAATTTCAAGAGTAATTTCACTCCACATGATTTTCTTCCCGTGTGGCCGAAGCAGCTTACTGTTGAGGACACCACCCTGCCTGGGTCGGCTATGGCCAGCGATCCACAGCACCCAAGGTACACTTGTGGCTCAGCTTGCAAGATACACCTGTACACACATGCACAGGCACATGCACACGTGTGCAGACATTTGTGCAGACTTCCTTGTCTCCTTTTGCTTTTTCTCCCCTACTGTTTTTCTTGTTTCATTTCCCATCTCCTGTCTCCATCCTTTCTGCTCCGGTCTGTCTTGTCTAGATAACTTCCTGTGTTGGACACCCCACCCCCCCCACCCCCCCGTGCTGTGAGAAGAACCTAACTATAGCAAAGTACCTTGGACTACTCTGTTTTGTCTGTGTTCTCTGATTGATGTGGTGACTGGCTTTTTGTGATGCAAGCAAGAATCTTGGAGTCGTTCTGGACTCTCCTCACCTTTAAGGCCAATCATCTTCCAAGTTCTTTTTTTCTATACAAAGCTCTGAGTCTCTACCCCATACAGTAGGAGACGGAGCAGAAAGGAAAGGGAAACAGATGAAGGGTACCCTCAGTACCCTCCAAAGCATTTGGGGGTGCCTCTCATGAAGCTCTTGTAGTCTGTGCCCAGACCCTTAACTTGCCCACAGATGCAGCTGTACTGGAGACTCGGAAGTCAGACCAGGGCAGTGCTGCATCCTGGGGTCTGGGAAACCTGATCTTTGCCTGGGGCCCAGCTCTTACCTGTCAGCTCCAACTCAGCCATAGTTATTGAGTCATGCTGTTGAAGCTCTGTGAAGACAGCTCTGTGTCTAGGTTCTTTAGGAGAGGAAACTAAAGTCACAAGCTGAAGTGAGGTTCTGCGTGCTCCTAGGTTCTTGGTGTGAGATCTCTCCTTTGCTTTTAGTTTCTGAGCCACCCACGTTGGTAGAAGTACCCTTCTCGAAGCTTCTCAAGGGGGTTAACTTCGCAGTGCCCTTAGTTTAGTCTGAATGACCTTGTCCTTGGTATCTGTCCCTAGTTCTGCATCTAGCTGTTGGGGTTCACGTCTTCCTCCTAGCTATCCCCTTTAGATTACACTGCTGTGATCAATCTCAGTTTTCCTTTTTCCTCTCCTAGCCTGGTACCCTAGAAGTTTAAGGGGGGAAATGTCCTACAGAGGAAGTTAGGTTTGTGGGCTAGTAAGTGATCTTATCTAGAACATATTTTCTATTTTCCCTGTTCCTCAGAGCAGCTGCTGAAGGCAAAGTTGGTTGAGTTAGCCTAAGCCTTTTGTGGATAAACTGAAATAGGTGGTCCAAAGATTGGGACAGTGTTGTTTATTAAGAAAAAAATAGAACCCCCAAAACCTCTTCAGGCCTACAAACTCTAAGTCTGCCCTTGCCTCTGACAACTTTTGTAGTTCTTTCAGGGTCTCTGTGCCTCTGGCTAATGACTACTGCATCTCTGCTGGCTGTTTGGAGAAGCCCAGAGTCTGGAAGAAAACACAAGTTAATTAAAACAGTGGTCCCATGGTAACTAACGCTGGGGAGCACACAGACTCAGGCTTCACCTTGACAGATTTTCCTGCGAACACTTCCCTCCCCAGGTCTTGTGGCGTTTTCCCTGGAAAAGATGTGTCACTCATTACTGACAGATATTATCTGTGTTAATGATGCTCAGCAAGTCTTTCATTACCTTTAGGTCTGAAGTGGTTGACTTCCTCTGTCTGCTGTAGTTTGAGGGTAGCCAGAGACTCCCAGGTCTTTTTACTCTGGAGAGACGTGGCTTGGGACAGGGGAGTCTTCTGTGGCTTCTGCTGTGCTGGCCACAGTAGTACTTGACCCCTTATCTTGGCACTCTGCCTTTCTCCTCCTGACCATTAGGAGCATCAGCCCACTAATTGCATGTGATGTAGGCAGTCTGTTTCCAAGGAAAGGAACCTCAGGTGCTGAGGGAATAGAGGCGTTCTGAATTCCTTCTTCCCTTCAGTAGGCTAAGCGGTACTCAAGTATGTTCTGTGGCCTGCTTGGGAGTAATGCTCAGGAATTCCCCCAAAATTTGGCACTCCAACTGCCAAACAAGTTTTCTCCTGTTTCTGTCCTTCTGAACTCCCTCATCTCCCCACTTTTTTTTCTTCTTCTATGGTATAGGTGCCTCCGTGTTGATCTTTAAATTAACAGACATTGCAGGGCATGGTGGTGCACGCCTGTAGTCCCAACACTTGGGAGGCAGAGGCCGGCGAATCTCTGTGAGTTCAAGGCCAGCTGGGGCTGCAAGGGGACCCTGTCTCAAAAAGACCAAAAAAAAAACCAAAACAAAACAAAAAAACCCAGACATATTCATAAGCATTTTTTTTTAACACAAAAAGGCAAACTAGCTCTATTCTGGGTTTAAAAATAAGATAGACCCAGTGCCCACATCAGTAAGAAAAGAACTGATTATTACTTAGACGAGAAACTTCTAGGTTCCTAACTGTGTGTGTGTGTGTGTGTGTGTGTGTAGAATGGCTTTAAAAATGTCATATTCTATCATAGGACAGTGATGTTTAATTAGTATAACACTCATCTGTAAACCATACCTGTCTTCTGTGTCCCTAGGATAAGAATTGGCTTTTGAGAGGTTATTGGAACTTCTTCCTGAGTCCTTATAAGTGTGTACTCTCTGCTTCTGGCAGATAAGCTGGTTTGCATAGATCCCAACAGTGCCTGGAGGTTGCATAAGCATTCCTGCCATCTAATGTTTCAGGCACCACATTCAAACCCCAGGCCTTGCTCACAGACAGCTAAGTCCTTGCTCACAGACAGCTATTGGATGACAGCTTAGGATAGAAGGTTGAAGATCCACAAGAATTTGTTCTGTAGTTAAAAATATCACTTTGTAATTCTGACCATGGTAAACCATGGTTTCTGGGGACAGTGGTAAGAATTGTTTGGATTCTTGAGCTGTTCAGTGTCCTTGCTGAAGCTGGGAATGTCAGAGCCCCAAGTGGGAGGCATGGGAGTAGCATGGAGGACAGAGCGGGCAGGGCTCAGCGGGCCTTTCTGAAGTGTCCTTTATCTCTCTGTGCCATGTGTATCTCCAGAGATGACTGCTCAGGGACAAAAGTGCTCCTCTACCTCATTGTTCTTCAGGAGAACTTACAGACTTGCAAATCAGACATGGCATCTTATTTCTCAGAGTAAGGGGCTTCACTGATTTGTTTTTCTCTTTAAGTATACTTACCTCAAAGGTTATTCATGATTCCCTGTATCCCTGGGACTAAAAGTAGAGTGTCTCGTAGAAATACTCTCTAAAATTTTATTTATTTATTATTTATTTGTGTATGTGTATGCATGTATGTATACTGTTGTGGGGGTACGTGTACATCACTATTTGTGTGTGGAGGTCAGAGGACGACTTGTGCAAGTCAGTTCTCTACTTCCACTATATAGGTTCCACTATATAGGTTCCACTATATAGGTTCCAGGGATTGAATCTGACAGGCTAGAAATGCTTAAAAAATTTTTTTTTCAAGAGACAGAGTCTTGTGATATAGTCCAAGGTGGCATAGAACTTGAGATCCTGCCTCATCCTGCCTCAGCATTATACACTACCTAGGCCCAGCTCCGGGATTGATTATTAATTAATTAATTAATTTTTATTTAGTAGTGTTGGGGATTAAATCCAGGGCTATGTGCATGCTGGGCAAGCACTCTACCACTGAGCTACATCCCCAGCCCTTAGGAACACTTGTTTTAACTGGAACATGGAAATCTTTGATCTGGTTTCTGCATTTCTGCCATTAGAACCCCAAATCACATCAACTCATAGCTGACTTGTGTTGACCCTTTCGTCATCTTTAAGTCTTTTTACTTATACCATCTTCATTTGTCCTCTAAGTTAAAAAATATTTTTAGCTGGGTATGGTAGAACATGCCTTTAATCCCAGCACTTGGGAGGCAGAGGCAGGCAGATCTCTGTGAGTTCGAGGCCAGCCTGGTCTACCTAGCGAGTTCCAGGTCAGCTGGGGCTACAGGGAGACCCTGTCTCAAAAAAGACAAAAAAAAAAAAAAAAAAAAAAAAGAAAGAAAGAAAAAAGAAAGAAAATGATATACTATATACTTCTTCCTGTTATAGTTAACCTATGCTTAGTTTGTAGTGGTATTTTTCTGATTATCTTTAGTATATTATCTCTCCCAATTACTTTGTCATATACCTATTTGGTAAGTGTGTCTTATCTAAAACCATTGATTAAAAATGCTGACTGTGGTGGAATCTAGAACAAATGAGAAAAGATTCTTGCAGGCCAGTATCCCTGGTGATCATAGATACACAATCCTCAACAAAGTACCAACAAACCATGTCTGGAAAGATAGCTCAGCACTTAAGAGCACTGACTGTTCTTGCAGAAGACCCAGATTCAGTTCCCAGCATCCACATGGCAGCTAAGAACCCTCCAAAACTCCAGTTCCAGGGGATCTGATGCCCTTTTCTGGCCTTCATAGGCATTGCATACATGTGGTGCACTTATATACATGTAGGCACTGATACATAACATACATACATAACACTGATACTTTTACAAAAAGTACTAGCAAACTGAATTCAGCAGACCACCAAAAGGATCATACACTGTGATCAAATGGGATTTATCACTGGGATGTAAGGACATTTCAGTATGTGCAAATCAGTACAAAATGTCCATGTGATAAAGCTGACCATGTACAAAATGTCCATGTGAAGTATCCAAACTTAAAGGCGTTTAGGCTGCCTCTTCCACCTTGATATCCTTTGCTTTGCAGCCCTGTCCACGCCCTGCTGTTCCAAGTTACTGACCTGTCAGCTGCCTGTGCATCTGCATGTTTCTTCTATTCATAAGATCAAGAGTGATTTTTCTCAAGTCCATATAAATTCTGTTTCTGGCAGTCTTTGATCAAGTGCTTTAACAAATATATATCATGTACATATGTATGTATTCATTTTTTCTAATTTTTTTTTGTCTTTTTGAGACAGTCTCCCTGTAGCCCCAGCTGGCCTGGAACTCACTATATAGACCAGACTGGCCTTGAACTCACAGAGTTCTGCCTGCCTCTACCTCCCAAGTGCTGGGACTACAGGCGTGCACCACCACGCCCAGCCATATTCATTATTCAATTTAATTTATTTTCTCTTTGAAACAGGGACTTAAAGATTTATTTTTATTTATTTATGAGTGCAGGTGCCCAGAGTGACCAGAAGAGGGTCTCAGATTCCCCTGGAGCTGGAGTTATAAGCAGTTGTGAGCTGTCTAATATAGGTTCTGGGAATTGAACCCAGGTCCTCTGCAAGGGCAGTATGTGCTCTTAACTGCAGAGCTATCTCTCCAGCTCCCACGAGGAACTTTTTTTGTTTGTTTGTTTTTTGGTCTCTCTCTTTTTTTTTTTTTTTTGTCTTTTGAGACAGGGTTTCCCTGTAGCCCCAGCTGACCTGGAACTCGCTAGGTAGACCAGGCTGGCCTCGAACTCACAGAGATCTGCCTGCCTCTGCCTCCCGAGTGCTGGGACTAAAGGTGTGTGCCACCATGCTCAGCCAGGACTTTATTTTAGAAAACAGGTTTATTTAGTGAAAAGAGAGCAGTGGGCATGGCAGTAACAGATCTGTCTGCCTGAGACAAGATCTTGCAGTACAGTTCAAGCTAGCCTCAAACCCACAAATCCACAGAGACCTACCTCATTCTCTCGAATGCTGGGATTATAGGCATGCCCAGCCTTGCATATTACTTTTAAAAATCACCAAACTGTTATTTATGGATCACAATCTATTGCTGAATGTTTTCCATATTGTCTTTATTCTCTATACTAATTCTGTAATATATAATCCCACTAAATGAAAACATTGATGTTTTGTGGTATGACATGTACTTAGTCTCTAGCATTCAATGCTTCCCTCTCCAAATCCTTGCCACTTTTTAGAGACACTGTTCTGGAATTCTGCCTATGGTATTGCTTACTTAATAAATTTTGAGAACTGGCTACATGCAGAGCAAGCAGAAATACAAGCACTTAAAAATGAGTCAGAGGTGGTTCCTTTCAGAGGAGCTTGTATGTAATTAAAAATGTGAAGGATGGCTGGAGAGATGGCTCAGCAATTAAGAGCACGTACTGCTCTTGCAGAGGACCCAAATTTAATCCCTAGCACCTATGTCAGGTGCCTTACAACTGTCTGCAACTCTTGTTCCAGCAGGATCTGATGCCTCCAGCCTCTGTGGGCACATGTACACATGTATGCATACCCATATACCGACACACATATACACATAATTAAAAATAATTAAAATAGGGAGCTGGAGAGATGGCTCAGCAGTTAAGAGTGCTTACTGTTCTTGCAGAAGACTTGGGTTTGGTTCATATCCTACAGCTCACAAAACTGCCTGTAGCCCCAGTTCTAGGGGATCTGACGTCCTTGCTCCTCTATGGACACCTGCACACATGGTGCACATACATCCACACACATCCACATAAAAATAAATATTATTTATTTTATGTGTATGAGTATATTGCCTGCATGTGTGTAAGTGTACCCGTGTTGTGCAGTGCCCACAGAGATCAGAAGAGGGGATGGGATCCCCTGGAACTGGAGTTAAGTATGGTTGTTAGCTGCCATGTGGGAGCTGTGAATCAAACCAGCACTCTTAACCACTGAGCCATCTCTCCAGCCCCCCTAAAATAAATATTAAAAAAGAAACATTTTAAGAAACATGAAAGAATGAACGTGGCTTTGTGGGGGGAGAGAAGATAACAGAACCCAAAAGACAAGTTCTGAGTGTTCATAGTGAGTGATCTAAAGTGAACTAGCCCATCTGCCAAGTTAATGGTGGAAGACTGCAGCGGCCATCGTGGTAGTCCAGTCCACATCCAGATCTCTTCTCAAGGATGGAGACTATGCCATGGACTCTCAGTTTTAAATTCTCCCCCGGCTCCTTGTTAAGAGTGTCTTCTAGCATTTCTGGTAAAGGAGGCAGGTTACTGGAAGAGACCAGAACTTTTGAAACTAGAATTCAGAGTTAAGACACGGTTCTGGCTCTGAAGAATGCTAGAGGCTGGCAGGAAATTTAAGTTAAACAAGTCTCAGTGCACTGAAATGCAAAGCAGTGAGATGCAAGTGACACTGACAGAGAGAATCCATTGTACCTAGGAAGCTTAGGGAAGTAAGATGGAGGGGATGACACAGTGTGGGATTCCACTTCCACAGCCTCTCCCAGGCCTTATTCTGAGGGGGATTTATTTCCCAGGCTTGGGAGTTTCCTTGATTAAGAATGCAGTCCAAGGACTGGGGAGATGGCTCAGTGGGTAAAGTGAGTAAAATGGGTGAAGTGGGTAAAGCTATGCAAGTGTAAAGATCTGAGTTCAAATCTCCAGAACCCATGTAAAGCTGTGTGTGGGCAGTATGCACCTGTAATTCTAGAGATCCCATTGGGAGATGAGGGGTGGAGACAGGAGGAGCTTCAGAAGCTGGGGGGTTGGGGCAGCTAGCCTGTGTTATGCAGTGGCCAACAAAACAACCAAAAAAGAGACCCTGTCTCAAGGTGAAAGGTTAGGGCCAACATCCGAGGTTGTCCTGTGACCTCCTCATGCACGCCTGTCTCTCTCTCTCTCTCTCTCTCTCTCTCTCTCTCTCTCTCTCTCTCTCTTCTCTCTCTCTCTCTCTCTCTCTCTCTCTCTCTCTCTCCCTCTTTCTCCCCGCCCCGGAAGGTTAAAATAGGGGATCTGGAGTATTGCTTCCATAGTCCAGTTTTTCCTGGCCCTGAGCCTGTATTTATATAGCCCAGTGTTAAACTACTCAAACTGAATAAAGGATGGGCAGGGATTTGAGAGTGCTGATCAAATCACCTGTGACAGATACTCTAAGTGGCCAGATCAGACCACTGTGCACCTTGTTCCCTGCAGATCTAAACCTTTAGCTTGATTCATATTGAGGATTGTGAGCTGAGTAGGGGTGAACTGGGACTGGAAGGCTGGCGTGCCAAACGAGAGTGGGCTCAACCCTGCGCGAAGGTGTTCACAGCTGCTTCACCACAGTTGTGTTATAGGCTGAGTGCCACACTCCTGTGGTTCAGAGTCTTTCACTGGGGTGACGTAGCATTGGTGGCTGGAGGACGAGGGCAGGAGAAGACCTGGAAGGGTTTCCCATTATACAGTGCTGGACCATGAGCACAGAGTTGTCATTCTTCTGTTCTCCTAGGAAGACTGTACAAGCGAGGTATGTGCAGCAGTGGCTAGAGGAGTGGGATCCTGCCAGATGTGGTTCCTTGGCAGAAGAGGGCTGGGATTGCCATCTGTGGGGAGTTACCTTTGTTGATCTGAAGGCCTGATAGAGCCCGTGTGGAGACTGTCTGATTTGCTGTAGACAGAATGCCTCCTAAGAAGAGGACTTAGAGATGCCAGCTCTCTGGTCTTTAAAGGCAGCTTTGTTGAAAGTGATGTCCGAGAAGAGTCCTGCAGAGCCTCACTCCTTTTCCAGACCATTTCATAGTTTCCCCATTCTGCGTTTGGCACCTTCTCTCTCCAGCCTTCCTTAGGCAGGAAGCCTGGGTGTCCCATCTTTTCCTCCAGGAAAGATTGCCTGTTGTTGGTGAAGGTCTTCTGTGTGATCCCAGGCAGGTGACTGTAGAGCTCCAGGTAAGTGCCTATGCTGAAAGGGTTGGGTAGATTCTGTTCTTCCCAAAAGTGAGAAACATCTCTGCTGCCTGGACTTCCTTGGAAAGTTTAAGGATGAGTAACTGCAATAGACATTTAAACTGGAAGGATCTGTGGCTAGGGAGATGGTGTGCTCTGTGAAGTTCCAATTCCCAGCATCCTCATAAAAGCTGGATTTAGCGGACTGCATCTGTAATCCCAATACTGGGAGGTAGAGACAGGCAGATCCCTGGAGCTCATTGGCTAGCCATCCTATACGAATTGATGAGTTCCAAGTTTAGTAAGAAACTCTGACTTTTAAAAGTAAAGTTGAAGGTTGGAGAGATGGCTCGGTGGTTATGAGCACTGGCTGCTTTTACAGAGGACCTGAGTTTGGTTCCTAGCACCCAAATGGTTGTTAACCACCATCTGTAACTCCAGTTCCAGGGGATCCAACACCCTCCTCTGGCTTCTGAGGGCGTTGCACGACACAGTTACACTTACATACATGCAGGTAAACAGTCATACACATAAAATTAAAAAAACAAAAATAAGGTGGAGCTGGACATAATGGCATACTCCTTTAATCTCAGCACTCAAGAGTCACAGGCAAGTGGATCAATGTGAGACTGAGGCCAGCCTGGTCCACATAGTGAGTTCTAGGCCAGCTGAGGTTACAGAGAGACTTTGTCTCAAAAAACAAAAAACAAAAAAAAAGGAGAGCAATTGAAGAAACCTGACTTTGACCTCTGACAGCACACACATGTGTACATGTTCACTCATGTACATACCCACATGCACATGAAGACACATCCACACAAACATAACACACACAGCCTAGAAGGATCCTTGGAGAATAGCTAGTCTGGCTTGCTTATTATGTGGAGGGAAAAGCAGAAGCACCATCGTGGGAGACCACGACTTGCATGGGATCTCACCACCCCAGAAGTTGCAAGCTAGGCTTGGGCCCCAGTATGTATTTGCTACAACTTTCCCCATTTTTAACACATTGGCACTTGCTCTTTCCCTCCCTCTTCCCCCACTCTTCTGGGAGTGGCAGCCATGTTGTCTTTAAAGAGAGAAGAAAATAGGGGGCCAGGAAGATGGCTCCGTGGGTAAAGGTGATTGCAGCCAACCTGATGACCTGAGTTCAGTCTCCAGGATTCACATGGTGGAAGGAGAGAACTGACTTCCACAGGTTGTCTCTGACTTCCACACATACCCCCAAACAAATGTTTAAAAACAAAGTTTTTTTTTTTGGTCTTTTTGAGACAGGGTCTTCCTTTAGCCCCAGCTGGCCTGGAACTCACCATGTAGACCAAGCTGGACTTGAACTCACAGAGATCTGCCTGCCTCTGCCTCAAGTGCTGGGATTAAAGGCGTGTGCCACCATGACTGCCTAAAAAAAGTTTTTTGAAAAAGAGAAATTGGCTGGGCATGGTGGTACATGCCTTTTATCTTAGCACTCAGGATGTAGAGGCAGGTGTCTTTGTGAGATTGAGGCCAGCCTGGTCTACCTTCCAGGTCAGCTGGGGCTACAGGGAGACCTTGTCTCCACAAAGCAAAGAGAGAGAGAGAGAGAGAGAGAGAGAGAGAGAGAGAGACAGAGACAGAGACAGAGACAGACAGAGAAGAGACAGACAGAGAGAGAGAAACCCAAAAATTTCTGTACTGACCTAATCTAGGCTCTGATTATCATATCCATGTATAAAGTATAGATGTAAATATATTCTTTTTCTATAGAGTAAGCCCACCTAAAATTCCTTTGCCTTGGAGAACAGCTGCTTCTGTTTACCTGTCCAGGAAGTCTTCAATTTTTCATTCATCCCGCATACATTGATTGCTCAGAATGGATGAGAGTCCAAATTCCTTGCACCTGGAGGGACTCAGGTCTGTGGGGGGACAGGTGCGCAAGTCGGGACGAAGTGCTACACACAGCATTGCAAAGGCATCTCTGAGCTGCTGCGGGCCAGCAGAAGAGCAGGTTCTGTCAGGAGATGGAGAAACATTTCACAGAGATGGTAACTGAGATGGGCCTTAAAGGCAGCAGGGTTTTGTGAGTGGGGGAAGGAGAGGAAGCCAGATGCGGGTGACAGCACAGCAGCAGAGGCAGGGGAGGAAGATGCAGGCAGCTTTCAGAGTGCCAGGGTATGTGTTGTGGCATGCCATGGTGCCTACAATGGGGTGATGGTGGCAGAGGAGGTGTGGGTAGATATGTGGGTAGATGTGTCGATTCTTTCTGTTGATTGTCCAGTGAGAATATAGGAGGAAGAGTTTCAGATTTTGGAGATAGTGTATCTTGTCAGAGGGAATGGTTAGGGGCTGGAGAGATGGCTCAGTGGTTAAGAGGACTGTCTGCTTTTGCAGAAGACCTGGGTTCGATTCCCAGCACCCACCTGGCGACTAATAACTGTAACTTCAGTTCTAGAGGATCCAACGCCCTCTTCTGACCTTCACGGGCATTGCACGACACCAGTGCACCTACCTCTGTGCAGGATTACACTCATATACATAAAATAAAAATAATAAAAATTTAAAAAGATATTTTAAATTTGTAAAAAAAACCCAAAAAACAAAAAACCTCAATGTTTTAAGTACGTTTGCCATTTTGTGGTGGGCTGCATCCATAGCTGTCCCTGACTGCATATATGCAGAAATTACATTTTTGTCAGCACCCTGGCCTGCACTACTCAGTGGAAGGGAAAGACAATGTTTTGTCCCTGGGTAGAGCTGACCCCAGAAAACCCTGCCATTGTGGGAGCTGGGCTCTTCCTGTGGCCTGCTTGCTTTGGCCATGATGCAGTGGTGGCAGAAGGCCTGTGAGTGGGCACTCCAGGGATGACAGAGGCTGTAAAACCCTAGAGTGCGTCCCCAGGAGAGTGGCCTTACTAGGAAAGTAAAGTTCTGGGAAATAAAAACCACAGGGAGACTTTACAGGAATTTTTGGTTGAGCCCACAGGCAAGGCACATGGGGAAAGATGTAATTATAGTTTGTAAGTCTGTGAAAAGACACACTGAGTGACATGGAATAGCTGTTCTGGGTGTCTCCTTCCTGTGAGACAGGAAGAAATAGGTTTTCATGCATTAATCCAGCAGGTATTTGGAGAGTGCCTGCTCTGCACTGTCCTCTACATCAAGTGCAGGGGCTATGGTAGCAAAATAGTCAAGGCTCCTGTTCCCAGGGAACTCACAAGGGACTCACATTAAGCAAATAGTTGCACAAAAGCATAATTGCAAATCCTGGTGAATGCTTTGAAGAATAAATACGAGGATCTGTGTTTGAACTTGGAGGATTCTGGAAGTCAAGAGGGGAGGGTCACATTGAGGCAATGTAAGAATTATCTGGGCAAAGACTGTTGGTTGAGGGGGGCATTCCCAGGCTGAGCTAGACAGCCGAGGGAAAAATGACATTTTTAGGGAGCTAAAAGAAGTCTTGTATGCAGAAAGTGTGCTAGGAGGTGAGAGGATCGTGCTAGGTCCTTGAAGGTCCTGATACGAATTTAGATTTTGGGGGCTGAAGAGATGGCTGAGCAGTTAAGAACACTGGCTGTTCTTACAGAAGACCCGGGTTTGAATCACAGCACCCACATGGTGCTAACAACCATCTGAAACTCTAGTTCTAGGGGATTTGAGGCTCTCTTCTGTCCTCTGTGGCATTGCATGACATGGGTTCACTTACATGCTGGCATAGCATTCATATACATAAACCAAAATCTAAAAAAGAATTTAGATTTTATCCTAATGGCAGGGGGAAGCTGTTGAAATAGGCTAAGCAGGAAATGACATGATGTTGTGTCAAAAGGTGATTGTGATAGCTCTGTAAAGAACGGATTTGTGAGGGCGTGATGCTATAGAATATATACTTGGTCTTCCTCCTGTTTCCTGGTAGACAATTCCTAAAATCCTTTGGAATCTCCAAAGTAGGATCTGTCTTTTTTGGTATTTGATTGATGGCTGGGGGCTCCTGGATGGTTTCAAGATGGGGGTTGCTTGCTAGAGGAACTGTGTGTTTAGAGGATTGTAACTTTTGATCTCACCCCGTAACTCCTGGGGAAGAGAGAGGGGCTAATGGCTAGTTGATCATCAATGACCAGTGATATAACCAGTCGTGCTCATACACTGAAGCTTCCATACAAACCTGAAGGACTAGATTCTGAGAGCTTTAGTGAAGCCAAGCACATGGCATTTGTAGGGAGGGTTTCGAGGCTCTGCGTCCCTTCCGTACACCTTGCCCTATGCATCTCTTCCATCTGCTGCCTATAGTTAACCTCTGCAATATCATTTGTAATAAACTACTAAATATATGTGTTTCCTGAGTTCTGTGGATCCATCTATTAATAGCAAATTAATCAAAGCAAACAAGGTAGTTGTGGAAACTTTGATTTATACAGAGAAAAGAACCTAGGGTTAGCAATTGATATCTGAAGAGGGTCTTGGGGACAGAACCTCATGGCTTCTGGTGCTGTCTCCAGGGAAACAGTATCAGAATCGCATTGGAGGGTGCATAGTTGGTGTCTGTTTTAAGACTGATGACTTGCTTGATGTGTGGGGAGAAGCCCCTAGCCCACTGGCAACAGAAAGCATCTGTGTTGGTTGAGTGAGCATGTAAAAGAAACCGAGTTTGATTTTTCCTTGTGTTCAGAGGGGGCAGAGGTAGAATCTGGGATAGTAAAGAGGTTTCTGCAGCAATTAGTATGAGTGATAACAGTAGATGTGGAGGAAAGGGGACAGGTATTAAATATGCTTTTCAAGTAGAATTATTTGGAACTGGAAAATGGATTGCATGTGGGGAGGCAGGAGATGTCTCCCAGGTTTCTGGCTTAAGTATGTCTATGAATTTGTGGGGTTTTTTGGTCTTTTTTCTTTTCTATGCAGTGCTAGGAATTGCACTTAAGGCTCTTTGTAGTCAGGCAAATGCTGTATCACTGAGTGATCTGCGTCGCTCTTTATTTACTTATCTATTTATTTTGTTTTAAAAAATTATCACATTTGCCAGGTGTGGTGGCACACACCTTTAATCCCAGCACTCAGGAGGCAGAGGCAGGTGGATCTTGGAGAGTTCAAGGCCAGCCTGCCTGGTCTACATAGTGAGTTCCAGGCCAGCTGGGGCTACAGGGAGACCCTGTCTCAAAAAGAATGAAAAAAAAAAAGAAAAAGAAAAATCACATTAGGGGCTGGGGGAATGGCTCAGCAGTTAAGAACACTGGCTGTTCTTGGCAGAGGATCTAGGTTTGGTTCCTAGCACTCACATGGTGGCTCACAATCATTTGTAATTCCAGTTCCAGAGAATCTGATGTCTTCTTCTGGGCTCCATTGCACAGCACAGGTGTACTTACATGCAGGAAAAATGCACACATAAAATAAACATCGGTTAATTAATTTTAAAAATTTGCATTTATTTGTGTGTGTGTGTGTGTGTGTGTGTGTGTGTGTGTATGTGTATTCCTGCATTCTCTGACATACATGTGTCAGTCAGAGAACAACTTGCAGGAAGCAGTTCTTTCTACCATATGAGTCACAGGGATTGAACTTGGGTTGTCAGGTTTGGTGGGAAGTGCGTTTACCTGCTGAACCAGCTTGCTGGCCCTTATTTTTCATTTAGAGACAAGGTTTCACTAAATTGCCAAGCTTGGCTTTGAATTTGCTCTAGAGCTCAGACAGGTCTTGAACTTGCAATCCTCTTGCTTCAGCCTCTCAAGTAGCTGATATTCCAAGTCTGAACCACCACGTTTGGCTGCCTGTGGACTTCTCTGGGTCTGCAAAACCTCATCCTTCAGGAAAAGTCAAGCAGGACTGATGTGGATCCAGCCTTGCAGATGCAGCAGAGGGAGGTGGCTTGCTTCATCTTCTGCACAGTTTTAGGAGCTCATACACAACTCCATCACCCAAGCAAGGGTTCTAATGGGCCCTCTACTTTGTCCTTTCCCTCCAAGGACAAGGCCCCAAAGAACCTCTGTAACTCCAATGAGCCACTAGGGGGAGCGTGGCCTGCATCGTCTGTCCTGTGTTTGGATTTCAGGGTTTTTTTAAGTTCAGATGAGAGACTGACTCAGTATCAGCTTTGGTAGTCTGACCCCTGGCTCCTTATACTGTTAAAGTGTGCCTGGTATATGGTAGGGTCTCAGTAGATGTTAGTTGGCATTGCTATTACACTGTGACTTTTTTCTTATTGTAAAAAGGGGTGGGCTTGCCTCTTCGGTTTAGAGACTGGGCAGGTGTGCACTTTCTGGATTCAGAAGAGCAGAGATGCTTATCCGGTGTAAGAGGAGAGAAAAGTTTGGTGATTTAACTGTGTTAACTGCCTCTTCTATCCTGTTTGCTTTTGTCAACTTGGGACTCTGGCGTCCATGAGGGGTTCCTGGCCTGGGGCTTAGGTGAGATTGGGTAGTTTTAGTGGGTGACTGGGTATGTATACTTTGAAGATTCGATTGCTTAACTAAAGCAATAGTGCCCACCACTTAGGAACCATAGTAGCCTGTCATTTCTTGTTGGGTTTTGCAACATTTCTCCTACCTTAGCTTCTAACATATATCTGTGTTTAAAATTCAAGTCAATCAAAATCTGATTATGAGAAATTTTCAATATATCAAAAGTTAATCAAAGTCCCAAGGAATCCTGTAAGGAATGAGCATTGACGATTCCATCAGGAACTCCCTAGCATTATTTTGGAGGCAACATTGGAAAATGTCATCCTTGACTCTCATTATATTCATCTGGTTGCAGGGGGGACACCAACTATTCTTGAGTTTTTTGTTTTCAGTGAGGTATTGCTGTGGTGAGTGAAACTTAAACTTGAGGTGCTTTGACAGACAGCATTGTGATGTTCTGCCCTGGCCTGGGGATCACCTGGGTGGTAAGGTGCATAGGTGGAAACTGAAAGGCCAGGCATCATGCCCAGTGGCAGGTGGCCAGTTAGTGATGAGGTCAGACACTGCCAAGATCTTGTGATTCCTGCTTTACCTGGTGTTCTGGGCAACTGCTCTGTTTAACATATACTAGAGAATTGAAAGGTTTACGTATTATTTTTGGATCTGTTATTTCCTGGTTCTGTGAGCCAGAACAAGTAATTTTACCTTGTTTTAGATTTTATTTATTATTTATTTTTATTATTGTATGAGTGTTTTGCCTACATGTATGCAAGTGCATCTGTGCATGCAGTGCTCTCAGAAGCCAGAAGAAGCTTTCGGGTCCTCTTGAACTTGGGTTAAGGGGTTATGGGTGTTGGGAACTGAACCCATGTCCTCTGGAAGAGTAGATAGTGCTCTTAACTGCTGAGCCATCCAGTCCCTGTTTTAGATTTTTTAAAGAATGGTTAAATTAGTATAACAACACCAGCCCTACCTTTCAGGCGTACTCTATTGGAGAAAGAACAGACAAACCATTATTTGTTACTATTTTGGGATGGTGTAAAGTAGTACATGGCTGTGGGGCTGGACATTTTCTCTCCAGTCTGCTGCAGGCAATTCTGTGTGTCAGAGGTAGGAGTCTTTAGGCTAAAGGGTGGCTGTCAGGCTCACCGGGACTCAGAATCTCCTCTTTCCCCCAGGGAGTCCAAGCTTGTATCTCCTAACTGGTTATCAGAAAACGAGCTCATTTTCAAGTTCAGGCTTCAGTGTACCTTAGTGGAAAGTCTGTGGGATTAGGAAATCCTCAACTGGCCCTTTTAGTTCTAACTAGCTGTATAATTGTGGATCTGGCATCAGAGCTCTCAGGGCCTTAGTCTTGCTATCTGCAAAACAGTCACAAACCTGCCGGTCCACTGTGTATCAAATGGTCATGAGGATCAAACAATAGTGTTAAGCAGTGTACAAGCAGTAGTATACATGGGGGTGGGGGGTGTTACTAAACTTGGAGGGCCTGCTGTGTCCCAGGTGCTGTGCTGCTCACAGGAGGAGGCCTGGGTTTGAGCTGGGGTCTTGTGCAGGGCAGAAAGGAGGCTGTTTGTATCATGTTTGTTGCCCCTGCTGTGACTCTAGATCTGTTCAGGACTCCTGGTCCTGATCTGATGTGTTTCCTCTCCATTTCAGGAAGGCAGACGGGAGACTGCTTAGGCGCCTGCATAGTACCATGGGTCCTTGTGCTGGTTAAAGCCATCTCCGTGACCTGAACAGGCAGCAAGGTAAGCAGAGGCCAGCCCAGGCGAGCCCCTGGGATGTGAGCGCGTTTCCACCCCAATTGCTGCCGGAAAATCCCAAGTGAACAAACAAGTTGAGGCAGCATGCACCAGGGTCCCTCCTTTCCACATAGCGACTGCTGCAGGACCCAGAGGAAGAGCTGGCTTCCCCTCCAAGCCTCCAGCTAGCTCCCTCCCCCTTGGCGGGGATTCTTCCAAGTTACAAAAAACGGAGACACTGGATGGGAGGAAAACAAGTCCACTCACTGTCCTAGGCCTTCTCCCCTCTGGGCCGCTGCAGTTCCCAGGAGCAGTCTGGAGCTCCTGGTGGACTGGAAGGGAGGTAGGAGGAGTGGAATGCGTGCATAAACCGAGCCGATCAAAAGACAGTGCTGTTTCGGAACTTCTTGTAGAACTCTGAGAATGTGTGTGTGCGCGCTTGCGCATGCTAGCTCGCTCCCGCGGCTGGTAGAGAGATTGCGCTGCGCTGCGCTGTGCGCCTGGGCTGGGAGGACCGGGTCCCCATGACAACCCGCCTGGCTGGCCAGCAGCGCTAGCTCTGCTCACTTGGCTGGAAGGAGCGTCTGGAAAGGTCAGAGGAAGGAGCTGTGGGAAGCTCGGAGCAGGTACTGGAGCTTAAGCCAGTGGATCTGGGGGTCCTGGGCTCCCTAAGTGACTGGTGTGAGCCAACTTCTGCCGAGAATGGAGTGGGCAGGAAAGCGCCGGGACCTCCAGGTAGGGCACCTCTGAGCCCCTTGCTTTCCCTTCCAGCCCGAGTCTTGGGCTGTTAATAGCAGGCAGGCGAGTGTCTCTGCTCTGTACTCAGGGTTTGGGGGTCGAGAATGATGTCATGCTTCAACAGTTGGATTCTATTAGCTCTGGGAGGAGGAGGAAGAGGAGGAGAGGGGAAAAAGCCAATTTTCTTGACCTTGCAAATCTAGGTAATCTCACTCTTGCTGATTTGGAGATGTTGAAGGTTTCACTGTAGAAAGCATCATTTTATTTACTTTTATTTAGCACAGAGCCCCTGGATAATATCACAGGAAGACTTATACAGAAAAACAAATTCTTATCACTCTAGCACTGTTTGTAGTTCTTACATGGAAACTCCTGAGTGACTTGGTTTGTTCTTGAGGACACTGTCTGTCTTGTTTCTCGAAGCTATGTCTGACCTGTAACAGCAACAACAAATTTAAGCAAGCTAATGATGCTCAGTGAGGATCTTGCAGTGAATTCCAAGTCAGTCAGTACCCCTGCCCCCTCCCCAGCATTCAGTAATGCTAAAGCTGAGGGACTGTTAAAATTATCAGAGCTGGGACCTTTGCGCTCTCTGTATGAGATAGTCTCGGACAAAGCAAACTCTTTTTCCACATTAATGGGGTCTGTCACTCTGCTTCCTTCAGTTGTGGAAGAGGGAGCTTTCTTTGGGTGAGGAGACCCGTAAAGAAGTGTCTTATCCAGCTGTTACTGGATGATCTCTTAAGGATCTAGTTGTCAAGAGCTAGGGAACACAAGGGATTGTGCTTATGTTGGGTGATCTGTGTGGCTCATATTTTAACCAAGTCTCAGAGCACACAGTATCTACTCCTTGTCCTAAATTTCTGTAAAAATGTGTTCTGACCTAGAGGAGTAGATGGGAGTGGTCTGCAGTGAGCTTGCTGTGGTGTAGGAGAGGAGGCCCTCCTAGAACTGAAGTTTTATAGGGGCTGAAGTAGCTGGGTCATCCTTAATATGAGGGGAAAGATGAGTGCCAGGGACCCTGCTTGCAGGAGACCCGTTGGGAGATGTGCTTCCACTTCAACCATGGCATATCTTCAGCTTACTCCTTGGCCTCAGGGAACTTTTTGGAAGCTTTTTGTTTCTCAGTGGGACGGGGGAACAGCTGTTGGTTCTGGTTCTTTGGTTTTTCCTTCTTAACTTTCTGAACAGTCTGTCTTTTGTGTCCTGGCAAACAATAAGGGGGCCTTCTGATTGACTTCGGGGCAGCTTGCCTTGCAAGAGCTGGCCTCGTCCCTAATTCTGGCAGCCTGAATGTATACTATATATGTTGTGGCTGGAGAGTCTGCCAGGGTGAACTGATTTGCCCTGGACCTCAGATGGGCCCCTTCCAAAGTTAATTCCTCCTTTTACAATACTCCAGGGATCCTTTGCTTGGAGGGATGTGGCATGTGGGTTGGGACAAAAGGTGGGGGTGTGAGGAGGAGGTCACTGAGCCCAGTGGTCCCCTGTGGGGTTCCAATGCTTGCTGGTAAGTCCCTTAACTAATAGGAGATTCAGATTATTGGCTGTGAGATGGAAATAATGATAATAACTTTTACACAGGACTGTTGAGAGGAAGCAAATGGGATAGTTTCCATGAAGGCAGTGAGTTGTAAACAAATAAAACTATATAATGTAATATGATATGAATTGAAGTTTGAGGAATGGCCTAACTCGTCTGGAAAGTCACTTTGCCTCTTTTGGTTCCCTCATTTATAAGGGGCTTTCTGCTGTACAGCATTTATAAATCAAAATGAGAAAAACCTCACAAGCCTTCTTTGAGATGTTTAAGGAAACAAATAGTACTTTCTTTGGGTTGGGAAGTTTAATAGGGCAATATATGCTATAGACTTTGAGCCTCATAAACAGTCCTTCAGAGACAAAGCTTCCTGAAGGTCACATAACTCCTGTTTTAATATAGAGAGGAGCTCAGGAGATGTTTGGCTTTTCCAGTGTCCCTTAGCTCCCTGCAGTTGTGATGGCACACATTTTAGTAAGACAGGCTACTAGGTGTCAGGCCTGGCTCCCTGGTCCTTCTGGACTCCTAGGAAACTGTCTTGAGTGGCACAGGGGCCTTTCTCCTCAGCTCTGGATTAGAAAGTTAGGTTTCTGACTGGTAGGAAGTGTTGTTGCTCTGAAAGCCTGGTAGGGGCTGGGTGGCTCTTTGAGGAACTTGTGAGGCTATAGCTTATGGGAAAACCAAAAAGAAAAACAAGGAAGTGGGAATTCCAAGGGCAGATACTTGATATGTCCTGGGACTGTGCCAAGGAATAGAGCAGCAAGGGAGGGGATACTCCAAGCAAGGGTGTCCTAGATCTGTCCTCGGTGAACCTATATGGTGCATGGCATAGCAGGGTACCCCACCTACACTCTCTATTACAGGGCAGGGGAAAACCTGCCAGCCATACCCTGGAGTGGTATCTAGGAAGAGCAGGCAGGTTTCTTTTTCCTTAATAAAACAACACAGCTCTTGTAGGTGAGTCATGTCACAATGGCCTCTCAGGCCTGGAGGAGAGGTTGTGTACAGCTTTGATTGACTTGCAGCTGTTCCCCTCTCCCCATCAGTCCAGCTTCCCAGAGCTGAGTCACCAATTGGATTCCTCTCTGTTCCTTAAGGATTAAAAAGTAACATTCCTGTTCTCATTCCCTGTCTCCCCCTTTTCCCTGCTCCCCTTCCTGTGTAACCCCTCCCCTTTTGAGATTATTCTGTCTCCAAAATGAGAATAATCAGTTATCCAAGGAAGCTGAAACTTTGAAATTCCTTGGAGAACAGGCCAAGGGCATCTTTAGTTCTGCTGGCTAGGTCCGTTTCCCTGGACTGGGGAGAACCATTTTAGAGAAGACCTCAGACTCCAAGTATCGCGCTCACACCTCTGACCTAGGACTGGGAAAGGCTGCCCCAGTGCATCAGAGTCTAAAAACCACTTTGGGCAGGCTGGCTCCTCAGGGAAGTGGGAGGGTCTGAGTACCTGTGGAGAGTAGACTGCTAGCTGTCACTGTCCTGATGACTCCTGATTTCCACTGTCAGGCTCTTAAGAGTTTGCTAAGGCAGCCAAGCAAAGGCAACGTTTCTGAGGCTGAAGGAGGCTAGGCAGCAGCCCTCGGAGCGTGTTCTGACCTCCCTTCTGAGCCTCTATGTTGGCTTGGGGACTGGGGGAGGGGACTCGGCAGGCAGATAATCAAGCTCTTTGAGCTAGAGGGACTGTGGAAAGTAGAGGAAGGGCCGAGAGGGCATGAAGAATAAGAAGAAAAATCCAACCATCTGGCATAATAGAATAAGCAGAGATTTCTCTTCAGAGCCTGTGGGAAAACTTGCATTAGGGTTGTGCCCTTCTCCTAGGGGAGGGGAGAGAGGGGCGTCTTTCTGCGGGGGTTGAGGGGGGTACAGTGCTCCTCTGTTCTAGTAAGTAGGAGTAACTGTCTTAGGGGAATACACACCATGCCATGTAACATTGCCCTGATAAGAGAAATCCTGGAGTCTCTGCTTTTAGCCTGGGGGCCTAGACATTTTCTGTCTCTGTTTCTCTCTGTATCTGTGTCTGTGCCCCACCCCTTCCTTCTTTGTGTCTAGACAACCTTACTGAAGAGTTTCTCTAAGGATCCCTTCTCTTATTTTCTTGGGCTCCGATATGATGAACACACTGTAGTGGGGCCTGTTGAAACTATCACAATGACTGAATATTTGGTCTTCTATGAGACTGTCTCTAAAAAAGGGCGAATTACATGTGATTAGAGTTTGGAGTGCTTTAACTAGGATGGGCCTGTTTCTACGGGCTTGCCATGAAACCACTTGTCTCCTCTCCTTTGAGACCTGTTGTGGCTGGAGGTTTGCCTGTGAATTGGAGACTTGCCTTGAGGAATCAACATAGTAGACCGGGAACTGTTTAGACCTGAAAAAAGGGAGATAAACTAAGGGTCATGGGAGAAAGATCTGAACCAGGAAGAAGATACTGGAAACACAGGAGAGAGGCCCTGGCAAGGGGGCTGAGAAGAAAGTAGTTCTCAGGGGCAGCAGGTGGTAATGGAGGCCCAACCTAGGGGCCCTTCCATTCATGTATGTATTTCAGAAGGATGGTCTGCCTCTGAGGGGCCCAGGGATATACAGTTATGCAGGTCTTAGCAAGCACTGGGAAGTCATGGGGTCAACATGCCTGTTCACTTGCTCCTGGGCTCAGAGGTATCTAATACAGGCTTTCTTGGTCTGTTACCCATTAAGTGGATGAATACAAAGTATCTGGGTCAAGAGCTAGGGAGGCTCCAGAAAGGTATGAGGTGTGGGACTCACACCCATGTATGCCACGTGGATGTAGTACTGTTCTGGGTTCCTCTCTGCTGTCCCTCCTCCTCTGTGAGTCTGTGAGTGTGATGAAAGAGAAGCATAGACCTGCTGAAGTCTGGGGTTCGGCTGGGTTAAGGACCATCCCAGGTGCTTAGACTGGGGAAAAGGAAGAGGGTCTTACTCCTAGACTCTGATTTAAAGCACTGTTTGCTGGAGAGAGCCAAGTAGGGGGTTGGAGGAAGGAGGAGGGGGGGTTCCAAGCTGCTGTTGAAACTTCTCTGAAATTGTCAAAGGCTGAGGTGGTCAGCTGCTTTTTAGAATTCTAGCTTTATTGAAGAAACTGGATTTTAGTGTGCTTACTTACCTCTGTCTTGAAACACTGGCTACCTCATGAAGTTATGACTACTTTTGTTGTTGTGGTGGGCTATTATTGGTTTTGTTTGTTTGTTTGAGATAGGGTCTTAGGTAGCGTGGGCTAGCCTTGAACTCACAGTGTAGCCTAAGTTGACCTTGATCTCATGATCTTTCTGCTTCTACCTCCTGAATGCTGGAGTTATAGGCATGTGCCACTACTATGATTGGTATTATGTGATGCTGGGGATCAAACCCAGGGCTTCATGCATGTTAAGCAAGCACTCTGTCAACAGAGCTACATCCCTAGTCAGATAATTGAGTTTCATAGATCTTGTGTGTGTGTGTGTGTGTATGGGTGTCTGTATGTTGCTATGTGTGCCATGTGGAGGCCAGAGGAGGATGTCAGGTGTCCTGCTCTATCATTCTGTCTTACTCCCTTGATACAGGAGCTAGATTGGCAGTCAGCAGCTCTGGTGATCCTCCTGTCTCCCCCAACCCTTGCTTTCCCCAATGCTAGGCTTATAGGCATGCAACCACATCTTACTTTGTTTCTTTTGGTTGTTGTTTTTTGAGACAGGGTCTCTCTGTAGTCCCAGCTGGCCTGGAACTCACTATGTAGACCAGGTTGGCCTCTATCTCACAGAGTTCTACTCACTGCCTCTGGATCAAATGTGTGCTCCACCAGGTCCAGCCACATCTGACTTTTTAATGTGGATTTGGAGGATTTGAACTCAGGTCCTCATGGTTGTGGAGCAAGCATTTTTAGCTGTGGAGCCATCTCTCTAACCTCTGTAGATCGTTTAGAAGCTCAGTGAGTGTGTGGTTCTGTTCCAAAGCAGCTCTGGCGGAGCCAGCATTCTTGCTCTGAGGCCTTACATGCTGTGAGCCATGTAGTGATTAAGAGCTAGAGCTCTTAGAGGCCAAAGTTTAGATTCAGAACCTGAGGCAGGTATGTGACCTCAAGGCAAGTTATTTCTCTGTGTCAGTTTTCTCTCAATCATCTATAAGATGGATATAATAATAGTACTTAGGTGATTGGAGTTGCGGGCCTCACATTTAAGTGAAACAGTGCATGTGAACAGCTCATGAGGAGGCTTAGTGCTCTCCGCTACAAGCTTTGACCTAGAGCCCCAGTTTGAAGAAAGAAGAACTGGTATCTCTTAGAGTGGGCTTACTACACTAGAACTAACCAGATTCTTCTTTTAGAAGTAGCTTATACTGTATATTTTGTTCCTTTCTGTCAAGACTCAAGGAGGGGAGAGGCAGAGTCTTTGCCCAGCTTCTCAGGTGCAGCTTTAGCCTTCTGTGAGATGCAGGAGAGATCTTTCCAGAACTTTTTGCTTGTCCATTTCTGCTGGCCAGCCCGGGAAGGCCCCTGAGGTCTTCCTTGACTTCCTGTTGGCATCCCTTTGTAGTCTGCTCTCTGCTTGGACTCAGGCTTCAGCCCAGCTCTCCTTGCCTCTATGCGTACTAATCCAGGCCTTCTCTAAAAACCCAGCCTGGAGTGCAGGCTTTGCACCAGCTTGGGGTGGGAGTAGGGATAAGGTGAGGGTAGGGGAGTGGGGGTTAGATGAGCTGAGGGGGCTGGGTGTGGGAGGAGTGAGGATTTGTTTGTAGTAGTGGTCTTATTATTTGTGAACTTCTAGAATGTTATCTCTAAGCCTCAGTATCTCCATATGTAAACTGAGGCAATCTTACTCATCTTGAAGAGCCGTTGCAGGAGTGAAATGACTTGATTCTTGCAAAGCCTCAGCTTAGTTCTGGCCTCACAGGTGCCCTCATAAATGTCTGCTGCTGCTATAGTGATCTCTTCTCCCCTGGCAGGAGAATGCCCTGGCCAGGTTATCAGCAGATTTGTTTTAGTTCTGGCTCTAACTTGCTGCCTTAGGAAAGGTCTAGGTTTTAGTTTCTTTTTTCAGAAAGGAGGTGTGGATCGAGGGTTCTCAATAACATTCTGACATGTCAGATGTCTATATACTGTCTTTCCAGATAGGTTCCTTGAAATTCCATGAAATTAAGTATACTTCTCTATATATTATATTTCGCCAAATAAAATGTTTTCCCCAGCCTAGATAGATAGGCAGGCATGAAGACAGACAGACAGACAGACAGACAGACAGACAGACAGACAGACACTTGAGTAACTTTAAGGCCCAGGAAGTATTTTGACTTAGTTCTGAAACTTGGAGATGGGAAATTTTTCTCAGATGCATAGGGTGCCAGGAGGCCCCCACCCTTTAGTTAGCCAGGAAATCTGCCAGTCCAGAAGAAAGAAGGTGGGTTTACTTGGTGCCCCTGGGAAGATTTCTGTCAGTGGGTACTTGGGACGCTTACTGGTTTTGCTTTGCAGACTATGAATCAATACCACCATCACTCCTTATCTAGAGAAAGGAAGAGTTGCTGTATTGTCTGAAGGACTAGCTCTTTTTTTCAGAGTTTACGTGGCCAGTTGGTGGCCAAACACAAATCTGCCTATTAGGGGAAGAGCCTCACAACCAGAGTGATGTTTGAAACTTGGACTCTAGTCAGAGTGGGTGCAAAGTACTTAGTGATTCTGCCACATACTATGTTCTGCCCATGTTGCTTAGCTTGTCCAGGGCCCTGCTCTGCCTCTGTACAATTGAGCTGTAAGAAGACTTAACCTCAGGATTATAGCGAAGGCTACAAGTAAAGACCTGGTCCCAGCTGGCGTGGAACTCAATATACAGACCAGGCTGGCCTTAAACTCACAGAGTTCCGCCTGCCTCTGCTGGGACTAAAGGCATGAGCCACTATGCCCTGCACAGTTATTTTTTTGTATTTATTATTCCCTTGCAAACCAGGTAGTGTTTGTTTCTTTGTGGGTAATCTGTGGGGCTTGTTCTGAGAAATGCCAGGTGATAGTCCTTTATTTTACATCTTGGGTAGATAACTAACACCAGCAAAGTCCGAAGTGTCCCCTGGTTGGCAACAGATCAGAACTCTCATACATTGTTTTTCTTTTTTAATATGTGTATGAGTGCAATCTCTGCATGTATGTAAGTACACCCATGTCATGCAATGTCAGAAGAGGGCATTGGATCCCCTGGAACTGGAGTTATAGATGGTTGTTAGCTGTCATATGGGTGCTGGGAATCAAATCCAGGTCTTCTGCAAGAGCTGCTAGTGCTCTTAACTGTTGAGCTATCTCTCTCCAGTCCCATCTCATACATTGGTTTTTTTTTTGTTTGTTTGTTTTGTTTTCTTTTTTTTTTTTTGGTCTTTTTGAGACAGGGTCTCCCTGTAGCCCAAGCTGGCCTGGAGTCACTATGTAGACCAGGCTGGCCTCGAACTCACAGAGATCCACCTGCCTCTGCCTCCCAAGTGCTGGGATTAAAGGCATGCGCCACCGTATATTGCCCGGCTGTTACATTGTTTTTGTAAAGAAATATATAAATCAGAAGCTGGCCATGATGACACACACCTTTAATCCCAGCACTGGGAGGCAGAGGCCAGCTTGATTTATATAGTGATTTCCAGGCCAACTAGGGCCACAGGAAGACCCTATCTGAAAAAGACTCCCCCCCCCCAAAAGAAAGAAATATATAAATCAAAGTAGGATGTGGACTGTGCCTGTGATCTCAGTATCTGGGAGACTGAGGCAGGGGACTTAGGAGTTTGAGGCAAGCCTCAGCTTTATAGCAAGCCCTTTTCTCAAACCAAACCAAACCAACTAAAGAAAGAAGTAAATCGGAGGGGAATCTGGCCAAACCAAAGAAGTAACTAGGCCAAGTGTACCCTCTGATCTTGTATGTTCATGTTGTATGGCATTGGAGCCCGGAGTGGAAACAAGGATGGAGAGATCCAGATACCAGATGTCCAAGCTGTTGCTTGCGCTGAGACAGTAAGTGGCTGAGCCCTGGCACTTTCCTTTCCCAGGAGACATTCTGATACCAGTCCCAGGTGCGACTTGCCCAGCACTGACCCCTTTGACCACTCCCAGAGGAGTAGGGGATATGGACAAGGAGGTTCTAATCTGTTTCTAAAGAGAACAAGTAGCCCCTTATCTACAGGATAATTATAAAGAGATTTCCTCTTCCAACTGCAAGAAACAGACAGGAACTTTTGCTGCCAAATTTAGCAGTATGTTTTAAGTCCCTCAAATCTCCTTTGAGTGTTACCAAAGCTCTCAGCTTTGTTGTTATCTCTTGTTGAAATATAGCCTGGAAAGGTCATATCAACAGTGCCAATTTATGGGCCTGCGGAACCCAGGCGGGCCTAGGGCAGAATGGGGGAGTTCCTGGGATTAGGTGCTTCACAGATTTTTCTCTTCAAATACGATGGCTTATAATTTAAGTTTTATTTTTCCTTCTCTGTAAGACCAAACTTGGCAGAGTAGGGCCAAATATTCTACAGTTACTTCTGAAGGCTCTCGTAGGCAGGTCTCAGATTCTTTGGTAGCACCCTGTATTATCGGAACCTCAGTCTTGATGCTCATTAAAATTAGGCCCCTGCTTCTGGTTGGGGCTTTTTCCTTGGCACAGTGTTTACAGCAGACTCTCTCCCCTCTCCATTTAGTTGATTAGCTACTGTGACCTACCTTGTTCTGCTGGAACAATTAAAAGGTGAAGCTTGTGGGGGTAGTGGAACCACACATGGGACTCCACCCATTTCCAAAGCTCTGGGAACAAGAAGGTCAGAGCCATGTACATAGAGACTTTGTTACTTGTCATAAAGGAACACAGAGAAAGGAAATTCAAGAGTGTAATTGACCCTGGAATGTAGGAGAGTGACAGGAAAGTACCTAGAACAGTTGGCGTGATCGTGGCAGTGACCTTGCTTTGTAGGCTTTGACTTCACTGACTTGGCTGCTGTGGCCAGAGAATTAAAGCATTGGATTCTAGATAGAAAGTACAGATCTGCCTAACGTTTGCCTTCTTCCACCCCATCCCCTGCCTAGTCACTTATGCTCTGAGTTCAGACCCGAACAGATTAGTCAACACTGTCCCCTCCTGAGTATTCACTGCTGCCCAAGGCTGTTACTGCCCAGCTGTTAGTCTCACAACTGCTGGAAGAGCCAGCTGTGAACCTAGTAAGGGAAGAAGGGTTCGGTGAACTCTAGATCAGTGTCCAGAGGGGATAGGGATCAGGTTAAAAAGAAAACGACTAGGAATTTCTGCTGTATTTAAATCTTATTTAGTAGAAAATTTTTAGAAGTGGTCCTGATAATGAACCTAGAAGTTTTATAGACACTTTTGAAGGAGCTGTGTCTTTGCTCTGGAAACTGTTATTGGGCATGTTAAAGCTGTAATGATATGCTTCTTCTAAAAATAATAATAATAGTATTTTTAAAATGTAGGAAATGTTTTTTCTAAAAAAAAATAAAAAAATTAAAAAAAAGTAGGAAAAAAAAAAAAAAAAAAAAAAAAAAAAAGTGGTCCTGATGTCTACAGGAACTCAGCTGCTCACTTGCTTAAATTCAAAATCTATTAAAAATCTAGGTCTGTATGAGCCAAAACCTGTTCTTTCCACATCCCCATTCCAACTGACAAACCAACAGATGGCTCCTGAGTCCCCTGTCGAGTTGTTATGCTTTATTTACAGTCTTCTTTCTATCCACTGGAAGCTAGAATAGGTTTTGAATGTCTGTGGAGTTGAATGACTTGTTTTCAACTTTCTGGAAAAGAGCACAACTACTGAGACTGCCAATCTGTATCAAAAATGGGAGGGTTTGGGGCTAGAGAGATGGCTCAGCGGTTAAGAGCACTGGCTACTCTTGCAGAGGACCCGGGTTCAGTTCCCAGCACCCACATGGTAGCTAACAACCACCTGTGACTCCAGTTTCAAGGAAACTGACACCTCTTCTGTCCTCTGTGAGCGTTGCATGACAGGAGTGTACAAAACACTCATACACATAATAAATATACTTTTTTTTTTTAAAAGTAGGAGGCAGGGTTTCAAGACAAGTAACTTAAATTACCTTGCTTTCTTTTCTCTTTCTTTTTTCTCTCTTAAGATTTATTTTTTTAAATCTTGCGTGTGTGTGTGTGTGTGTGTGTGTGTGTGTCTGTGTGTGTCTGTGTGTGTCTGTGTGAGAGTGTGTGCACATGTATGCAGGTGCCAGGAGACCAGAAGAGGGCATTGGATCCCTTGGGGCTGGAAATACAGATGGTTATGAGCTACCTGATACAGGCCCTGGGAACCAAATTCAAGTCCTCTGCAAGAACAGTATGTGCTCTTAACTGCTGAGCTATCTTTCCTTCCTCCGTCTTTCCATCTTTTCCTCCCTTACTTCTGTGTCTCATGTATCCCAGGCTGGTCTCAAACCATGTAGCCAAGGATGACCTTCAACATCTAATTTTCTTGCTTCTATTTCTAGAATGCTGGAATTACAGCCCAGTTTATGTAGTTATGCAGTATGGCTCCCTCATGCTAGTTCATGGTTTCTTAGATGTTTTAGATTATGACTTCTTGGATTTTATAGTAAGAAGATAGAATTTGGCTTTGGGAATTTTAATTTGCCAGTAAGCTAGTATTTGTAATAAAGAAACTGTTGTTGCCTAGTTTATAGGTCTTTTTCTAGAGTCTCCAAGCTTGTTGGAAATGTTTGAGGAAAGAGTATCAGGTCATGACTTTGACCTATTGGACATTGATTACTTTCTATGTGTAGATACTTTTTCTAAAGGGACTGAACCTGACTGGATTGAGGCCCAGGATTCTGAAATGAAGATGTATGGAGTGCTTATGAGCGCTTACTCCTTAGAGTTCATGTAATCCCTGTTCTACCTAGCCAGTCTGTTAGGATGGAACAGTTTGTGTGGGGCAGAATGGGCTAAGTAGTGTGGATTTCTGAGACACAGAGAAGTTTCTTGTGTAAGAAATTAGTTTCTACCTTCCTGCTACCCCACCCCAGTCTGGTTGTCTTGCTTCTGAAGGAGATATGTGGTTGAGAAAGATTTCCTGAGAGGGTGTTTTTTCAGGTTGTATTTAATAGTAATTTACTGAATAGATATTTAATAGTTACCTTGATCAGGGATGCACAGATGAGTTAGGGCATGAGACTGAAAAGATGGACGGACAGAGTAAGTAAAATGAGATCTTGAAGACTTCAACCACGAGGAGCCAGGCTCCTCTGAAAACAGGAAAAAAGCACCATTGAACTTGGTTTGTGGAAAAGCAATGTATGAGGTCATGTGGAAGATGTGCTGGAGTGGCAGGAATCTTGCTCATCTCACTGGATACAATAATTGTAGAAAGATGATCTAGCCCCTCCTAGGAGCTTTAGAACAGCAGTTTTGAAACTTGAACCAAACTCACCTGGAGAGCTTGATTCCAATTTAGTAAGGCTGAAGTGGGGCCAGAGAATTTGTACTTTTAACAAGTTCACAGAAGTTCCTGGTGATGGTGGTGTGTAGTGATGGTGGTGGTATGTGGTGGTGATGGCGATGGTGGTGGTGGTGTGTGGTATGAAGTGGTGTTGCGCTGGTGTGGTGATGGTGGTGATAGTGCAGTGGTGGTGGTAATGTTGTGGTTTGGAACTTCCTGGAAAGCACCACTTACGAGGCTTGGTGGCTGAGATGCAGTGAGGCTTTGAGGCTAGATACTAATTGGCTTATTTGATTAACGTAAAATTTCATGTGTACGAGAATTTCAGAAGCTCTCAACTGCTCTGTCCCAACAGAGACTAGGAAAGGTCTGTGCCCTTATAGTAACTTTTTGTATAATGTCCAGATCACTTCTGGGTGAGATTTCAGGTGTGTGCTTGTCTCTAAATTGCTGCTTGTCTTATTTTTGGAACATGCCCATCGTGGGCCCATGACATTAGGACAGATGACATTTATGCCAGGAAAAGCTCCTTGCCTGCCCTTGAGCACAGCCTCTGATTGACTGGGCTTTCTGGAGTGCTGTGTACTGACTGTTCTGTCGATTAGCCAAGTTTACACAGGGCATGCCTGGGAGATTATCTCTGCAGTCCAGGAGTTTAATTTCAAGGGCAAAGTCCACAGTTGGCAGTTGAAAGGCTGAGAACACCTGGAAGAGAGGATTTTGCTTGGTTTTCACTGACCCAGCCCTGGGCCACTTCCCACAGAGGTCAGGTTTTCTACTTGTGAGTTTCTCTCATGGCTGCAGGTGCCACCCCCTTCGGTCTCCTTCCTCACCTAAGGCTTAAGGTGAGACACAAGTAGGGACACAGCTGCCGTCTTTTCCTTGGTGCGGTTTCACATAGGCCTTTCTGGCTTGCTTTTCCCTTTGAGAGAGTTCCATTTCCTCTTGGTGGTCAGTGATTCTTAGGTTTTCTCTGTGACTTGGATCTTCTCTCTCCCTCCTTTTTAAGACAGGGTCTCATTCTGTAACCCAGGCTGGCCTTGAACTTGTGGCAGTCCTCCTGCCCCAGTGCTGAGAATATGTGTATGAGCCACCATATTAGGTAACACTCCTGTTTATTTTTTGTGTGTGGAAGGGTCTTTTTTGAGACAGGGTCTCCCTGTAGCCCCAGCTAGCCTGGAACTCACTATGTAGACGAGGCTGGCCTTGAACTCACAGAGAGCCACCTGCTTCTGCCTCCTGAGTGCTGGGATTAAAGGCCTATGCCACCACTCCTGGCAACACTCCTGTTTTATTTTTAGCTCATCTCATTAGTTGAACATAACTCTAGGACTCTGTTTCCATGTAGGAAGTGTTAAAATTTACCTGACCCAGTGCTGCCCAGTCTAATCCTTGTAACACACACTGGGATGAAGGGAAGTGATTACTGTTCAGCCCACAGGTACCACCTTGTAGCCTCAGTGCTGGCCCCAGGATGGGAGGAGTCCATGTATCCACACAGCTGTAACCCATACTTGGCAGACTAGCTAGAAACTCAGATCTAGTTCCAGGGGCTCTGGGTTCAGATATGAGATATGAGAAAACTGAGGGTACATTGGCAGAGCTGGGCTGAGACTCAGGCCTTTTCACTTCTGCTGATCAAGGCCTTGCTGTGTGTGCGTACCTGACACAGAACTCATGTTTTAGATTAATAAGTATGTGTAACATTGGCCTAGACGTGTGTGTGTGTGTGTGTGTGTGTGTGTGTGTGTGTGCATGCATGTGGAGGCCAGAGGGACACCTCGAGTGCATTACTCTGGTGCCATCCATCTACTTTTTTTCTTTTTTAGAGACAGGGTCTCCATTGGCCTGGAATGTGCCAGGTAGGCAAGATGGGTTGCCTATTCAGGGATCCCCGTGTCCCTGCCTCCCCAGCTTTGGGATTATAGGCACATATTGTAGCACCCACTTATTTATGTGGGTTATGGGGATCAAAATCAAATCCTTGAACTTGTAAGATAAGCATTTTCTTGACTGAGCTATTGCACCAGACCCTTCAGATTAATTTTTTACCTAACCTTTTTTTTTTTTTCCTGGTCTCACTACGTAGACCAGGCTGGCCTCGAACTCACAAAGATCCACCTGCCTCTGCCTCCCAAGTGCTGGGATTAAAGGCGTGCACCACCACACCTAGCCATTCCTTTTTTTTTTTTTTTTTTTTTTTTTTTTTTTTTTTTTTTTAGTAAGTTGAGACCTCTACAGTCAAATTTTTGTAACATCTCATGCTTAGAATGTACCATAACCATTATAGACATTTTCTTTTTTCACAATACTTACAAAGAATAATTCCAATTTCCAGAGAAAAATTACTGAAGGAGGCAGATTGGAATTGGTACCCAAGTCTTCCAAATTCTGGGGTCCCAATTCTGCCTTTTATTAGGGTTGTTTTCTATTATTCTGGACATGGTGTAGCCATCTTCCTTTTCCATGTGTTTGGGGATAATCATATCTGCCCCTTATAGTGAATCCTAGATGCAGTTCTGTGAACACCATGAGATCTAGGTATTGTGAGTCACAATACCTTAAGTCAGATCTGGTTTGATGATCTCATTCTGGCCAAGGTGGAACATAGGTGGGTACTGATGTCTGTGAAACAGTGGCGAGTAATTGGGCCAAAGTCTTCAGAAGTGTTAGGACCCAGAGTGGGTGTGACTTTGGGATGGGGTGCAAGGGTAAAGCTTATGAAGAAATGTGTCTTTAGAAGACATATTAAGGACCTGGGTGTTGTGGCGCATGCCTGTAATCCTAGCACTCAGGAGACAGAAGTTAAAGGATGGCCATGAGTTTAAGGCCAGCCTGGTCCTTATAATAAGACTGTCTCAAAAAGAAAAAAGGGGACTGGAGAGATGGCTCAGGGGTTAAGAGCTCTCGCTGTTCTCGCAGAGACCTGTGTTCAGTTCCCAGCACTCACGTGGCAGCTGAGCAGCCAGGTATAACTCTAGTTCTAGAACATCTGATGCTCCCTTCTGACATCTGCAAGCACCAGTATGCATGCGGTACGTATACATACATGTAGGCAAAACACTCATACACATTAAATAAATAAATATATTCTTTTAAAAGGATGGGACGATCAGTCAGTAAAGTACTTGCTGTGTATGTGTGAGAACCTGAGTTTGGTCCCTCCCACCCACATAGAAAGCTGGGCATGGTGGGTATGCTTGTACTCCAAATGCTAGGGAGGCGGGTCAGACAGATCTCTGATGAGCCAGTCTAGCAACTTGGTGAGCTGCAGGCCAGTGAGAGACAACAAAGGTGGATGGCTCCTAAGGAGCAATACCCAAAGTTGACCTCTGGTCTTCACATACACACATATATACACCTGCACATATGCACACACATACACACACACATCAAAAAAGAAAGATGACAGATGAAGGAAGTTTTGAAGTCAGAGAACGAAGAGGAATGCTGTTTACTGAAGACTTAACTTCTGTCTCAGACACTAAACTAAACATCTACCTTAACTGTATTTGAAAAGGCAGCTTTTAGTGCAGGGTCAACAAGGTTGCTGATCCTAGGGGTCATAAACCCAGGAAAGAAAGCCTCATCCAAGGGTCAGAGTGTATGTAAAATCTTAGAACTGGCCATTAGGGTTTAGGAGACAAGGAGAGCAGGAGTGAGCTGGCATCATCTGTGCTCCGTCAGCTGGGAGCTTAAGAAGAAACAGTAGAAGTAGGCTAAGTAGGAAGGAGAAAGTATTCAGACAGCATGCATCAGACCCCTGAGGGCCAGCTGCACACAGGCATATCCCGCACTCTCAAGGAATGTAGCTTGCTGGACAAGGCATATAAAGGCCAGTATCCTGCCGTGGGGTCTACTTTGTTAGCCTGTGCAGAATTTTACTGTGTGGAAGACTTTGCTCATAGAGTTTGGAGGGCGGTGGGTACAGGGGTGTTCATGGAGGAGGGACAGGAATGGTGTACTTTGCTGTCCTTAATTTGTTAAGGACAGCAGTAGTGAGGAAGATCAAGGTGAGACTCCAGGTAGGTCTTGGGCTAGCTCTTGACAGGCCGGATACCAACCTCGGACCTCCACACACATACACATACAGGTGCAGGTATACCCACACACATGCAAACATACACACACACACTACACACGTATACGTGCAGAGAGGGAGAGAATGAGGGAGGGAGAGAGAGAGAGAGAGAGAAGACAAAGGTGGTCAGGTGTTTGGAGATAAGCATGGCAGCAAATAGAAACTTTCTCCTTAATCCAGTGGGAAGGCTTGGAGGAACTGAAAAGTGAATGCCTTACGGCATTGTGATTCTTGCCACTGAGTGCTATGCTGGGTGGGGTACCATGTCAGACATTGGATGCTGTGGTTCCCCACAGTTTGGGAAGCACTCTGGTGCTGTGGTGCTGCCAAGAGAATTAGAATCCTGGAATGATGTGGTCAAGTGTACATTCCAGAAAAATGCAAAGGAGGAAGGGCCAGGAGTAGGTCCAAAGAGCCCACCAGCTGGGAGATGCCTTTGAGAGGGTCGTTGCAGCAAGTCAGGCAGTTGTTGGTCAAGTTATAGGCAGAGGGGGACAGGGAATGAAGGAGGTGAGTCCAAATCGTAGAGTGGGCAGAATGTGTTGGACATGGTGACGGATTGAACACAGGCATATTCAAAGTCAGGGATGACTTGCAGAAACTTGGGGGACTTTGTGGAGAAACCAGAGGAGGGGAGAGTTTCCCAAGGGGTGGAAAGGGAAATGTCAAGTTCAGTTTTAGACATTCCTTTAAATTTTCTCCCAGGAATTTACTTTTCACTTAGATTTATCTGGCTGTTTCTTAGGACATTGTGCAAATTGTCCATTTCCTGGCTGTATTTTCTGTGAACTGTAAATTAGTATGTAGGTGCAATTGAGTTAAGCATTTGGGGGGGGGCAGTTAGAAGGAGTGCAGAGGATCACAGGCACATCATGTCTGGTTATCCCAGTATTCCTGATGCTAACTTTGGTTACTGCTTACAGCACACCAGTCAGATGTCTCCATTGTAAAATTATAGTTTTCATTTTGTGAAGGTCATCTGTGGGTGACCTTTGGCACTGGTCCCCTTTAATCTTCCACTTAAGTGGTTTTGTTTTTCAAGCTCTCTATTATGAAAAATGTCAAACATACCCAAAGTGGAGCAGAAGACGAATACCCCGGTAGCCACCATTGAGCTGCAACTGTTTCCCACACGTAGACAGGCTTGCCTTGCTCCTGTGCCTGTTTCTCTTCCGCCACCAGAGTTCAGAGGCAAATTCCAGGCATCAAACCATTCCATCCTCCAGCATTTCAGAGTGAATCTCTAAAAGACCTTTAAGATATGTTATGACACGCAGATTTCTGAGCAGCAATTTTTAGCTGTCATGACAAAGCAACAGATCTGTCAGTGGTTAAACTGATCCAGAGTTAAGTTTTGGTAGAAGGAGAGAAGGAGGAGCCATGGACTTGAGTGTGATGGATCACAGAGTTTACCTGTATGAGAAAAAAGATCAGAAGATGGCTGATGTAAGCCAGGTAAAAGGGACCAAACCTGACCAAAGTCAATGTGCCTCTGCTGAGCAGTAAGATGGTCAGGAGATAGGTAAGGGAATGGGTGGTCACAGTAGAGTTTTGAGGACAATATTTTTTATTACATTTATTTTTTTGTGGGTGTGCACACAATGCAGGTGCATGCCCACTCTGTGAAAAGTGGAGATGACGACTTGCAGGAGTCAGTTCACTTCTTTTATCATGTGGGTCCTCAGGATCGAACTCAGGTCGTCAGACTTGGTGGCAAGCACCTCTACCTGCTGATCCATCTTGCCTGCCCAAGGACAAGATTTTAAGATGTGTAGTCCTGAGTGCTAAGGTCCAAGGGTTGACAAGGTATGGTGACTAATGTGGAAGTGGACTTGAAGTCATCATAAGTCCAGGGTTTCAAATGGTAGTAGATGTTGAAGTTGCCAGGCAGAGAGAGTGGTCAGAGAACCTGGTGTGTGTGAGCGCAGTAGATGGTGTGAGTTTCGAAGCCTGATCAGAAGAGGGAGAAGACAACTTAAGAAAAATACAGAGCATCCTTTTACACAGTGCTAAGCTTGCTGTGCTCTGTGACGCTGCTGAACACTGGTTAGTGTCAAGGGAAACAAAAGGGGCCAGGGATTAAGGAAAAGGGAAAGGATTGGAATACGTGGAAAGAGACAGTTGGTCACTGAAGTCGCACCCCAGTTCCAACGCTGGGCTGGCAGCTACGCTGGGCTGGCTGGCGGGAACCGCTGCTCACTGCCCTGCCCGCAGGGAGCCCTTTGGGTCGAGGCCAGATGCTTCTTGATTGGGGTTTGTTTGTTTGCTGGTCTTTGGAAGGATTTGTGACCTGCTCCTTATACTTTCCTTATGGGGTTTGGATGGGTGGGTAGGAGGAGTGGGGTGTTGCCAAATGAGACAGGTCCAAGCATTTTCCTGCTGCTAGTGACCACTTGGCTCTTTTAAAAAAAAATTTTATTATTTTTATTTTATGTATATGCATGTATTGCCTGAATGCAGGTAAGTGCACTGTGTCGTGCAATGACTGTGGAAGTCAGAAGAGGCTGTCAGTTCCCCTGGGACTGGAGTTACAGACAGTTGTTAGCTGCCATGTGGGTGCTGGGATTCGAACCCAGGTCTTCTGCAAAACCAACCAGTGTTCTTAAGCACTGAGCCATCTCTCCAGCCCCACCACTTGCCTATTAAACTTCTGGAAAGTCATGGAGGCTCAGGACAGGAGGCGGAGAGCCTCTTTATGAACTCATCTTGTTCTCTGCCTTGTCTCCAAAGAACAAGGGAACGTGTGCATGTTGTTGATGAGTTTCATCATCTACCATTTAGTAGAGAAACAGCTATCAGAGTTTGGGAGAACTTTGATTTAGTCAGAATTTGAAAACTTAAAATGGTAATCCCTCTGTGCAAAGATAACAAGTGTCTTTTGAGGCTGGAAGTAGCCCAGAGGTAGAGTGCCTCCCCGGCATGCACAAGACCTGGAGTTCAATTCCTAGCACCACAAAGGCAGGCAAGTAACACCACAGATAGCATCTCTTGGAAGAATGCTTTGAAAATGGGCATTACTGAAGGAGACTCATGGAAAGGGGGCTGAGAAAAGAAGGCCCACCAGGCCAATCCAGCGTTTCCTCCATGGTGAAGCCAACAAGAGCCTGTGTCCAGGGGACGGGTACAGATGAGGTGATTTCTCACTGTTGAGCCTATACCTCTGTTTAAGGGAGAAAGGGAGTGACTTACGTGGCTTTGTGAAGTTTTTTTTTTTTTTTATCTTTTTGAGACAGGGTCTCCCTGTAGCCCTAGCTGTCCTGGAACTCACTATGTAGACCAGGCTGGCCTTGAACTCAAAGAGATCCGCCTGCCTCTGCCTCCTGAGTGCTGGGATTAAAGGCATGAACCACCACGCCTGGCGACTTTGTGAGTTTTAATGCTGGGAGACAAGTTTTTCTGTTAAACTGTGTTTAGAACTCATTCCCTGCTTGCTCCCTGATAATATTGTGTGTGTGTGTATGTGTGTATGTGTTTGTGCACACACACTTCCATGTATGTATGTGTGTATAGTGGTAATTGACATCACCTCTGCCATATGCATCTTTTCCAGGAGGATGGTGGCTGCTATTTACACATAAATGCTACCTTACAGCATAGGAAACTTATTTTTTGCACACGTTATTTCCTTGGATTTATAGTCTGTCTTTTCAGAAGAGGAATCGAGGTGTCTGGCTAAAAGAAGATGCAGTACAAACAACACCCCACTGTACTTTCCATGGGGTAATAATTGGAAGGGGAAGTTTTTAAACATTCATTCATTCATTTGTTGTACCCCATCCACTGGACCCCAAAAAGACCACCGAGGACCCAACACACCAAAATGCAAAAGCAAAGGTTTATGGTT
>NW_008355789.1:919792-948609 GCF_000622305.1 Nannospalax galili | reverse complement strand
TGCCAACATAATTTTAAACTGATTGGATGTATAAGATGCAGCCCTGGAAGTTTCTTATTGGTAGGTGCTATTCTAAGGGCTGTGGAATGTGCTGACTGTTACCTGTAGGGCCAGGAGTCTCCGTTTTTACCTTATAGGGCAGTTTTTATGCTCATGCTTGCTTAATCTATAGTTTCCTGGAAAGGGGGTGGGGAATAGCAGGTGGGGGTCAGGGCTGCCAGGGTATGTCTAGGCATGTCTAAAGCAGCAGCTAAGCATTTTACAGAAGCTAAAAGAGCAATTAGTGGGGGGGTCTGGAGGGATTGGGGGGTAGCAGGTGAATGAAGAGGGTCTCAGGGTTCTACACATTCATTCATTCATTCATTCATTCATTCATTCATTCATTCGTGTGTGTGTGTGTGTGTGTGTGTGTGTGTGTGTGTGATGACATTCATGTAGAAGTCAGAGAACAGCTTGTGAGAGTCTCCTTCCACCATGTGGGGCCCAGGGATAGAACTCAGGTTTTCATGCTTAGCAGCAAGTACATTTACCTGCTGAGCCATCTACCTGCCCCAGGAAGAGGAATTTTAAATTCTGGCGTCTCCTTTCACTGTACTTTGAGCTGTGATTTTCTTGTTTGGTAAACGAAATAGAATTGGTAACACTTACCTCATAGGATTGTTTTAGAGTATTAAATGAATTAGCATAATTAACACATGGGAAGAATGCTTGGCATACAGTAGGTGGTAAAAGGGACCCTTATCCTGTTAATAGCACCAAAGAAGAGTGTCCTAATCGTGCCGTTTCTGTGGTTGCGGTGGGAGGCCCTCCACTCTCACTCTAACTTCTTTGTTGTATACCAGTCTGTTGGGGCAGATTAGGACTTTTAAATTTTTTAAAAATATTTTTCAAATTTTTTAGGATAATGTTGAATGGTATGTTAGTAATTATTTTTTAAAAATATTTATTATTTTTATTTTATGTGTATGTGTGTATTGCCTTATCTGTGTGTGAGTGTATCTGTGTCGTGCAATGCTTGCAGAGGTCAGAAGAGGGTGTTGGATTCCCTGGAACTGGAGTTATGGACAGTTGTTAGCTGCCATGTGGGTGCTGGGATTCAAACCTGGGTCTTCTGCAAGAACATTCAGTGTTCTTAACCGCTGGCCATCACTGCAGCTCCAGTAATTTTTTTTTTATTTTAAATGTCATTTTATATTATTACTGACTATGAGAGGGAGAGGAGGAGGAGGGAAAGTGAACAATCATGTGCCATTGCACATATGTGGAGGTCAGAGGACAGTTTCAAGAGTCAGTTCCAGCTGGGCGTGGTGGTGCACGCCTTTAGTCCCAGTGCTTGGGAGCCAGAGATAGGTGGATCTCTGTGGGTCCAAAGCCAGCCTGGTCTACATAGCGAGTTTCAGGCCAGCTGGGGCTACAGGGAAACCCTGTCTCAAAAAGACCAAAAAAAAAAAAAAGTCAAGCACTTTACCTGCTGAGCTATCTCACCAGCCCAGTTGTTCATTTTCATTAACTAAGAAGTAAGTTTTCTTGTTAAAATAATTTCCTATTTTAACAACAAATGCTTATGCAATATTGTTTTCCTATAGTTCTGTTAGGCAAACTGCTGATAATATTCAAATGTATTGAATAAAATTGTAATTTGTTAAAACCCACTGTGTGAGGAGCTGATTACATACATATACATATATATATGTATGTATGTATGTGTATATATATGATCTTTTATTGCTGTCTAGGGACCTAACTGATAGAAAAATGGGGCTTGAAATACCAGGAGCAGTGGCACTCTCTCCACTGGTGAGATTTTGTTTAGAGTTGTACAGTAAGTCAAGGCCCTGAGTTCTGTTTTTCATATTCCATATTCTGCATTTCCAATTAAATGAAGAGCCATAGACTTTGGAAACCAGTTCAAAAAGTTGGTTTCCCAGTTACCAAGTAGAGCCTAATAACATATATTCTTGCTCATATTAAAACATTATTTTGAATAAATCTGTATTGTAGCCCTGGGAGGCCTGGTACCTTTTAAGCAGTTGGGCTGTTCTTCCAACTGCCATAGGAGGCTGACTCGGTGCTGAGAGATGAAGTGAGCATGCTGTTGATTCCTCACTTCTCCTCAGTCTCATAAAAGCTAGGCAGAGGTCATTTCTTGATTTATCTGTGTGACTCTTTCTAATATGGACATAACTCATCACTTCTAGATAACATCAGCCCTGGGCATTTGCTGAATGAAGCCCACCCACATCACGATAAGTCATGACATTATAGTGATCAGGGACAGGCCCTAGTTGTGAAGGGTTATTATTCCAGAAGATGAAAATAAGGCAGGCAGGTGGCTCCCTCCGTATGACAAGAGGCCCCTGTCTCATCATCCTTGTTGGTCAGAGGCAGGTGGAATAAACAGAATTCTCATGTTTGACCCTTTACCCTCGTGCCTGTTCCTGTTTGTAACAGTGATCCCAGAAAACAGAAAATCTGCCACATTGATCAGTTTTATTTAAAACAAGGCAAATGATGGTTTTTCATTGTCACAGGGCATATTCAGGCTTTGTGATTTGGGGGTAAAGCCGACTGTGGGACTGCAGACGGATGGCTCCTTGTGATATCCACCATCTAAAAGTAGAAGGGTGGCTTCATTTCCGCAGGCACTCATGGCCTTTCAGGAGTCGGCTTGTGTTAGGGGGCACGGCACCCAGAAGGAAGACACCGTGCTGATGGAGAGGCTGAGTTGGCTTAGAGATGCCACACAGTGCTTGCTGATGTGTTTCAGTTGAGTCATTTTACATTTGCCCCAACGCAACGCTGGCTTGTGACTCCTCCCCAGTGCACTGGCCGTCTTTTCTTACTATCTTCCTTTATTTCATAAATTCCAGAGAAACAAAGGCTACTTTGAGTCATCCTCCTCATCACAGGTAGCTCCTGCTGCTCCAAAAGAGCCAGGCTCCATAGCAGGTTTGGAATCTCTGAGGTGGAGAATGAATTAGTCCTCTTTTCTTCGACCCACTACCCTGCAGTCATGAGCAGCTCCCCCCCACCCACTGTAGCAGTTCCCCGTGTGCCCTCCCTCTTCTCACCTGCTGCATTCCTGCTTCTGAAAATTCTTAACCTGTTGAGACGCTCTAAGCCCAGCTTTCTCCTCTCATTTTGTTAGATTCTGACAGTACTACTGTATTGCCCCTTTTTCTGCTAACTTTTCCCATTATCCCAGATAAACCACACCTGCTTATGGCTGACCAGCTCACCTATATTTCCCTTTCATTTTTATTTTTTTATATTGTGAAAAATTAATAAAAATATTAGGAAAAAGTAAAAACACCCAATTTATTAATTTTTAGTATATACTGTCCTTTTGGATATTTTTGCATATGTTCTATCTAAGTATTCTTTTTTCAACATGGCATCATTTTGCACTTAGGTTTTCAAACTTATTTAAAAAAGTTTTTTTCTTTTTGTTTTTTTTTTTGAGACGGGGGTCTCCCTGTAGTCCCAGCTGGCCTGGAACTTGCTGTGTAGACCAGGCTAGCCTTGAACTCAGAGATCTGCCTGCCTCTGCCTCCCGAGTGCTGGGATTAAAGGCGTGTACCACCACACCTGGCCATAGTCTTAATTTTTAATCATCTAATACTGAAGTACTTTGCAGTTATTTTTTGTCTGTGGCTTATCTTTTAACGTGGTATTGGGCATTATTTTAACCATGTACTTTTTAGAGCCTTTGAAATATATAGTCATATATATGTAGGAAAAAAATAGATTGATAAATCATCCTTTAGAAAAATGGCATTGGTTGGCAGTGCATCCACAATGTATATGAAAGCCCATTTTGCCACACCTACCTGACTTTGGGAGTAGGTTTCTTCGTTTTTTTTTTTGTTGTTGTTGTTTTTTTTTCTGAGATGGATCTCTCTGTAGCCCCAGATCCCAGATGACCTGGAACTCACTACCATGCCTGGCTTCTTCATCATTTTTTGACATTAAAGGTGCATGCCACCATGCCAGGCATTTCTTCATCATTTGACAAATGTTAACAGAAGTAATACTGCTCCTTGTTTTCTACTTTTTCCTTGAGCATGCCTACTTTGTCGTAGCTTGCTTTACCCTGAAGGGCTTGCTTCCTTTTAGTGCTCTCTAATGAAGCCACTTGGTCTCTTCCTTGGCTCTCACTCTGTTCCTGGGCATGGCTTCCACCCTGCCTGGCAATTTTTCCCATGAGAAGTTAGCTCCTCCTTCACATATGTCTGTCCTGCTAATTCTTGGTGCTGTCATCTGACTCTTGATTTTATTTAGTTCCTTTCATCCTTTTCATGTTTTGTTTGTAGAATAATTAAGGCAAGGATTCAGGGGGCTGGAAAGATGGCTCAGTGGTTAAGAGCACTTGTTGCCTTTGAAGAGGACCCAGGTTGAGTTCCCAGCACCCACATTGTGGCTCACAGTCACCTGTAACTCCAGTTCCAGGGGATCCAACTCTCCTGGCCTCCTCTGGTGTCAGACATGTACATGCTGCATATACATACATGTAGGCAAACATACTTGTAAAACAAAAATCAATCTTAAGAAAACAAAGACTTAGGGATTCATACTGAGAACCCATAGGTGGTCTGGCTGAGACTTAGGGATTCATACTGAGAACCCAAAGCGGCCTGGCTGACAGCCCCTCAGCCTTCTCAGCTTGGTGGATTCAGCTTCGTCTTCACTCTTAAGATACACAGCTCTTGCTTGGAACAGTTCCTCTTTCTGCATTCTAAACTTTGGAATCTCCTTCTCGCCCATCTCCTTTCTGTACACACCTTACATGCATGCCTTCATTGTTCCCTTCCAGCACCTTCTCCAGCCTTTCTCTGCTTGTACAGCCTTTCTAGCTGCCCCAAGGACTGCCCATTTAATTTTCTGTACAGCCTGAACCTCAGAAACAAGCAGTCCTGTCTTGTTCTCGTTCGTTAATTCAGTCCCCTCCCTCGTCTTTCCTGATCACCATCACATTCTTCTGCGGTAGCCTCTAGCCTGTGCTGCTTCATCTTTTAGAAGCAAAGAACCTGGTTTATCATTGATGAGGAATTTCCGTGATTCCCCAGAGAAGAGCTAAGATCCTTAATTTGACTCCTGGAGGCTTCTGCTATCTGGTATTATTCCTGTATTTCCATCTGTTTCTCTCCCTGTTCTCCCTTCAACTCAGCTCCCATCAGCTTGAACATCTTGCTGTTCACATGTCTTCCAGTCTTCTGTTCCAGGCTTTGCTCATACAGTTCCCTCTGCCCAGTAATGCTCCTTTATTCCTTTACCCTCTGGTCTTCTAGGCCCAGTGCCTTCCCAGTCCTTTAGTTGAAAAGAATCCCTTTCACCCTAAATCCATAGTGTTATGTTTCCCCTAATGGCATATCCCCAAGGACACTTAATTCACCTATCGGCATTTGAAATAGTTGTTTTGCTATGTATTAGATTTATATGTGTCTGTATCTAGTCTACTAGAATGTAAGCGCCTGCCCAGTCAGCACTGAGTACACTGGTATGTACTTGGGTTGGTGTTTGGTATGTATTGGTTGAATGCACACATGATTTTTTTGTTGTTTGTTTTTTTGAGACAGTCTCCCTATAGCTCCAGCTGGCCTGGAGCTTGCTGTATAGACCAGGCTGGCCTTGAATTCACAGAGATCTGCCTGCCTCTGCCTCCAGAGTACTGTGGGATTAAGGGTGTGTACCCATACACATAATTTTAAATATGACTGAGGAGGGAAAATGCTGGCTTATCAGGAATGGATGCTGCCACCTTCTCCTGGTCTCATGAATAAAGAAGCTTGATCATAGCTTGATTCCAGTAGGCACAGGAATAATCCAACCTCTGTCCCCTATTGTAACTGGGTGAGCCTAAAGTTTGGCCTGCAGTGGAAGCAGAAGTCTTATTTTTTGAAATAGGGTCCACTATGTAGCCCTGGCTGGGCCTGGAACTTGCTGTGTTGACCCAGGCTGGCCTCAAACTCATAGAGATCGCCAGGGTTCTGCCTGCCTCTGCCTCCTGAGGGCTGGGATTAAAGGCGTGTGCCCTGCATATCCACTGTAGGGACGGGATTTTGGAAAAGCAAGCACTGGATACATTCTTGCCAGAGGACTGTATTAGTCACTTTTCTGTTGCTGTGATAGAAACACTGACCCAAGCAATTTATAGGAGAGTTTATTTGACCTTACAGTTCCAGGGGAATTACAATCCGTCATGGTAGGGAGGCATGGTAGCTGGAGGTGGCTGAAGCAGGAGCAGCAGAAGCTAAGCTCTTACATCATCACGCAGGCACAGGAAGCAAGAGAGCAATTGGAGATCCGGCAAGGCTTAAGAACTCTCTAAGCCCACCCCCAGTGACGTGCTTCCTCCAGGATAGCCACATCTTCTAAGACCTCCCCAAATAGCGCCATCATCTGGGGACAAAGTGTTCAAATACTTGGAGCCTATGGGGGACATTTTCATTCAAACCACCATAAGGGCACAGAGGTGTGGGAGAGCACCGTGACCCAGAGGTGTGGGTTTTATTTTCATGAAGTGAGCCAGTTTCTCTCCTGCTTTCCTTAGAGAAGTAAAGCCCTGTTAGGTATGGGAGAAGCATTCCAGGCATACTATTTGCCATCCTCCCTGTCTTGGGACCTTCAATCACAGTCTGACTCTTCAGCTCAGGCAGGCTTCTATTTCATTTTGTCCCACTCCTGTACGTCCTTGAAAGCCTGCCTCACATCTCTTCTCCCATAGAAATCTTACCTTGAGTCTCTCCCCCTACCCCGACTCCATACCTCATCTACTGTGTGTTAGGTGCTTTTAGTCTGTCCCTTACTTGGATTGTTTGCTGTTGAGTTTCTTCTCTTTTATAGTCTGTGACCTTTTTTGAGGGTTTTGTTTTTTTATTTTTATTTTTCTCTCACTGCTGAAAACCAAATAATGATCGATTAATTCAACTGATTTTTGTTGAGGAGCTTGATATCAGAACTTAAGAGAGATGATTTTCTTCAGAAAAGCTGAAGGTGGGGAAGGATGGAAAAGCAAAGCTTGGCCTTGGCTAGTTCTTCAAGCTTGGTCTGGGGAGCAGTACCCACTTGTCTCCCATCCTTGCCTCTGTTTAGAAATGTCTGTCACCAACCTTTGCTAAGCTGGGGCTTTTCCCCAGGCGTTGGGAAAAGGCAAGTTTTTGCCTTCCATGGGTTGGGAAAAGTGGATTGGGATTGTTCTTTGGATTTAGTTTTATATATCTACCTTAGGGGTATCGTTTTGTGGTGTGTGTGTGTGTGTGTGTGTGTGTGCGCGCGCGCGCACGTGCACGCGTGCGTGCGCCATGGTTCACCTGTGGAGATCAGAGATCAATCTCTGGTGCCAGTTCTTGCCTTTCACCTTGTTGGAGACATGATCTTATTACTGTGTGCACAAGGCTGGCTGGCCTGTGTGCTTCCTTTGAGTCTCTGGTCTCCAGCTCCTATTTCCTGGTAGGGGTGCACTGGGATTATAAACACATGTGCTACTGCATCTGGCTTTTACATGGGTTCTGAGGATCTGAATTTATCTTCAGACTGTGTGACAAGCAGTCTACACTTTGAGCCATCCCCCCAGCCCAGGGTCTTGTTTTTATCTAATAGCTCTCTTCACTATCGAAGGTGAGCAGTGAGGAGAGTGTTTTCCTGAATTCTGCGCCTTTCAGCAGCAGTCAGCTTAGGGAACGAGGTATCAATTTTGGGCTCCCAGGAGGAAGAGGGACCCAGTAAGTAACCAACCTGGGGTAAAGTGGCACCATGCTTCCTGGCCCCCTAGGACACAGAAGCTGTAGGCACAGATGATCTATTGGGACTGGAAGGATCCTTTACCAGCCCCTTTCCTCAGCTGGAAGCAGGATGAGGAGCAGCAAGCCAGTTGGCAGACTTGTCTTTTCTGCCTTAAAGTACTTTGTTTCTGTTGCTAACAACAGACATGGGTAGTGTAAATAAAACGCAGACACACAGGCACAGAGACACATGTGGAGACTGAAACTGAGGGGGCAGGGAGAGGTGCCGAAGTGGACAGGAACTGAGAATGCGTAGCTGAGTCTCTGAAGGTGCTGTGTGCCCTGGGCCCTCTCTCCAGCCCTGGCAGTGGGCCTGTCACAGGGTTGGCTATGTGGGAGGCCCCTGTGAAGGCAGTGGGGCAGGAAAGATCTCCATGCCGTAGTTTTCAAAGACAAATTGCTTGGTATAGTTAGATGCACTTTGCTCAGGCTGGCACCCCTCTAAGCAAGATGCTGGTGATCTGAGGCCCAATGGCAGCTTCTTTCCTCTTTCCTGCCCTTTAAGGCTTTATTCACTGATCCCTGTTAGTGTTTATATGGGGTGTGCATGAATTAGCAGTAGCCTTGATGTCTGACTTGACCTATAAAGCTATGTATCCCTAACTATGCAACTAGTGCTTTGGGTAGGCTCCTGGAAGGTGTGGGCTTCCTTCCTGTGGACACACTGAGCCTCTCTGGAAGGATGGTCTTAGAGTAGTTAATGCTTACCCAGGGACTCAAGGTTCAACTAGATTGCGATGACGATGAGTGATGTGAAAGACTCTGATCTACACTACTGGAAAGCCAAGTAAGGATGGGTTAGATGTTCCCTGTCAAATGGGTATCTACAATCAGATAGATCTAGAGGCCTTAGAGAGGTTGTTCTGGGTCTGTGACAAGGGAGGGGGTAAGTAGGTTGATAGGAATTCTAGAGCACACCCCAACATGCATCACTTTGAGTACTTGGTTCACAGCATCTGACATTTAGGGCGATTGTCTGAGGGTGAGGGTATTTGAAACAGCACTTGGCTGGGCTATTTTTTTCCTATCACAGCTTTGTTGGGCCGTGTGTGTGTGATAACCCTAAGGAATATATAAAGTCTGTAATAGTTCCAGTCTCTCAGAAACAATGAGATTCCATTCTAGTCTGGAGAGGGGGTGACTGGTCCCCTAGGACATGGAAGCTGTAGACACACATGGTTGATTGGGACCAGAAGGATCTGTCGCCAGCCTTTCCAGAGCTGGCTTTCCCCCAGGGGTTGATATTGCAGCTTTTGTCTTCCTTGGGTTGGGAAAAGTTGTTTAGGATTGTCCTTTGGATTTAGAGATACAAATCTGCTTTAGGGTTTCATTTTTACTTGACAGCTCTCTCGGCTACCCAAGATGGTAGCCAGGGGATGATGGTACATTGACAACTTACAACACCTGCTTCTTTCCGGGGGCTTGAACCCCCTGGTGGCTTGGGACTAGATGCAAGGAGGTAAAGGACCAAGATGCATTTGAGTGGGTTTGCCGTTTTATTCATTTAGAAGGCATGCAAGATTATCACCATAATAATAGCAATCAGACTCACATTCTCATAAGCTTTCCTACATAGGAGAAAGGGAACTACTTTTAGGGTCTAAGATGGCACCTTACTCAGCAGAAGCCTAGGGGTATTACTACTTTTGCGATGTGACCCCATCATCTTTGTAGTCACAGTGGTATGAAGGTTGGTTATCCCTTAAGACAACGTTGATCATTCTTTTTTTAAATTAAAAGAAAAATATGTGTATGAGTGTATTGTTTGCATGTGTGTATCTGTATAGCACATGGTAATTAAAAGTACCAGACTGGTGGAACTAACCTTCTTGGATGTTTAACAGACATACTATGAGGCCTATACTAATCTGATCAGAGGGACTTCAAGGACAGTTTTTGTTCCTTGTCCTCTAAGGTAGACTAAGTTCCAGGGGACTATGGAGGCATCTCTCAAAATGTCCTGTAACTGTGGTGAGTCACCTGTTCTCTTGTTCAGGGAGGCCATGGAGACCCCACCAGATGGACTTGAACCAGTGTCCAGTCTACAAAGAGGAGGGTCAACACAGAGGAAACATTTCCTCCATGCTTCCAAGTGAAGTCAGCCACAGTCGAGCAGGACCTTTGACTTATCTTCACATAGATGGACATATGGTCTTAAATGCCCAAAAGGAATGTATAACCAAAGATTAAAGTGATCAGTATAATTCTTTAAGAGTCCATGTGTATAGCTAAAGGCTATGTAACAAGAAACAATGCCAGACAGGAGATACCTTCCTTTGAGTTGTTGGCCAGGGTGGCCCAAGAGACTCCCAGACAGTAACCCAGCATAGAACTGGGAGAATTAACAGCAGACTGCAATCTTATGTAAAGGAATTTTGACAGCTGATTGCTGCTAGATGAGGAAGAGCTGATCTTCCTAAAACAAGGAACTCTAGATAGACTGACTAGACTCAGTAGATGGACTTGCACTGAGAAACAGCTGGGGGCACTGACAGTACAGTGGACAGTAATAGGGATGATAGAGTATATGGGCTCCTGGGGGAAGGAGGGGTATGTGAGGTGCTATTTGGGATGCAGGTATAAAGATGAATAAGGTTATTTGGGATATTCTATATGAAATACACACAAAAAAAATCAATAAAAAATACTTTATGTGTATGAGTATTGCCTGCATGTATGTAAGTACACCATGCCATGCTGTGCCCGAGGAGGTCAGAGGAGGGTGTTGGATCCCCTGAAACTGGAGTTATAGGTGGTGGTTAGCTCTCATGTGGGTGCTAGGATTCAAACCCCGGTCCTCTGCAAGAGCAGTCAGTGCTCTTAACCGCCAAGCCATCTCTCAAGCCCCAATCATTCTTTCTCTGTTCCCAAGCTTAGTGTTAAGAGTGTGAGGACTGGTGCCTAGTTCTAAGAAGGGGAGATTAACTAGGGCTATTAGTGAACAAAATTGGCCTCAGCTAGCTCTGAAGCTGATAAACTCCACAGTTGGGCAGGGTACATGCTACATCAGAAATGAAGGTAATAGTTCTAGAAATAGGATATATGCTAAGTCACCAGGGCCACGGGGCTAGACAGGCAGAAGAAGAGGTGAGAAAACCCACTGGGTTTCATGTACTGACCCCATCTTTGTTCTCACGAGCTGCCAGTGAGGTCTAGCTGTTGACTTTGCTAGCTGCATGGTTCAAGTGAGCAGTCAGGTTTGTATTGCAGTCCCTCCCCCAGTCCAGGCACATGTAGGCCTGTGTTAGTTATCTCAGTGTGTCCTCAATGACTGGTCTAGTGCCTGGCACAGAGGGGCTGCTTAATCATTGTGAATCAAATGGTTTTCCAGCTTGAGCTTAAGATGGGACCTTGGACTGGGCCTTGTAGCATGAATGGGGTTTGCATAAGTAGAGAGGAAGGAGGAGCAAAAACCGCAGAGGCAAAATGGACAGATTGGACAGGAGGTGTCGAGGGAGGGAGGGAGAGAGAGAGAATATGTGCACGTATGCATGAGCATGTGTGCAAGTCGTGGGGAAGGAATTAAGAGTAAGATGGTGGGATGGTGGTGAGTAAGATAAAAGAAGAGGGAAATGAGAATGGTTGGAACTGGAGGAATTTGGTGTTGGTGCTGGGCAGTTAGCAGCCCGGGATAACACAATGATGTGTCATTTATGGGCAGGGAGGACAGAAGACAGAAGGATGAAGGGGGAAATAGTGGTATCATAGTAATAGCTAGCATGTATGTAGTATCTCTTCTGGGCAGATACTCACAGAGGTGCTGCAGTAGACTGGTCAGGAGGCTGTGAGCTGGAAAGAAATTGCAAAGAACACAACATAGTTAACTTCTTCATATTTGGCTATATTTAGCTCTTATTTGGTTGAATAAGAAATGGCTCCAAGGACATCTTCTTCTTGGTCTCTGCTTCCTAAACTTGTCCTTGAAGCCTCTGGAGCTGTTATCTGGCTCTGTTCTGGCTGCTGAGCATTTTTGCATGCTCCCTGCCAGGAACTAATGTCCTTGGGCCTCAGCTGGGGTGTGTCCCCAATCCAGCCATCTGGAAGGTCAGAGATATTAGCCCCTAGAATGTGCCCATTAGCTCTTGGAGGGGTTACAACCTGTCAGTGGGCTCCTAAGCCTGGGAACCACTTCTCTCACAGGGCCTGTCAAGAGTTGGAACAAGCCAACTGTTATAGTGCTCCCTTATTTGGACAATAAAATTTTCCGGGTGTGATTGGAGTTCTTGTTTTGGGTCAGTGTTTAAAAGTGTCTGACATCCTTGTGAGTGATTTTTCAAGGAGATCAACATGACCCCAGAGCAGATACCTTTCTTTATCTGATTCTTCTCTTGTCCCCCAGCCCATTCACTTATGAAGTTTCCATGTTCATGGACGTGGGTCTCACTAAGGAGAGCACACAATTGTGGAGCCAGAAGCAGGGTAGTTGGGGTTGAGTCTGGCTCCAGTTTGGGGGAAGCTTCATGCCTCGCATTGGAGTCCTGTCTCTTGGCTTACGGAAATAAACCTTGCCTATCAGTCTGGTTTCATGTGGGGCCAGGATACAGGGAGCAAGGTGCAGGCAGTGATCTGAACTAGTGGGTAGTAGTAGAACTCTGAGAACATACTTCCCCAGCCCACACCACCCTCCTCTGTGATCCCCAGCCCACCTCACCCTCCTGTTTGATAAGCTAACCCCTCCATCAGTCCTGCCCTGTTACCCTTCGGCTGTTCCTTTGATTGTCTCCTGCAAACCTCAGGGGAGTGATTCTGTTAGTGACTGTGACCTTGGAGGAAGTCAAAGAGGAGAAAGTGTTTCAGTGAGCAAAGGTGTGCTTTCACCAGTTGGGACTTGCTAAGGCAGCTGTCTTTCAGCCCTCGGGGTATTGTGTTGGCCTTAAAGAGTCATGCTGCAGGGCATGGTGGCCTAGGCCTTTAAATCTAGCACTTGGGAGGCAGAGACAGGAGGATCTCCGTGAGTTCAAAGTGGACCTGGTCTACATAGTGAGTTCTAGGCCAGCTGGGGTTACAGGGAGACCCTGTCTCAAAAAGACAAAAAAAAAAAAAAAGCCTCTTATGTATAGTTGGGCATAGTGGCGCAGGCCTTTAATACTAGCCCTCAGGAGGCAAAGCCAGACGGATCTCTGTGAGATCAAGGCCCCTGGTCTACGATTTATCGTCCTCTTTTTTTTTTTTTTTTTTTTTAAAAAAAAAAAAAAAAAAAAAAAAAAAAAAAAAGAGTCAGGCTAAAGAAACTGGAAGACTTAAAGACAGGTGTGTGTGGTGGTGGTGGTAGGTGCAATGGGGGCAGGGAACAGAGCTGCCTCCCTCCTCTGCAGTCCCAAAGGAACCAAGGTGAAGGCTGACCAAGGCAAACTGTGCTGTCCTAGGAAGTCTGTGCTTCCCAGTAGGAAGTCTTACTCTGCGGTGGTGTCCAGTTCAACCCCCACAAACACCCCCTGCTTGAACTGCCGTCCTCATCTTCTGGATGAGGAAAGTGTAGCTTAGGAAAATTAGTAATGCATCCAAAGCTTTGTAGCTAGCAGAGGAATTTTATACCCAAATTTCATTTACTACTTGGAGGGACTCCAGGACTACTTTTCCCATTATTCCTTGTAGAGGGAACCATGACAGGTCATTATTTTAAGTAAGCTTTTAATTTTAGAATAGTTTTAGCTTTACAGAAAGGTTGTGGAGAGAGCACTGAAAGTTCCCATAGACCCTGCAAGCCATTAATAATTTTTTTTTTCCTTTTTCTAGTTTATGAGAATTTATTGGGGGTGGGGAGCGGATTTGGAACAAGGACTTTTTTTTTGCCCCAGCGTGGTGGCTTTTTCAGCTAAAAGCTTTGAGAGTCCATCAGGGTGTAATATTTCTTCCTCAAGTCCAGACTGTTTTCAGCTGGACTGGCCTGGACCCGGCTTTGATGCCTAGTTTCAATCAGCTTTTCTGACTCGGCTCAGTGGGGGTCATGTGGTAACTGAGCCCCAGGGAGTTGGGAAAGGTAGGTAGCTGTTGGGAGGTCTTAGCTGCCTGGCTTTTGCACTGTGCTGTCTGAGGGGGCTCTTTGAGGGCAGCTGTTCATAGTCAGCTGGTGTTTGCTGGCCTAGAGCCAGAGCCCTCCTGAGGGACTGAGGGAGCATCTGGACAGCGAGGCCTGTTTGCTTGATGTTTGAGAGTCTGTCCTTGTATGGCGTCAGGGTGGTTCGAGGTGGTCGCTGCTCTGCGCCCAGGCCTCAGTCCCTAGGCAGACAGGCAGTGAGTGGGTAGGGTGATGTCTGTGGGCAACTGCTGTGCTTTGCTTTGGAGCCCAGGCACATTCTCCATTTAAGGGAAAGGGGTCTGTAAGCTTCTTGGCTGTGGGTGTAAATGTGCTGGCCTGAAGTCTGCTCATGGCCTTTGCTGGATGTGCTTTTTCAATGAGATCATTCCAGAATCGCATTCCTATGAAATTATATTTCACTCAAGACGTGAAGCTGGATTTGTGTAAAAGCACTGGCATTGAAACATAGGGCTTGGAGCAGGGCAGAAGTGCAAGCAGGATGAGGGAAGGAAAAGACAGAGGAGAGAGGAAATAGTTGTTGAAGAATTCTGCATTTCAGAGTGGTGTGACTGGAAGCTGACCCAGGAAATGGAATGGCCACTGGGCACATGGAAGGGAGGCTTGCGCGCTTTGTTGTCCTAACTGCCCGCCACCCCCAGGCTACTTGGGCTCACAAAGGGCAAATGGAGGAAGATGCTTAATGCTTCTGTGCATGTAGCTCCTGGAAAGCTCTGGAAGCAGATGTGTCCCTTTGTATTGGCATTCAAGGCCCATTCCTGTCCTTCTAGCCTATGGCCTACCTTTCCACCGCTGATCTCCCATTCCAGCTCCCCTTTCCTCTCTCTCTCTACCACTGCTATGATCTATTTCTTTTTTAAAATATATATATTTATTTTTATTTTATGTGTGTGAATGTACTGCCTGCATGTATGTTAGTGTCCCTGTGTTGTACATTGCCTGCGGAGGTCAGAAGAGGGTGTCAGATCCCTTGGAGCTGGAGTTATGGACAGTTGTTAGCTACCATGTAGGTGCTGGGAATCGAACCAGGGTCCTCTGTAAGAGTAACCAGTGTTCCTAACCACTGAGCCATCTTTCCAGCCCTGATCTATTTTTTTTTTTTTTTAACATTTGCCTCACTCAGTATATAGAGCACACCCCCTCCCCCAAGACAGCCCATTCTCCAACTCTGGATACCAGATGGATGTCTATAATTCATTTTAGTTTTACTTTGAAAGGAGTCAGCTATCTGCACAGGTTAAGGACTTAGTCTCACATGACTGCTTCCAATCACTAGTCTGGACCACCCATATTTCTGGCCATCTAATTGTAAAGTTTTGGGGACTTCCAGAACCCCTCCCTGGGTTTGGTAATTTGCTGGAATGGTGCACAGAACTCAGAAAACATTTGCTTATTATTACCAGTTTATTATTAAGGATACAACTTGAGAAGAGTGGCTTGAAGGCAACACCTAGGGCAGGGTACTGGGGGCATGTGAGGAGCCCCCTCACTGTCTCCCCAGGTGTTCCCTCCAGCCCTCTTGAGTGTTTGCCAAACCCAAGCTCTCTGAACTCCCAAGGTCAGGAGGTTTTGTGGATGGTTTGTTATATAAGCATGATTGATTATGTTAGCTACTTCTGGTGACTGGCTTTGTCTCCAGCCCTCTCCTTTCTCTAGAGGCTGGGAGATGAGGCTGAACCTTCAGCCTTCTAAAGAGGCCCTAGTCTTTCTAACTACTGACCCCCATCACCAAGAGTCCCTTCATTAGCATAATAAATTCAGATGTGGTTGAAAGGGGCTCCTCTTACATCCTTGAGGAAATTTCCAGGGTACTTGAAGCTCTGTGCCAGGAATCAAGAAGAAAACCAATGATATTTCCTATTGTAGCACATACAACCCTTGATGTGTGAGTGTCCCCCTCAGTATGATGTCTTGTATTCCTTTGCATTCACTCTTCCCTTAGCTTGGAATGTTCCAGTCTCCCTGTTGCAGAGAGAACTCTAGCTACTCTAAAACTCTGCTCGGCATTGCCGTCTCCAGTCATTTCTGCACTGCCATCAGACGGTTATTTTCTGGTGCCTGTGTCTTCACTGCCCCTGTGCACCCTACTATACCTGCAGTGCTCATGTAGTACGTTTTAGTGGACAGAGACTGTTTTCTCAGTTGATGAGATGGCTCAGCATCTAAAGGTGCTTGTTGTACAAGCATGGTGACCTGACTTTCATTCCCAGAACCTCCATAAAGGTTGATAGAGAAAACTGATTCCACAGAGTTGTCCTCTGACCTTCATATGTGCCTCTGTCATCATGCATGCATATAATAATAATAATAATAATAATAATAATGCCAACAAATAAATGATTTTTTAAAAAGACTGTTTTTCCTCTTTCCCTAGTACCTAGCACAAGGCTTGGTAAAGAATAAGTACCTGTAAAATTGTGTTAAAGTTCGAGTTGACGGGCTACAGTCAGAACAAGCCACAGAATGGTGGCTAGCATAGTGTAAATGGAATCAGAGGCCAGGTGACTGGAGGCAGCCTCGCAGGAAAGGTGCTGAGTGTGTATTTCTTCCTTGCACACAGTCTAGGGAAGTTTGTGGAATGACAAAATAGAGCACAGTGTCTTCTTTGTTTCAAGACAGATTACAAGGGCTGGGCCTGGACTCACTCAAGGTCAGATAAAGCTACTTCCTGAGCATCTTTGCAAAGCTGCTACCGGAGAAAGGAACGAATTCTAGATTTCCAGTGGATTCTGGGTGGAGGTGGTGATTATACTTTTTGTTTTGTTTTGACTTTTTTTTTTTAATTGTTTTTGAGATTATGTAGCCCTTGGCTGGCCTGGAACTGGCTATGTAGACCAGGTTGATCTTGAGCTCACAGAGCTGCCTTTCCTCTCAAGTATTGGGATTAAAGGCATGTACCACCACACCTGGCTTAGTACTCTTAATAGTAAGGACAATAATAACTATATAGTCCTTACTAGGAAGCAGGCACCATCCTGGTACTATCTGTGTATTCACTCATTTGGCCTTCCATATCCTGTGAGGTAGCTACTATTACTTGTTAACATAGGAAGAAACTGAGGCCACACAGCTGCATAGCTGATCTAGACCTGGTTCTGTATGTATTAGTTGAGTAACCTTTGGGGCAAGATACTTAGCCTCCCAGAACCTCAGGTTCCTTTGTGAAATGGAGAAAATGCCTACTGCACCTAACCTCCTGGGGTGTTGGTAGATACATATGAAATAGCATGTGAAAGTGTTTTTGAAAAGAATACTGTTACTGGAGTTTACAGGGTCAAAGGCTGGCCTCTGGCAGTCCCAAAGATCTAAGTTCAGCCACTTGTCCCTAATATGCTAATTAAAGAGAGACGTAATTATTAAAAACAGAGAAAGGAGTTTTATTCAATGTGGCTACAGTGAGAAGAGGAACAAGTAAAGAGGTCCAGTGATTACCTTAGGGTACTGAAATGAAGGTTAGGTTTAAATAGAGGGCATTAGGTATGCATAATCAAGCAGTCCTGGTCAGGACATGGTCCTGACCCATCATGGAGGACCCATCATTATGTCATTGTCTCTGCTTCTCCCAGTCTTGCAAGGTGGTCAGATAAGTTGTCTGGACAGTGTGGGCCGTGCAATCTCTTCTGCAGAGCAAGTTCCACTGGCCGGCACCAGGGCTCCCCTTCCCTAGCATGGGATTCCTGGGGAAATTGTAATTCTTTGGGGACCATTGTTTCAGTAGTTGGATAACACAAGTGTCTGTTTTTCAACTGCTTTCTCTCCTGTTAGGTAGGTCACAAGGACGTACCCTAAAGTCCTCCAGAGCCAGCACTGGCAAAGAGAAGCTTGCAAATGAGGTTGGGTGTCGGCTCGCCCTCAGGGTCTGTGCTGCTCTGTGCTGTGGACTGTCTCTGCACTTCAACAGCTGCTATAGTCTGGCCAGTGGCAAACTCTTTGCTGATATTTAGAATCAGGATTTGAGCTACCATAAAAAAAAAAAAATTAAGAAACAAAATTTTGTTGGAGCCAAATGTTTGTGCGAAGTGTTGCCTGAGGCAGATCTTTTGTGCAAAACCAGCCTTTCCCTCCCAACCAGGGAGGCTATAGCATAGTGAGCATTTATATGGGGAGGTTGTTCCCTTGGCCTCTTGGGAATAGTAGGGCCACTATGACTGGAAGCAGAAAGGCTGTGTCAGGAGGCCTGTGCTAGCTCTCACAGCCCAGCTGTACACAGCTGGCTGTGGGTTTTATGGGTTGTTGGGTGTGACACAGTTTTTCTCAGGTATGCAACATGTAGGTTTTAGAAGTTGCTTTCCGTTGCTGTTTCCTTAATAGTAGAGACTGTCCAACAAAGCGGTCCACTGATGATCCTGGCACACAACTGTGCCCACACTTGGGTGTCGGGAGTGAGCTGTGCTGAGCCAGGCAGTGGGGAAGAGAACCAAGGGGTGTTAGGGGTGCCCCTGTGAAGGGATGGTGGTGCCTAACAATTTCCTCTGGAGCGCCTTAGAGCTGCAGTAGTCTCTTGTAAAGTCTGAGCTCTTAGTGCCTCTAGGCCTGATAGCTGTCTTGGTTGACCATGATGCCTGTGTGAATAATTATAGGTCACTGAGCAGAACCACTAGTCAGCTACATCCCTCAAGAATACCTAATTGTAGGCTATAAATCTGAAAATACACAAGGGCTTAGATAAATGTCATATCTCATTTCAGAGAGCAGTGGCATGAGTCAGCTGTGACTTGGGTGGCTTTCAGTATGTTGGGAACAGCTTGGTGCGCATGCTGGCCATCCCAGAAGAGGGCAGGATGTCTATTCCCCATGTTTTCCACAGGGAGACTGGAGTCTTTGGAAAGACACTAAGCTGTGGCTGTTGCCCACACTTCTCACCTGTTACCTGAAGATCTAAAAGCAGCTTACAAAACTACATTAGAAAAATACATTTGGACCTCGAGAGCTTGTTTGGAGGTTCAGCAGGGCAGTGCAGGTACTCCTATACCCTTCTTCTATTGGCAAAGGTCGTCCTCCTCGACTGAGCCCGCAGCTTTGGGAGGGACGCATGTGGAGTGTTGAGAGAGGAAGGGAATATCCACCTAGCCAGCCAGATCAGCCGAATCAACCCTGGTGATCAATGGGGTGACAGATGTCACAGCCAGATTACCCTCATATCCAGAAAAATACATTTGGGACACATGTGGTGCACAAAATTAAAAAAAAAAAAACTTTAAAACAAGAAAGAAAATTACCACATTTATATGGATGCTTGATGTTTGCAAGTCTAATTTATTTTATATGTGAATCCTAGGCTGGCCTCAAACTTGTTCTATAGTTGAGGGTTACATTGAACTCTGAACCTCCAGTCCCCAGCCTCTCCTACTTCTGGCATTATAGGCCACTCACCACAGTCAATTCATGTGGTGCTAGGGATAGAATTCAGTCCTTCCTGCATGGGAAGCAAGCACACTACCAACTGAGTTACGTCCCCAGTCCAAGTCTGATATTTCTAGATTAGCTATTTCAAATGCTTTTGGAAGCCCATGACCTAAAGTAGTTTGTAAATCACTGACACTTAAGTTTGAAGCAAGTACCTGTGGCCTTAGGAAGGAGAGTGCCTGCAGATAGTGGGCTTTCTTGGTGCTCAGTATCACATGTCTGCTGACCTGTGACAGGGATTCTCACATGATGCTGTGAGCACACTAAAATGGTAGACAGAAACTTGAGTGCATGTAAGTTTTCCATGGAGGTTTTTAGGGTTGGTTAGATACTTAAATGGCTCTGTAATTAGAAATTAACAACCAGTACTGTTCTCTCGGGTGTGGAGATTTGATAGAGACTTGATAGTCTGATATACTTCCCTTTGATAGATATACTCTCTGCTGATGGTTATTACATACTCTGACCCAAAGTAGCATTCTGAAATTTGTAAATTTTTTTTTTTTTGTCATTTGGCTCTGAATGAATTAGCCCACGAAAGATGCAGATTTTCCCATAGGGAAAATTCAGATAAGGTTCCAAAATCTCCGAGGGCAGTTTCCAAACAGGCATTTCAGAAATGCTTTAAGAATGTATTAGAATTGATGTGCAGGCCACTGAGGTCTACTTTGAAGAGGCTAGCTGCTGGTCACTTGTTAAATCACATTTTACCACTTTCTGCTATGCGTGTGTGCCTTCAACAATTGGAACCAGGCTGATAACCCTAGCACAACCTGGAACTATTTTCTTGAAAATTGCTTTATTAAGCTCTCCCTCTACCATGTGAAGAGCCAACAAGAAGGTGACTGGCTGACTGGCTGACTATAGGCTACAAAGAAAGCCCTCACCAAAACCTGACTGTGCCAACACCCAAGCTTTGTCGTTTTATTTCCTTGAACTATGAGAAACTCAATTTCTGTTGTTTAATTCAAAGAATTTCTCTGTAGCGATTAGGTTATCATTCAAATAGCTCTTAGCATGAAGGGAGAAATTTAAGTTCCTTAAGAGAAGTAGTGTGTCTGCAGTGCTATGTGATGTGTCACCTGACCAGATGATACTTATAATCTGGTCGCCATGTTCTGGCCTGACAGTGCTGCCCTGGCTGAGGAGAAACCAGAACTTGGTCTACCTCTCCAGGGCGCGTGTCTGTGGGGAATTTGGTCTATGGTCCTTGGGGGTCCTTTTATCTCTCAGCTTCAATTTTTTTTTTATCAACTATAAGAATCAAGGAATCTTTAATAGAAGAGATATTAGGTGACACCTGTACTGGCGTACAAAGGGGGAGGGAACAGGCTAACCTTATCTGTCCTTTTCACTGAGCAGTCCCAGCCTGTAACTGAGGCGGGGCATGTGATGGTGTAACAAGGGTTTTCCTGCAACTGCCCCTTGCTCGCCTTTCCTTTCCTCCCACCCTTCCACATGCTTCTGCTGAAGAAAAGCCTTTCTTGGGTTTCAGCTGTCTAGCTCCAGGAGTTTGACATCTTGCTATGTTCCCCTCAGAGAAGAGGAAAAAAGACACTCCTCTGGATGCTGAGACCCCGCCCTGTGCATGGACTTCCTGCCCATTCTTTCTCTCTGCTTCCCTCAACTGTTCATGACTCCAGACAGACTTCTTCACCACCAGCTTGGAGTAAACTGACTTCTTCCTACAACTACCATGCGAGTTTCTAGTAGAGCAATAAGCAGTGGAATTGTAGATTTTGGTTTAAATATATATATGTGTGTGTGTGTGTGTGTGTGTGTGTGTGTATGTATAAAAGCTGGATGTGGTAGTGCATGCCTCTAATCCCAGTGCTCAGGTGGATATCTGTGAAATCAAAGCCAGCCTGATCTACATAATGAGTTCCAGGCCAGCCTGGTTTACAGGGAGACTCTATCTCAAAAAACTAAAGAAACCCAAAAAACAAAACAACAAACATATGGAGTCCCTGTGAATCTCAGCAATTTATTTCCACATTTATATGCCACCGATTTATTTGTTCATTTCTCTGATTCTCATTAATTTGTTCCTGTTCTACACCTTTACTAAGTCCTGAGACGCCATAATAAACAACTGAGTCCTTATCTTCAGGAGTGTAGTTCATAACTGAGAAACGAGGAACTAAAAGAAAGTTACAGTCTGCCATTGAAGTTTAGGAATGTGAAGTTCCCTTTGTGTTGGCCTCTGGAGTCTCATGGTCTGGCTCCCTTTGGTGGATCACAGAAAGCATATGGAATCCCTTTTCACATGAGAGCCTTTCAGAATTCTCAGGCCTTCCCCACCCTGGCCTTCTCTTCTCTGGTAAACATTCTCAGTTCCTTTAGTCATTTCCCCTGTGACAGGCTTGAGTGCCCTCTCCATTCTGGTCACTATCTGTAGGATGCAGTCCAAACCAACACAGTCTGCCCCCTGCCAGTGTGGAGTCCAGAACACAATGCAGTGTCCCAAACATTGATTTCCAGGGAGTGGTCCAGTCTGGAGCCTCTCCCATGATCCTGCTTTTTCTGCCTTTTCGGCATCCAGGGAGTGGATGATGGAAAGAGAAGGCCTTGGCCTGGGCCAGGCTGAGAGCTCTTCATATGTGGTCCAGCCTGGAACCAGAAACTCCTTTCTATCTCCCCTCTGTTGTCCTCCTGTCCTCACACCCCAGTTGGTTTCCAGGCGTGTACCGCTGTTTTGACATTGTCTACAAAGTTCATGTTTATGAACCATGCAGTTGACTTGTCTACAAAGTTCATGTTTATGAACCGTGCAGTTGACTTTAAAAGAAAAAAAGATTTTCATACATATAAAATCTTGTAATGTTTTAGCTAAATGTCAGATTGTGTGTCAATCAAATGTCACTCATAGCGGCCCTCAGCCTGGATGAATCTGCACACAGCCCTGCTGCGATCAGGGACTTGCCCTTCCTTCCCTGAGTTACTGCCTTTCATGCCTGGGGAAATTAGCATGAAAAAAAAAAGCAAATTCCAGTGTAACAATATTCTGTTCTTGTCCTTTGTCACATTCTCCACCCTATCCCCCTCTTCCCCCCCCCCCGACCTAAAATGACAAAAGTTGAGTCCTGTGACATCATAACCATTGACTATTATATCAACAACTATGATGTCACCAAGGGAGGACTATGACTTCAGGAAGAATGGGCAGTTTAGCCATATTGAATAAGAAGGCATTTTTATGCAACTCTTTACCCCACAAAGCTTGGGTTGACCTTTCAGTGCCTGACTACCCTCTCTTTGGTTGCCATTGCACCGTCTCTGTGGATTAATGGTTTGGCTTGTGGGCATCCTCCAAGTCTGAGTGTGTGGAAAAGTCCCCTGATGGCCAACTGCTTCTGGGTCAGTTTTGGATTTTATTCTTGAGATCAGTGTTGAATGCAGCTTTGCAAGACAGGGTTCAGAGGGCAGTCTGGAAGCCTTGGGTGAGAGAGAAAGAAGAGCCAGAAGAGAGGAAGGAGAGAGAGAGAGAGAGAGAAAGAGAGAGAGAGAGAGAGAGAGAGAGAGGATTTGCAAGTCAGTTCTCTTCAGGCTGAAGGGCTGTTCTGTTCTTGGGACATGCTGCCCACAGACCAGACTATTGCTGCATGTCTGCATCTGGAGTAGGTTGGGGTCTGCCCAGGAGCTCCTTCATGGATCCCCTAACACTGAGATTTAAAAACACCTGCTGCATGGGACTGGAGAGATGACTCAGTGGTTAAGAACACTTACCTTGTAGCAGACCCAGGTTTGGTTCCCAACACTTACATGGTGGCTAACAACTGCCTATAACTCCAGTTCCAGGTGATCCAATGCTCTCTTCTGGCCTCCTCAGACATTACATGCACATGGTACACTTATATATGTGCAGACAAGACACTCATACACATAAAAAAAATAATAAAGCAAAAAAAGAAAAAAAAAAATCACCTGCTTGCAGAGGATTCCGTACTTCCTTAGTTAATGTGTCTTAGTGTTTGAGTACCTTTTAAAAACACAGTACCCATAGGCCCAAAGAAATAGTTAACTTTCATTTATTAAGTAGTTAGGGTTAAATAATTTTGTATGATTATATCCTCATCCTAACAAAGTACCTGAAAAAAATTACACACAGAAATTAAAAGGAAAAATATTTTATTTCATTCTTTTTTTTTTTTTTTTTGTCTTTTTGAGACAGGGTCTCCCTGTAGCCCCAGCTGTCCTGGAACTCACTATGTAGACCAGGCTGGCCTTGAATTCAGAGATCTGCCTGCCTCTGCCTCCTGGGTGCAGAGATTAAAGGTGTGCACCACCATGCCGTGTTTTATTTCATTTTTAAATAACCACAATTACTTAGTAATGAGACCTACTGGACTTGAACGATGCCTCAGATCGAATGCTGCCACCCACATTTCCTGTTCCACACTGCTTTCCACATGGCACTTGCTTTTTATCATAGCAGCTGTTGAAAACCAGCTTCACGAAGAGGTGACATCATTGGAAAGAATGTAGAGCACTCCAGTGTTGAACTCGAGGGGTGTCTGACAAATGCTGAGATTTGTTGTTTTTCCCCTAAATTTTTAATACCTGGCAGTGCCCGTGAGTTCGCCAGGTCGCCCTGGGACATCTAGGCGTACAATTTGAGATCCACAGACTTGCAGTTGCTGAGTAGCACTTGCTCTACTGGAAGGAGAGATATGAAGCAAATTCTGTCCTGATCATGACCCTTAAAAGTTGGGCCGATGGGTGGATGAACTCCTCTTACCTGCTTTCCCCAGCTCTGGATGGCACTGTTAGAAGGCCTGCTTTACCCAAGTCTGTGAGCCCCTCTGTCTGTAGATGAGGCAAAGGATGAGCACCTGTTCATTTTGTGTTGATTTAAAGCCCTCAAAATTAGATGGGTTAACCCCAAGAATTCAAGGGCCAGGCATTCGATCTCTTGCCAGTGTCCAGACAGAGCTGGGCTCCAGGGATGTCCTTGTGGTGGGGGTAGCTTCCTGCCACAAGACATAAGAGACCGGAGGCCTAGTATGCTCTACTACCAAGTATAGAGCCTCTCCAGACTCTGGGTTTTGCCACTTACTATGAAACTTGGGAGGAATGAACTTCTTTGAGCCCTAGTTACCCCATCTATAAAATAGAAAAAAAATGACAGTTATTGCTTAACTTAGTGTTACAAAGATTAAATGATGCATACACCGAACTGGCAAACCACACAGGTACGCTTGCTTTTTCTGTTTTCCAAGTTTGAGGAATAAAAGGTATTAGTTCAAAGGAAGTTGATCCTTAATAATCTAGATAGGACTACAGCTTGAAAGGTATTCGCTGTTACCTTTTTTTTTTTAAATTTGTGGTGATGGTACTAGGGATTGAACTCAGGGACCTCAGACATGCTAGATAAGTGTTCTACTACAGAACTATATCACCAAACCTTTTAAAATATTTTGGGACAGAGTCTCATTAAGTTGCCCTCAAACTCACGATCCTCCTACCTCAGCCTCCCAAGATATGTGCTCCCATAGCTCTCGCTTTCTACCACCATTTTTTCTTTTTTTGGTTTCTTGAGACAGGGTCTCCCTGTAAACCCAGCTGACCTGGAACTCAATATGTAGTCTAGGTTGGCATCCGTCTCACAGAGATCACCTGCCTCTGCCTCCTGAGTGTTAATATTAAAAGCTCACCACGCCCAGCTTCTACCAATTCTTGATAATACTGTTCTGTGGATCTAATGGCCCAAAGTCTGTTGAGCTCTGCATCTTGTTTGTAATGGTAAAGCTTTTTATTAAAGCTGGGCAGATAGATTGTAAATTGCTGTGTACTATTCCGTTATGTAAATGTACCATCTTTTACTTTCCATTCTTCTGACATGGGTATTTGGGTAGTTTTCAGTCTCAGTGTTGTTATGCTTGATGTGGCTCTGCTCTGTCCACACTGCCATGCATGGTGTGACTCTGTCCACTATTGTACTTCTCTTCATTGCATGCACGTTGGCATTTCTGTTGGGAGGAATTGCTGGGTTGCAGGGTATGCGTATGCTTAGCTTTAGTGGATTTAGTACCCAGTATTCTTCCAAAGTAATATTAATTTTTACTTCCACTGTCCGTGCCTGAAAGCCCCAGTTGCTCTACGTTTGTGCTAGCAGTAGGTATTTTCTGTTTTTCATTGTATCCCTTCCAGTGAGTATGTTAATCAGTCACATTGTGATTATAATTGGCATTTCTTGATGACTAATGGGATTGGATACCTTTTCCTGTATCTTTTTGGCCCATTGTGTGTCATATCTGGTGACATATCTTCCCATCTCCCCTCTCCTCTCTCCCTTTCCCTCTTGAAGGAGATCTTTCTAGAGAAGGATCTGTTCCAGTTTTTTTTTTTTTTTCCAAATTTTCTTTCAGGTTATCTTTATTTATTATTACTATTATTATTAATTTAACATGTATGAGTGTATTGTCTTCATGTATGTGAGTGTACCTGTGCTATGCAATGCTGTGGAGGTCAGACGAGGGCTTTGGATTCCTCTGGAACTGGAGTTAAGGATGGTTTGTAGCCGCCATGTGGGTGCTGGGAATCGAACCCGAGTCCTCTGCAAGAGCAGTCAGTGCTCTTAACCGCTGAGCCATCTTGCCAGCCCAGTTATCTTTTTTTAAAGTTGATTTGTTGAGTGTCTTTTATATCTTAAATATGACTATCTCCTACTCTGTGGGGTTTCTTTTTCACTCTCTAAATAGCATTTTTAAAGGAGTGGCTTTCTTATTGTTATCAGTGTTTTCTGTCATGGTTTGTCGCTCTGTGTGTTCTGTTTGGAACTCTCTGCTCCCTCCAAGGTCTCTTGGGCTTTTGTTTGTTCTTCTTCCACTTCTTGTGCCTTATCTCCTGTGAGTCCTGTGAGACTCAGTTATTCCCAGAGCGTTTCTGTCAAGCTTGTGTTACATTATGCAGGTTGTCACCTGCCCACCCAGCAAGGAGCCTGGGAGGACACCCTCAGAGGGTTTGAGTAGGAGACAAATGGGAGCTTTACATGCTCATACCTTTTTCTGTTTCTCCTACATCGTTTTCCGCTCTTTTTCCAGTGTGCACTCCCTTTTGAAGAGCATAAAGATCTTCCGTAGACACAGCCTGTTGCCCAGGTTGAGAGTTGACTTTTACAGTGCTGCACCCGAGAACTGATCAGTAGTGTCCAAAACACAAGGCATCTGGAAAGGAAGCCCAGAAAAAAAGACCTTTGCATTTTATAATGGGTGTGATTTTTCAGAGACCAGTTGTAGCCTGTCTGCAGGTTTGGGATATTCAGAAAGCATGGCCCCTTCTCACTGTTCTTCCTAGGTCTGGTTGCTACTGGATATGAATAGTGGAGCCCAAGCTGTCCACCTTGTCTGAGGAGGGCCACTCTGAGGTGATGGCAAATGTTTTTCAAGGGCCTGCGGAGTACTATGGACTGTTCTAGACATTGAGAATGGAGCACTGAGCAAGGCAAAGATGCTTGGCCTTGTGGTGTTTCATGCACATGAAAGTAGGAAATTGCATGTTGACAATGACTGCAGAGAAAAATAACAAAGAAGGAATAGAGTGCTTGATTGGGGTCGCAGGGTGGAGAGAAGTTTTATTCTTGATAGTCAGGGAAGTCTCCTTGAGAAGATGGCATTAATCAGAGACTTGAAGGAGGGAAGGGAACAGACAGGCTCAGTTGGGGAATGTGTTATGATTACCAAAGGTGTGAAGATTCTAGGGTAGGAATGTGCTATACATGTTTAAGGACATAAAGAGGAGTTGTGGCTAGAGTTGGGAAAAGGATATCACAGATGTAATAGAGACTCTCATGGTGAAGGGCCTTGTAAATCACTTTATGTTTTTTTTTTTTTTTTTTTTTTTTGGTCTTTTTTGCGACAGGGTCTATGTAGACCAGGCCAGCCTTGAACTCATAGAGATCTGCCTGCCTTTGCCTCCTGAGCGCTGGGATTAAAGGCGTGCGCCTGGCCTGTGGCTTTTTTTAAAAATTTAAAATATATATTTTTTATTTTATGTGTATGTGTGTGTTGCCTGCATGTAGGTAAGTACACCCGTGTTGTGCAATGTCTGCAGAGGACAGAAGAGGCTGTGGGATCCCCTGGAACTGAGATACGGACAGTTGTTAGCTGCCATGTGGGTGCTGGGATTCAAATCTGGGTCTTCTGCCAGAACAGCCAGTGTTCTTAACCTCTGAGCCATTGCTCCAGCTCCAAGATTGTGGCTTTTATTTTGAGTGGATGGAGCTAGTTTTGAGGGTCTTATTTTTACAAAATCCATACCCTTGGTGGTGGTAACTGTGATGGAGGTAGCTTGTCAAGGGAAGCAAAGTCTGCTGAGGGGATAAGGACCAGGGCGGAGGTGTAGATCGTGGAAAGTACAACCCTTGCAGCTCTTCATAGATGGCAGCTCACAGAGGTTTGTGTTCTCACTGTAGACGTAGGACCTTTTCCCTGTGCTGCAAGTGGGAAAGTGGGGGTTCTGAGACTTGCCCAGGCGTCTAGCCCTTGCTGTTTCCTCATCCTCCTCTGAAATGGTGCAGCATGTAGGAGGCATGCTTTTCCAAGGCAGAGGAGGCCACTTGCCATCAGTCAGCTTGAGTTCAAGTAGACTGGAGGGCTTGGGAAGGGTAAGTATGGGGTCAGGACTTAGGGACAAGAAAGATTTGAGAAAGAAGCTGACATCTGGTCTGGCTATTTAAGAAAGAACGGGGGTGGAGGACATTCAGGAAAGAAGGACTTGGTTGAACAAAGCTTGGAGGCATGAACATTCCTGGCATGAGCAGGAAATGGCATTCTCTGAAGTCTGATGTGGCTGCCAGAGGAAAGATGCTGACGTGGGTCAGGACTGTGGTCTCTGCATCACCATCTTGATTATGGACCTGCCGCGCTCTTCTTGCCCAAATGAAGGGAGGGCAGTGGTTAGTCCCCAGGAGCAGGGTTTGTGGTACAAGCCTACATTCTCTTATCTTTTCTGAAGTGGTGACAAGTTACTGGACAGTGTGGGCTCAGTTGTGCCAGTGCTGGTGAAGCTGCTTGCAGAGAGACTGAGTGAGACTGACAGCAACAGCTGTGTGGAGATTTTGGAAACTGTCTTGGCAGCAGCCAGATTTCCTTTGGCCCGGAGTTGCCTCATGAGCGCTCACCCAAATTCAGGCTTTTGGGAAGTGTTTAACTTCAGCTTAAAATCTACAGAATCTGCTGCCATGGAGAAGGACCACCTGACAGGAAGGGGATTGAAAATTGGTTGAAGTTGAACATGTAATTGTAAAGTGCTTCCTTTGAGGAGGAGACTGGGAATGTGACAAACGGACTGTGAAGAGCTCTTCATTTTTCTCTTACTATTCAGCAAGAACAAGATCATCTTTCTCTGTGACCGATGAAAGGCGATTTTAGCCTCATTGGGAACCTGTGAAAACCCATGGCAATCTTTCACCTCCCAGCCAAATAAACCATGGTTCCTGTCCACCTCACTAGGCTCATTGTCCCCTTGAGATTTTGACTGGAAGGGCTTTCTGTACCTTGGAAGAGACACAAGGTAGAAGGTACGTAGACTAGTTAAGGAGAACAGGGCTCTTTTCAGTCTGGAAGGAATCCTCTCCATTCTGGGAATTCCTT
>NW_008355789.1:905662-919691 GCF_000622305.1 Nannospalax galili | reverse complement strand
ATTTTATGTGTATGAGTGTATTGCCTGCATGTAAGTAAGTGCATCCATGTCTTGTGCAATGCTGGCAGAGGCATTGGAACTTCTGGAACTTACGGACAGTTGTTAGCTGCCATGTGGGTGCTGGGAATCAAACCCAGATCCTCTGGAAGAGCAGCCAGTGCTCTTAATGGCTGAGGCATGTCTCCAGCCCCTGGTTTATTTATTTTTATTCCATATGTATGAGTATTTTACTTGCATGTAGGTAAGTATACCACATATGTGCAGTACCCACAGAAGCAAGAAGAGGGTGTCAGATTCCCTGGAACTGCAGTTATAGATAATTGTGAGCCGACATATGGATGTTGAGAACAAAACTTGGGTCCTCTGCAAGAGCAACCAGTGCTCTTAACTACTGAGTTCTCTCTCTAGCCCTCCCCCCCAGTGCCCTTTCTTAAGCATTTGATGCTTATCCAATCACCCTGTACGCCCACTCACTTCCTTTCCCTTGCTTATTTCTAAGCACAGCAGAGCCAAAGACCCATCCTAATGCTGACCTTCCCTGTATGTAGGTGGGGGAGAGGGAGGTATGGGGAGGAAAGGATGCAGGATGCAACATCAAGAAGATTGGGGGAAAAGGGTCACAGTTATTTGTCAAGTTCCAAGCCTATTTCTAGGAGTTCTTTTTTCCATGTGAGAGCCAGACAGGACTAGGGTGGGTGGGGTTGGAGAGATGTGCATGGCTTCTTTTTGGGAGCAGGAGAGCTTTTCCATGCAGAATTCAGCAGAGGCCATCCTTGCTTCGGGAAGAATGTGCTGATGATGTAGGGATCCTGAAGACCCTGAAGTGCTGAGGATGAGGGTTAAGTCCTGGAGAGCAAAAGCTCATTCTGGTTCAGTTGCATTTGTTCAGCCTCTTGGGAAAGGAGTGTCAATATCAGTCACTGGGACTCTCAGAGGAAAATGAAAGGCTAGGCTCTCCTTGGGAAGCTGTATCTGTATCTCCTTGATCAGGGGCTATAGATGAGGAAGCAGTTGGTAAGTAGGCACAGAGCAGATGTTTGCTTGGCAGGATGAATGGGCAGGTGGACCCTGACTGTAACCAAGTTTCCATGCCACGCATGAGAGAAAGCTCAGGTTCCTTCGTTGCCATTTTTGTCCCTTGAGCTGCTCCTTACCCTGTAATCTCTACACAAAATTGATTGCCTAGGAAATTAGAGAGATGTAGGTGTCAGGAGAACTCCCACAGTTTAGAAGCTTCCTTTGTTAGGTTTTATAATGGGTGTGTATGTGTGTGTGTGCATGTGTGTGTGTGTGTGCATGTGCATGCACGTGTACACGGAGACCAGAGGTCTTCCTCAGTAGTTCTCCATCTTCTTTTCTTTTTTTTTTTTTTTGAGATAGGGACTCACTATGTTGTATCGCTGACTCACTATGTACCTCTGTAGAGCGCATAGAGAGCCTCCGGCCTCTGCCTCCTGAGTGCAGGGATTAAAGGAAAAATAAACAGATTTTTTGTTCTTTGATAGGAAGTTTCATTCTTAGAGGCTAGGTATCCCTGAGAAAGACCTCCCTTCAGAGATTGATCCCCAATCTATCCCTCTTGGAATTTAAAAGTTTAAATTATTGGGGTTTTTTTTTTTGGTTGTTGTTTTGTTTTGTTTTTTGTTTGTTTGTTTGTTTTTTGTCTTTTTGAGACAGGGTCTCCCTGTAGCCCCAGCTGTTCTGGAACTATGTAGACCAGGCTGGCCTTGAACTCACAGAGATCCGCCTGCCTCTGCCTTCCAAGTGCTGGGACTACAGGCTTGTGCCACCACGCCTGGCGCTTAAATTGTTTTTATTACTATTATTATTACTGTTATTATTATTGTGGGCCAGTGTGTGTGTGAGTGTGTGTGTGTGTGAGTGTGTGTGTGTGTGTGTGTGTGTGTGTGTGTATACATATGAATGTCATAGCATGGGTGTTGAGGTCAGAGGACAAATTTCAGGAGATGGCTTTCTCCTTCCACCTTTACATAGATTCTGGGCATGGAACTCAGATCATCATGCTTGCACTGTGAGCACCCACCTGTCTTGGACTTTTGAGTTCCCTCTGCTACTGTGGAGAAGGTTGGATTGTGTTGCCAGATAATCTGAACAAAAGCGGGAACCTTCAGAGGGTCTGGGGGTTTCAGGCAGCCAGGAGGCTGTGCCCTGCCCTGGCATAGGCGCCTCCTGCATTGCTCATGCCCTTTAGTTCAGGAGGTTTTGTGTGGTTGTTCTATGGCCTAGTTTCTCAACCCTTCCTGCTAGGATGCAAGTCCCAGAGGTGCACACTTGCCTGCCTGCGGGCTGGGGAAGTTGGCCTGGTGGAGGCAGAGGGCTGGGAGTGCCAGTGCCGCACTCTGGATGGGCCACTTGTGCTCAGCTCTGACCAGATACTACTGCACAAAAATGGTGATTGTTTTGGCAGATTTTCTAATCTTTCAACAGAAGCTAGAATTGGAATTTTTATTTCTACCTAACTTCTTGAATGTTTGACAACTAATTCAGATTATTGAAAAACAAAGGAAAAGCCAAATGAGACCTGCCCTTGTCTTGTGGACCACAAGTTTATGACTTCCAGTATAAATCCTTTTCCCAGGAGTTTGGAAGTGAGGACAAAGCAAGGAAAGACATGGCTGGCTACCAGCGTGGGTGGCAGGAAGCGCTGTTTTAAAATATAGGGAGCCTTGGAGTGCTTGAGGACTGAGGACGCTTTTAAGATGAGGTTCCTATTTCTTTGCTGTTGAGGGCCAGTGATTCTCTTCAGGGTTAGAGCAACTACGGGCGGGAGAGGAAGGCTGGAGGAGGAAGAGGTGTCCGTCTCTCCTCTGTTCCCAGCTGGGTAACTTCTTGGGAAGGTGGTGAGTAGTGACTTCTCAGATCTTCCCAGATCCTTACCATGTTGCAGGACAAATGGCTTTCACACTTTAGGGTGTATAAGACTAGTCTAAAATGCTCATTAGATATGCGCTTTCCTAGTCCTATCTCCACAGATTCCCATTCATTTAGCTGGTGGAGGTAGGGACTGAGACTCTGCATTTTTAATAAGCCCCCATCGGTCTTAAAGAAAGTAGACAGTAAAGGCAGGTAGATCTAGGCCACAATCCTGCCGTGTCCCTTCACTGGATTTGTGATCTTGGACCAGCCATTTAATGACCCTGTAGTTAAATTTCGTAGTTGGAAATTAAGGCTGTATTATGTCTACCTCACAGAATGATAAGCATTGCATTAGAACACCCCTGAAGCCAAAATGGAGTTCTAACTTGGAGCTGGGGCCCCAGTACAAGCCACTTGGGTCCCAATTCCTGCCTTTTACTTATTAGTCATGTGACTTGAATGACTTGTTCCCTTCTTTGTCTCTTCATATCCTTTATAAAATGAGTCAATAATAATAATAATAATAATACCACCCACTTCACAGGGTTGTCCAAAGGATTACATGGTTTAATAGATGTGAAATACTTGTAACCTTAGCTATTATAATTACAGATTATATAGGGAATCTAGCTGCATGTGTGTTAATAAACAGCTCAGTTTTGCTTTAGATTCTCTTCCTATGAATAACAAGAATTATGAGACCTTTCTGACATCTACTTTTTAACCAACTTTTCTCCCTTGAGAGCTGCAAGGCAGGGCCATCTTAGCATTTTTGTTGTAGCTTACTGTGTGGTGCCTGGCGTAGGTAAAACGAATTGAATGGCAATGCCAGGGAATGTGAAAATGATTCAGGCTCAGGAACTGAGAGGGTGTCTTTCAAATATCCAGAGAAGCATGATCTGGGAGAAAAACCACGTGTTAAACTTCTTTGTGTCTGACACAATGATTATTGCAGGTCGGGTATGCTGTTACCGGTGCTGTTATTTTGATAAAGGAAGTCTTTGAAACTCATGCAAAGTCACACAACCAGCAGCTGATGGCAGGATTGGGTGCAGTTATCTGACTATATCAGGTGTTTTCCTACTGTGTCTCAGGTGCCTGGGACACTCCAGTGGTACCTTACTGTTTCTTTGAAATGGATTATAACTCTTCAAACAATCATCTGTAGTTTGTTAGAGATAGGTTCTTCAGAAACTGGTGATTGTTAATTGAAGGGATCCCCCACTCACCCCCAGTATGCTGTTTCTGCCTAGGCTTAGCCGTGGATGGATGGGCCTTCACAAGAGCGTACCAACTTTTCATTCCCCTTGCTTCTGTTGGGCATTTTCATCTCTTTTGAATGTCTTCTTTTGTTAACCTGACTAGCTAGGTACCCAGCTAAACATAGAGAGGAGGGCTGGTGAGATGATGCTTGCCACCAAGCCTGACAATCTGTGTTCAGTCCCTGGAACCCACATGGTATAAGGAGAGAACAGACTCCAAAAGTTGTCCTGTGTCCCTGCTCCGCCCCCCCCAGTAGAGTATAGAGGCAAGCCTGAGGCTGCTCTTGGAGCAGTGGGAGAAGCATTATGTCCCAGAAAGCCAGCATGCTATGAGCATTCAAGCTAAGCTTTGGGTGTAAGCGGCAAGCCTACTCTTCTCCTTCTCAAACCCCAAGCTGTCTGTCTTCTTGCCCTGGTAGACTGGCCAGAGTACAAGTTGCAGGAGGATGGTGCATTGGCATCTCTGTTCTAACTTAGTAGCTCCTTCCTGCCACTTTTGAGGATGGCAGCGTCTGTCTTCTTGCCCTGGTAGACTGGCCAGAGTACAAGTTGCAGGAGGATGATGGTGCATTGGCATCTCTGTTCTAACTTAGTAGCTCCTTCCTGCCACTTTTGAGGATGGCAGCAACTGCTCTCTTGTATGACCAACTCCCTGCTGTGGGCTGAGGAGCACTTTTTTTCTGTTCCTCTCTGTTACATCATGCTAGAAAATTTCTTCTTATCTCACCCAAATGTCAGAGTCAGCTACATTTTTTCTTTTCACTAGTTGGCTGAGTGTTCACCTACATAACTATACAACAGCATTTTAGAGCGGGAAACGCTGGAGATTCAGAGAAAGAAACGTGTTTTTCATCATATTCTTTAAATATGCTTCAGTTTCTGGTCTTTCTACACAACTTCTGCCTCTTCCCTAAGGGCCTGCCCTGGAAAAAACAGAGCATGCTGGGTGTTAAATTGATGGGTGGCGATAGTTACTGTGATCATTGCAACCATGGGCACAAAGTTGATTCTTTGTACCACTGAGCTCCCTGAGGACCCAGAGAGCTGGCCTGACAGAGCTTCTGGGGCTGCCTCTTCGTCCTCCATGTTTCACACAGAGCCATATGCAAGCTCTTAACTAGGCATGGGGCTGGTGATAGTGTACGAGTGATAAATGACTCTTCATCATTCCCAATGTTACACTGTACACCGAAGTTTGCAAAGCTACATTCCTTCAGCAAGTAGGGAAGACTTTTCTCTGCTTTAGAAAGGTTGAAAGTAAAGCTCACTATTGGTTTTCTTTTTAAATTTTTTCTTTTTTATTACATTCATTCATTGATTATGTGTGCATTTGCATAGTGCACATATGGTCAGAGAGCAACTTTGGGGAGCTGGTTCTTTCCTTCCACAGTATGGGTCCCAGGGATTGAACTCAGTTCATCAGAGTTGGCAGTATGTGGCACCTTTACCTGCTGAGCTGTCTTGCCAGTCCATTTTTTCAAAAGCACCTGCAGAATTCATCTTGGAGGAACGTTGAACTGGTGTTCCTGCTTGCTGCTGGTCCTTAACTGTGCTGGATACTTTCCTCTTCCCAAGTACCAGTCTATCCACTATCTCCAACACTGTCTCCAGGCTGGCTGTGAAGTTGAAGATGACCTTGAACTTCTGGTCCACCTGTCTCTACCACCCAAGACCTGGGATTACAGACATGCACCACCACACCTAGTGCTGAGGACTGAACTCAGGGCCTCCCTCATGCATGCTAAGCAGGCATGCTACCAACGGCGTTACGTTCCCCAGCCTGTTTTTCCTTGTTTTTCTTTTCTTTCTTGTCCCCACTTTAAAATTTGAGCTGTAGACAGGTCATTTGCACATCTCTTTAATCCCAGCACTTGAGAAGCAGAAGTAGGTAGAGCTCTATGTGTTCAAAGCCAGCCTGGTCTACATAGTGAATTCCGGACCAGCCAAAGCTACATGGTGAGACCCTGTCTCATAAACAAAAACAACTTGCTATTTATTATTACATTTAATTCTTAATTAATTTATTTATTATTTGTTTGTTTGTATATGTGCACACACATATGCATGTGCATGCATATCCCACTATGCATGTGTGGAAGTCAGAGGACAACTTGGCAGAAGTCAGCTCTGTCTTTCTACCGTGTGTGTCCTGAGGAGTGAACTCAGGTCACCAGGCTTGATGGCAAGTGCCTTTACCCCCTGAGCTATTTTTCTGGCCCCAATTTTGATTTTTAAATATGAGGTCAGCCAAATGATTCACTGGGTAAAGAGACCTGCTACCAAGCCTGACGACCCGAGTTCAATCCCTGGGATTCACATGGTGGAAGGAGAGGACTCCCATCAAATTGTCCTCTGACATTCACGTATGCACTATGGCATTCACATGTGCATACCCACATACATACACATGCACACATATTCAGATAAAATAAATAATGTAATAAAATTAGCAAAAACTTTTTAAAGAATTATATTGATTTTTGTATCCTGTAAACTATCTTGAACTTACTATGTTAGTCAGTTTTGATTTATTGAGACAAAAATAGCAGAAAAATTTATAAGGAAGAAAGGTTTATTTTGGCTCATGGTTTCAGACATTTTAGTGCGTGGTCACTTTGGTCCTGTGGAGGTATAATAATATATCATGGTGGAAACACATGGCAGAGGAGACCTGTTCACCTCAAGGAAGGGGCCAGTGGCCAGTATCCCCTTCAAGGGCACACCCACAATGGTCTAACTTTCCCTAGGTCCCACTTCTAAAGGTTTTACTACCTCCAGTGGCACCACTAGCCTCCAACACATGGGCTTTTGAGGAATGATCAAGATCAAAACTGTGTTGTTCACTTACTAGTTTAATGGATTTTTTTTTTGTGAAGTCCTTGGAATTTTCTAACATACAAAATCATGCCATCTGCAAAATAATTTTATCTCTACCTTTCCAGATTGAATGTACCCTTAAATTCTAATTTTTATTTTCATTTCATATTTTATTTGCTATAAAATAATACTCCTTAAAGGATGGTTCTTTTGGTTGTTGATAACATATTAGCTAGCTGTGTATGGTACATGGATGACAATTGTTTTTTTAGTTTGTAAATATTTAAATACCTTATATATATTTTATTCCTGTGGTATTAAGAAAATATGATTATTACTTCTAGCTCCCAATTGTATGGTGTCTTTTTAGGTGTCACATTATCAGAATTGTCTTCCATGGACATCCTCTATGTCACATACCACACCCTCTTTATCCTCTGTCCTTCACCCAGACTCCACACTCCTTTCCCCCGACCCCCCAGTTCTTTTTTCCCAAATTTTTTTTTTTTTTTTTTTTTTTTGTCTTTTTGAGACAGGGTCTCTCTGTAGCTCCAGCTGGCTTGGAATTCGCTATATAGACCAGACTGGCCTTGAACTCACAGAGATCCACCTGCCTCTGCCTCCCTGAGTGCTCCAACTAAAGGCATATGCCACTACAGCCAGCCCTGCCTAATATCTTAAACACAAACTACACTGTGTGCTACCCTCTGGGATGTGAGCTCATGAGGACAGGCTTTATTCTTCACTGGATCACCATTTGCCTTGGGGAGAGTTGCTCAGTAAATAAGATTTATCGCATAGAACAAGGCAAACTTCTTTTTGTAAAAAAGGATGTTTCAAATTTATCTACAAATAATGAATAGTAGGACAGGAGATAAGAAAATTTGGCAAAAATTCTTAATGCTGTGTGTAATTATAATATTTTGGGAAACTTTAGAAATGAGAGATTGAGTTGGATTTTTTAATTTTTATTTTCAAAAACCATTTTCTGTTAGGCAACAAATGATCTTCTAGCACCAGGTGTGGTAGTAGACACCTTTAATCCCGGCACTCGGGAGGCAGAGGCAGAGATCTCTGTGAGTTCAAGGCCAGCCTGGTCTACATAGAGTTCCAGACCAGCTGGAGCTACGGGGAGACTTTGTCTCAAAAAAAAAAAAAAAAAAAAAAAATCTACCTTGCAGACTTGCCTGCCACAAGCCAGGGGTGGGAAAGTGGATTCTGTCTCTTGCCACAGAAACCCTTCTGGGCATGGTGGTTCATCTAGAAGATGTCTAAAGTGTTCCTGGCTGCCTGTGGAAACTTTGCTTACAGGCTCTGTCTTCTTTGCAGGGCTCTGGGTTTGCAGAGAGCAGACGTGACCATGACTGCCAACAAGAATTCCAGCATCACCCATGGAGCCGGAGGCACTAAGGCGCCTCGGGAGACTCTGAGCAGGTGGGTTAGGGGAGCATCTCTGGGGGATGGCATGTTTCACCCATGGAGCTGGAGGCACTAAGGCTCCTCGGGGGACCCTGAGCAGGTGGGTAGGGGAGCACCTCTGGGGGATGGCATGTTTCACCCATGGAGCTGGAGGTACTAAGGCTCCTCGGGGGACCCTGAGCAGGTGGGTAGGGGAGCACCTCTGGGGGATGGCATTCAGGGTCTGCCACATGGCCTGGGTTGTGGGTCGAATCCCTGCCAAGTGTAAACAGTTATCATATGACTGCTCAGCATCTGTGTGACTTGTCTAGGCTAGTTTGTCCTGACCATTAGGCAGAAGTCTCCTCTGATCTAGCATTTTCTAGTTCATAAGTCTCTACAAGAAAAGTTCTGCTTTGTGCTGGGGGTGGGGGTGATAGCTAGCATTCTGGGAATGGGACAGCAAGAAGCAACTGGTGTTCTTTCACCTGTCACATTTTTCCAAGGTGGGGACATCTTGGAGCCTGGGCCTAAGCTAGACTGGACTGTTGTGAGGCACTTGACTGCATTGAGATAGTGGTGGGTGGACAGGCAGTTTACTCATGCTAGCACAATTCCAAGCAGAAATTCAGACTGTAATAGCTTAGGCCTGGCTATAAAGGAAACAATTTGGGGAATCTTATTGTATTATTGTTTTTTTTTCATGACAAATGAATATATTTTATTTAACATCATATTTAGTGGATAAATAATACGGATGCACTGTTACCTAAATTTGCTTTTGTTTACTTAAATGATTCCCTATAGCCTTCCATTTTTTTTCTTTAAAAAAAAACTTTTCTATGGCCCGCCCCCCATGCATCCTTAATTATTTCCTCAGGATAATTTCAAAAAATTAAAATTATTTATTGTATACATTTTAATATTTTTGATACATATGACGTAAAAAGTGAAAGGCCCTTCTTTAAGGACAACCACAACTAAAGTGAATTTTTGTCAGGTGTTTTTTTATATATCCTAACATAGCGTTATATGACCATAGCTGTCTTTTGAAACAGAAGAATAGATTGTACCTTAACTGTAGCAAGTGCTTGCTTGCCAAAGGTATTTTGGTTGTTTTCATACTATTTTATATAATTCTGCCTCATTATCTGAAGCAGAGTTGTACTGTGTGGTATGTGGTGATTTACCCCTTTTTCTGTTGAAGCTATTGTTTGTTCTTTGAGACAAGGTCTCATTATGTAGCCCCAGCTGGCCTGGAACTTACTATGTAGACCAGGCTGGCCTCCATCTCATAGCCATTTGCTTGCCTCCTTTTCCAAAATGCTGGGATTAAATGCTACCACGCCTGGTTACTTGAGGAATTTTAGTCAGTGTCTAATCTATTCTGGTTTTGTCATTTTTTTTAAAGATAAGAATATAAGATTGTAGAAAATCCATGGGTTTTGGAATTTTACAGAACTGGGTTCAAATTTAAGCTCTAAATGCTTAACCAGATAGTGAGATCTCAGAACATTTTCTGGTGCCCTCCAAACGCATCTATAAAATTACAGTAATAATAATGTCAAACTTCCAGAGTTGTTATGAGAGTTTAGTGTGAGAGAATTATGTCCATGTTCACTGTAGTTACTGGCATAAAGCCTCTGGAATATGGCGGCTTCTTCCCTGTGATATGATAAAAATTGTCCAGAACAGGGATACAGATGCATGGCTCTCTTCAGTGCTTCTTGGGACCTGGCCTAGGCTGCACACTGGCATCCTGGAACTGCCAGTCTTCTTATTAAAGCCACAGGTGTTCTGACTGCGCCTTCTGCAGAAATTCAATGGGTGGATTTGGCTTGTAGGCCCTCCACCACTAGGACAGGGTGAGAATGCTAAGCTGTGCGTGGGACTGGACTAGCCTTTTCCTAATGTCTGGGCTGTGCAGTCCTCAGGTTTGGCTGGAGGTGGCAGTGGATGTTTAGTTTGCTCAGATTTGGTGTCCAGATCTGGCTGGTTAAGTAAGAACCCAGCATGCAGCCTGTGGGGAGTGACCAGCCTGAATGAGGCAGAGGTTCCCCACACCATACATGCAGGACCTGACTTGGTACAATCTAATGGACCATGCCAACCTCACAGGGATTGGTAGGCTTTAAAAGGCTTGTTAGGTATGTAAGAGCTTTGAACTTGGCCAAATAAGCTGTGTCCTCAGCAAAACCAGTAAGAACTGGTCTCTGAACTGAACTCTTTGAAGGCATTTGGTGACCAAAACAGAAATAGGCCTAGATCTCAGTCTCCCTCTTCACGTGGCTGAGCTCTCACCACCCTGGTGGCATCTTGCTCCTCAGTGTGCATGTGTGTCATCTTGATACCATATGTACACACACACACACACACACACGCACGCACACATGCACATGCAGGTGTCACACACTTTTGACCTAAACTTACACTGAACATAGCATTGAATTTGCAGACCTCCTGCCACAGCCTCCTGTGTGCTGGGATTATAGGCATGCACCACTACACATGGCCTCACTTAAAACTGTCAGACTACAATAGGAGTGAAATAAACACATATGATTGTATAGTGCTAGTCTTAATCTTAAAGAAATAGTATATTTAATAGTATGTTTAGAAATTTGTGGTTTGTCATCCCAGCAGCCTTCAACTCCTTTTAAACATTGATTTTTTAAAAAAGATCTCTTTATTTTTATGTATGTGTATGTGTCAGTGTGTTAGTATGCGCACATGTGTGCAGGTATCACAGAGTCCAGAAGAGGGCGTTGGTTATCCTGCAGCTGAAGTTATAGGCAGTTGTGTGCTGAGACCTGAACTCAAGTCCTCTGCAAGAACAGTATGTGCTCTTAACCACCGATCCATCTCTCCAGCCCCAGATTCTTCTGACTTCCACCATACTAGGGTTGGGAGGGTGCAGGATATGTGGTATTTACATTACATTGCAAAGCAGAATCAGGACTGCTGACACATTTCCCGGTTTCTATTTGGAATACACGCCTACATGTTTCTAAATGTTTTCAGAAATTGCTTTTCCTTTAGCTTCCCAGTGTGCCTGCCATCCAAACATGCTGCCTAGTGTTTGTAAATATTCCTGCCTCAGATGTGCCTTAAAAAGCATCTTTCCAGGGGCTGGAGAGATGGCTCAGTGGTTAAGAGCACTGACTGCTCTTGCAGAAGACCTGGGTTCGATTCCCAGCACCCACATGGCGGCTACGAATGGTCCTTAACTCCAGTTCCAGGGGAATTCAAAACCCTCTTCTGACCTCCGCGGCATTGCACGACACGGTTGCACTCATATGCATGCATGCAGTACACTCATACACATAAAAGAAAAATTAAATTAAAAAAAAAATCTCTCCAGCCTCCCTCCTGCATCGTCCCTTCCTGCCATATTTCTGCTCCTTTCTTTCCCTCCCTTTTTGGGAACTTGACTTTTGGCATCAAGTACAGACCCCTGTGGCTTTCTGCAGCCTTCACTTAGAGGCCACCCCTGAATAGGAGGTGTGGTTTAGACACCGTGATCTGGTGGATTCTCTGGCTGCCTTCCCCTCAGCCATTATCTCAGTGTATCTGGACTGGATGAAGCAGATCACTGGTTCATTTAGGAAGTCACTGTCAGTGAACTCTGAGGGTACTCCTGGGTACCAGGCTCTGGCTGAACACTGGGGAAGAAAGAGGATGATCTCATCAAGGCGTTTACAACTTGACTGATGTTCTTAGCCTCTGAACATCCTAATCTGACTTTTCAATAGATTGTTGGCAATGATTTGGGGCCCTTTTATCACAGCCAGCTCAGGAGTGCAAAGAGCGGTATAACTTGGGGTGGACAGAAGTTTGATTGGAAAGGGCCAGCCTTACAAAGCTGAATGTTGATCCCCTGGCTACTTTGGGGATGTTCACATCATGCATGTGAATGCAGTGGAACCCAGTAATACTAAAAGTCATTTGTAGCTAGCTTCGGAGCCGGGAAGCTCTAGCATCTGAGGACCTGGTGTTGATGGGCATATGGGACCCTGTCCAAATGTCCAGATATGTATTTGCAAGGCTTTATCCTTGACTTGCATAAGGCTTGCGCATGTGCTACCACTAAGCCAGTCTGAGTTAAAGATCGTGGATTCCATTACCTTGGTTTTTATAGGTGTTTTGCTAATTTATTCCCTTTCTTTTCCTTTGAAGGCCAGTCTTGATTTGGCAGGCGCCTATAGGAGGAGGAAATCTAAGCCTTTTCATTTGACCACTTAAATTTTGTTCTTTGCTGTGTCCTGGTCTCTGGGAATAGGTTTCCTTTTCTCTTGGTTGATGAGGCCTGTGAACACACTGCCTCACCTGCCAGTTACCCTCCTTTGCAAGTCCCTCCTGCTCTAACTTGGGAGTAGGATCCTCAGAGGTCTTCTGAATTCCTGAGGTCATATTGTTTGGGTGCAGATTGCCCTGGGTGGGACTACAAGCAGCTTGGTGACTTGAGACCAGGAAATGTCCTATTGAAAGCTGACTCAGCTGCTTTGATGGGGTGAACTTGGCCACTTGCTGCCCTCTGATTTCACTTGCACAGTAAGACCTGGCAGGCCGCTGGACCTTCTCCCAAAAGACTTAAAGATTTCCTTGACAGCTTTTTCACTCTGAAACTAGTGCCTGGCTCATTGCAACTGGAAATAAAGCTGCCAGTCTCATGTTTGGTGACCTCGCTTCTGGTTGGAGGTGTGGGAAACCTGGATATCTATAGGAATTGTCAACTTCTTGAGGACAAGAACTTTGACTTCCATCTCGGTTCCCAGAGCCTGGAGCAGTGCCTGGCTCATAGGAGATGTGGTCTATCTGTTGGTCACTCAACTAGTGGCTGGGAGGGCAGCCTCCTTAGGGAGCATAGGCCTCTGGTAATGCTCTAATGGGTCTTCTAAACTTTGACCACTCTCCCTATCTACTCTGTAGATTCTTTGAAAAGAGGGCTTGGAGCTCATTCATTCCAACTTACTTGATTTACTCATTTGAAAACAGAGGCACAGAGAAGAGGAAGTATTCCTCAAGGACAAAGAGCCAGTGGGAGGAAGAACTCAATCTTCTTTCTTTTTTTTTTAAATCATTAAAAAAAATTTTTTTAATAACTATATGATTAGAAGAAGCATTTCATTACAGCTTTAACATATTCACTAACACACTCCAGAGCAAGAGTACAAGTGGCTGTAAGTTTCTAGGTTCACAGTTGAATTAATAGTTATACAATATTGAACTCAGTATAAGCCTTGTAAGACATAAAATTGAATGAGTTTTTAACCTTTGAAAAAGATATCCGCCAGGCGTGGTAGCACTCACCTTTAATCCCAGCACTTGGGAGGCAGAGGCAGGTGGATCTCTGTGAGTTCAAGGCCAGCCTGGTCTACATAGTGAGTTCCAAGACAGCTGGGGCTACAGGGAGACTCTGTCTCAAAAAGACCAAAAAACAAACAAACAAACAAACAAAAAACTCCATTTCATTTTAGAATATATTGTTCCTTGCAGAAAGACTCATTGTTTTTGCTACTAACACTGAGATGTTGGCACATGCATCTCTAATCTGTATATATCTGATTATTACTAGTCATAATCGGTTGCACTTGGATCCTTGGTGCCTGTGTATGTCTATAAAGTCATTGGGTAGATTTCAATGGTAATGTTCATCACCTCTACTGATTAACATA
>NW_008355789.1:898540-904361 GCF_000622305.1 Nannospalax galili | reverse complement strand
AGGACTGTTTCCTACTGTTCTTCTCTTTCAGGTTCTTTCTTTTCCTTTACCTCCCTGTTTCCTTTCCATTATCCTGGTTCCTGTAGTTATGTCTGGATACATACTCACTTATCAGGGTTTGGTTCTAGGAGCCACATATGAGGGAGAACATATGTCAATTTTTTTTTTCTGAATCTGTTACTTCACTTAGTATAACAGTTTCTCATTCTATCCATTTACCTGCAAATTTTATGATTTCATCTTTCAGTACTGCTGAGTAAATCCTGTCTTTCTTGATGATCATTATGTTATTTCTTTGTACCACCATATTCACAGTTATCTAAGCCTACCGCTGCTCATTCCCTAACACAAAGTTTACTTACATTTTCACCAGTCTGGATCTAAACACTGCTTCTTTCCCAGTGCCTTTCTGGAGCACTCAGCAGGGAAGGATCCCCTCCCCTCTGCGTTTTTTTGTCATTTTGGAGCCTCTAAATGACATTTATCATAAAGACCTCAGAGGGAGCTATTGTGAGTTTTTTCCTCTGCTCAGTTGAATCTTTGGAGGTCCAGCACAGGCTCTGCAGGAATGCTAGGTTGGGAGGGATCCTAGAATTCCTCAGCTTAGTTACTTATGTTACTTGTGAGGATGCTAACCCCTGCAGAGCTAGTTGGCCCTGAAGTAGTAATTTCAGCTCATGACTGCATATTGCTATGCAGAGAGAGACCTCCATTTGTGACTCTACTGATGTCTCACTACCAAAGTGGGTTGAGATTTGGACCCTGTATCTTAGATTTCAGGAAGAAAATAAGTCACAGAGAAGAAAAACCTGAGAGTCACGGAGGTTAGAGACAGGATTGCAAAGCCTGTCCTAGCTGTCCAGGCTACCACACTGGAAGAGCTGCAGCCTCAGGTACCTGCTACTTGAGATGCTTCCTAGAATCAAAATGTATGGTCTAGTTACTTATTGATATGTAGCAAATGACCTCAGACTTTTAATGACTTAAGAAGAGTATTTTTTTTAATTGCAAATTGCAAGGGCTCATGGGAAAGTTTGTCTCTAGCACTTGCATCATCAGTTAGGGTGACTTGAAGGTTTGAGGTGACCAAATAGAGGTTAGGATGATTGAAAGTGACTGTCCGTGAGACCTCAGCTTGTGAAGAAGCTCCATGCTTTTACAGCATGATGCTTGGGTAACAGAACTAAGCATCCCAAGAGAACAAGGTAGGAATACGTGGTATGTTTTTTTTTTTTTTTTTTTTTTTTTTTTAATTTTATGTGTATGGGTATATTGCCTGCATGTAGGCAAGTGCACCCGTGTTGTGCAATGCCCGCGGAAGTCAGAAGAGGCTGTCAGATCCCCTGGGGCCTGGAGTTAGGGACCGTTGTTAGCTACCGTGTGGGCGCTGCGATTCGAACCCGGGTCTTCTTCAAGAACAACCAGTGTTCTTAACCACTGAGCCATCTCTCCAGGCCCCAATACGTGGTATCTTATTACATTAGCTTAAGGAGTCACAGGCTCTTGATCCCGACCGTTCACCCTCTGTGGTGCTGGGGACAGAACCCAGGGCTTTGCACATGCTAGGTAAGCTCTCTTCCTCTGAGTCACATACCCAGCCCACACAGTCTTTTGTATTGAAGTTCATTGATTAATCCTATGACACAGGGCTGAGTTCAAGGGAAGGGCTGACAGTTATCACCATTTAATGAGAGCACCATTAATGCCTTCTTGTAAGAATGATGTGTGGATGGGAGTGCTTTATGCTTGTTATCTTTGAGAAATAGTGTATGTTTGCTTCCTGGTCATTCTTTCCACATGCAAAATACACTGTCTCCCTCATAAGATTCTGGACTCATCCTGTTAATGGCATCAACCTGAAGTCTAGGATCTTGCCATCTAAGTCAGTCTAGGTAGAGAAGAAACTTTGGGGGTGTATTTCCATTCCCTATGTTTAACTTCTTGAGTACTTAGCCTCTTGCCATGAAAACCTATGAACTATATAACCCCCCAGTACACTGGAAGATAGTAATTAATGTTGATGCCTCTTTTCAAAAAGGTGAACACAAGAGGCTTCCAGCACTCATGACCTGATGATCTGTTGTGATTCTTACATTCTGTGAATCATGTTGCTTATTCCTTTATTAGGTCTTGTTCTGCTGTCTGGGAGTCTTTTGTTCTGCCCTCTGAGTTATCTTTTTTTAGGAAAAACAAAAAAACAACCCAAACAGCTTATTCTGTGCTCAGCCCTAAAAGACAATCTTTTTCCCACCCTTCAAGGCCCAGGGACCATCCTGGAAGAAGGGACAGAAAAAAATGTAAGAGCTGGAGGATGGAAAGGACCACTTTGGAATGCAGCTTTTTGGCTATGACATGGCCATTACACTCGTGAATTCACAGCAACAGTGGTTACCTGCACACCATCTGTACAAGAGCTCGTCAGCCACCATCATAGATATGGGAGGAGCTCATGGGCCCTGTTAGCAGTTGATGGCTGCTGGGGGAGGGGAAGTTATTTTTTTTTTCAGTGGTATAGCCACTGGTAACTTGCCCGTGCCCCAGTAAATAATCCCATACTCGAGCTCATGCAGGCAACCCTGTTAAACTCAGTGCATCCTTAGAAAAACCATGGAAGTATGAGAGGGACTGGTCGGGAAGAAAAGCTTCAGAGGATGTAGAGGCTGGTGAGAGAGAGCAGTGGTAGCGAATATGATAAAAAAAATTATACACATATGAATTTGTTAATATTTTTTTTAAAAAGTAACTCATTCTGGCTGGCAAGATGGCTGAGCAGATAAAGGTGCTTGCTACCAAGCCTGACACCAGCATGGGACCAACATGGTAGAAGGACAGAGCTGACTCCTGCAGGTTGTCCACTGACTTCCACATGGCACTATGGCAAGTACACACACACACACACACACACACACACAGGAATAAATAAATAAATTAATGACAAAGTAGCTCATTCTTACAGGTGATTATTTTTCTCTATCTGCTTCATCATATTTCAGAGGTCCAAAGACTTCCTTTCATTTTATACTCTTTTCAGTCCAAGCTGATGTACTTCTTTAAAAACTTAATATTTTTGTTTTTTGTTTGTTTGTTTGAGACAAGGTCTCACTATGTAGCCTTGTCTGGCCTGGAACTTTCTATGTAGACAAGGATGACCTTGAACTCACAGTGATCTATCTGCCTCTGGTTCCCAAATGCTGGGATTAAAGGCTGGGCCCCAATGCTCGACATGGTTTTCTTATGAATCAATTTATACTCTACTGTACCAGGCAGACAGCAAACACAGTCGCTTGAAGCCTCTCTCTGCTTTGGATTCCTGTGAGATTGCTATGAAACTGTGGTTTTTATGATTCTTAGATATCTTGTCTCCACAGCAGGACTGGGAGACTGGCTCTCAGGTAGTGGGAGGCCTTTTATCTGTAAGATTCCAAGGCAGTGTTTTATTTAATTCATATTGACAGTCTTAAGGGTTTTGTATACACACTCAAAATTTTTTCTAGAGATTGTGATATAATGTGATGCTCATCTCTTTTTCTCTTGACTATTGTCAGCTCTTTGCCTGACAAATTCGCTAAACCTTTTAATATGGTAAGGCTCTCCTTTCCTCCAGCTTTGCATAACATTTTCCTTACTTGCCTTTAAGTCCCTACTGACAGCTCTTAAGTCAGTGTGTTAGTAGCTTCCTACCTTAAGGCTGGTCCAGTTACTCTACTGCCCATTAGCACCCTCAGATTTCATGGCACAAAACATCATTTTATCAGAATCCCTGCTTCTGTGAATTAGGAATTTAGTCTGAGCACTTGCTGGGACAGCTTTCCCCTTTCCATGATGTCTAGGATATTGCTTCAAAGAGGGCTTTGCATCAAAGACCTTCAGGTCTGGAATAATGCAGTGGCTGGACCTGTATCAGTTGAGAGTGTCTTGACATGTCTAGGGGTGGCAGTTGTTGGGACCTCCTCCAGGGTCTTTGGGCTAGAACACCTAGGCATGCCTCTAGAAACTCTTATTTTCTAAGGGCTGGGCCTGACATGTGCTAGCGAGTCATTTCTACTGTACTCTGTTGGTCAAGCTGTCACAGAGCCCAGGTGGAAGAGGAGGGTCACTTTGGCAGGAGGCATGTCAGAGAATTTGGGAAACATGTTTTAAAGTCATCACAAGTGCTTTAGATGCATTTTGCCAGAACTTTGTTTCTTCCTTGGCTTTGCATAAGCCTGGCTGTACTTCTCACAGCAGCCCAGTTTGTACTGGACTAGGGTGTTAGGGGTTTTCCTGTCAGTCATGCATAGCCTCAGACAGGGCTTCTGTGCTGTGAGTACTCAGTTCATTGCTGCTCTTTCTTGGAGAGCTTGAGATTCCTACATAGAAATGAACTCACCAGTCTCTGTGGTTCCTTAGGAATCAGTTGGGGAGGAGGAAGACAGATTTGGCTTTGTAGAAAAGTCTGTAGACATGTGTTTTGTAGAAGTGAAAAAGTGACTCAGTTTATGCATGGACCCCAACAATCTTTCTGCTTAGCTTAAGAAGTTGTGGTTGACCTTGCAATTCTCTATAGATTATGGCCTGGGTATAGACCCACTTGGAGGTTGAGACTGCCTGGACCTTGAGAGTTCCCGGTCATTTGAGAGGAGATGGGTTTGAGAGCAGAAAGGCCATGTTGCTGAGTACCACCCTGTCCTTCAGCTTTTTATCAGAATTGTTCCAAAGAGGGATATCAGCAGGGGATGTTGAGCTGGGGTGGGAAACAAAGCGCTGGTGTTGCTGATGGGACAGGCTGTGTTCCTGTTTTCCTCTTCTGTGCACAGTGTGTGTGTGTGTGTGTGTGTGTAGGGGGGTTGCACAGTGAGAATACCATCCCCAGAGTTGGGGCCATCCCTGGGTTGGGGGAGGATGCTGATACCTACAGAGTCAACAGGACCCATCCCAGTTGAGCAGTCCTAGAATGGTGACTGGCCAACTCCAAAGTGGTTTTGTTAGAAGCAGGCTGAACACCAGTTGAGTAGGGACAGAAGCATGTTGGAAGCCAGGTCCCTGAAGACAGGCTTACTTTCTGTCACTCATCTTTGTGATGCCTCTGGGGCTATTACATGATCGTTTTAGGACTTTCCCTCAAATGGTTCCAATTTGGCCCCATATTGACACTAATAGTTGTAGAACCCCCTTTCTGCACCCTCCTAAGAAACACCCCAATCTCCCAGCTTTGAGAATGCTGAGTTTAGAAATGCATTGACATGAAGGAATACAGATAGCCTTCTCTCCAGAACATTCTGGGTGTGCTTAACAACGTGTAGGGCATCTTTCGCACAACAGCTTCCTGTTTTCTCAAGGGAATTGGGTGTGGTGGTACACACCTATAATCCCAGCACTTGGAAGGTGGAGGCAGGAGGGCCAGGAGTTCAAGGTCAGTTTCAGCTACACAGGGAGTTCAAAGCCAATCTGGGCTTTGGACCCTGTTTCAAAAGGCTGGGGCTGGGGAGGGGATGGCAGATGGGGGATGGGATTGGACACCCACATTAACATTGGGTAATACTTGTAGCAGAGTGTCTATTTTTCACTTTAAGACTCAATTTCTGGGGCTGGAGAGGTGACTCAGCGATTAAGAGCACTGACTGCTCTTGCAGAGGACCTGGGTTCAGTTCTCAGTACCCACATAGTGGCTAAAAATTGTAACTCCAGTTCCAGGGGTCCAAAGCCCTCTTCTGACCTCCATGGGCATTGCACAACACAGGTGAACTTACATACATGAAGACAATACACTCATACACATAAAATAAAATAAAAATAATAAATAATTGACTCTATCTTACTTAAATAGGCTAAAAATGTACAT
>NW_008355789.1:882046-898510 GCF_000622305.1 Nannospalax galili | reverse complement strand
CTGGAGTTAAGGATGGTTTGTAGCCGCCATGTGGGTGCTGGGAATCGAGCCTGGGCCCTCTTAAGAGCAGTCAGTGTTCTTAACTGCTGAGCCATCTCTCCAGCCCCTGCATATATTTTTCTGAAAGGTGTCGGGGGGGCACCCACATTAACCTGAGGATTGGGTAATGTTTATAGCAGAGGGAATATTTTACACTTTAAGACTCCATTTCTTGGGGTTGGAGAGATAGTTCAGTGGTTAAGAGCACTGATTGCTCTTACATAGGACCCAGGTTGGATTTCAAACACCCCCATGGTGGCTAACAACCATCTGTAACTCCAGTTCCAGGGGAATCCTATGCCTTCTTCTGACTTCCACAGGCATTGCACAACATGGGTGCACTTACACACATGCAGGCAATATGCTCATACACATAAAATAAAAATAAATAAAACATTTTAAGAAAAGACTCCATTTCTGTCTGCATGTGTTGGAGAACGGACACACATTCCTTGCTCTTTAAATCCCTTCCTTTTTCATACCGTACTTCATGCTCCTTCGTCCCTCTTATATATTTGTCTCTGTGCGTGTGTTTATTGTCTTGTTTCTTTGAAATTTCCTATGCATATTCCCATACCTCCCTGTCTTTTCTTTTGTCTGTTTTTCTAACTCCCTGTCTCCTGAAAATGTTGGTTTTGCGTTGTGTGCCATGATGTTGGCATCTATATCCATGCCAAGCAAGAGAACTGACTGTCGCTGACAAGCTGTGGCACACCAGGCACCCAGTTCCGCAGGGGCTGCCTCCCTGGGGGCAGGCTCTGGAGCCGGGAACAGAGTGAGCCTCCCAAGAGCAGTCTTTGTTAGTGCTTTGTGTTTACTTTTGTTTTATACTTCTTTTACCGTTAGGGAGTTATTCATAGGATTCACTTTACAAATTGACATCACCTTGGGTTAAGAGCACTGGTTGCTCTTGCAGAGGGTCCGGGTTTGATTCTCAGCACCCACATGGCGCCTAACAACTGTCTGTAACTCCAGTTCCAGGAGAACCCAGTGCTCTCTCCTGATCTCCGTGGCTGGTGCTCTTACATACATGGAGGCAATGCACCCATACACACAAAAAAAATATTTTAAAAACTAATTGACATCATCTTAATTATACAAATGGTACCTGAGGATATCAGACAGTGTTTTCCTTGTTTTACAAAGAAACTTGAGATTCAGAGAATATAGGCGATTTGCCTATGGGAACAACAAAGAAGTAGACCGCCAGATCCAGATCTCTAGGCTGTTCGTCTGCTATGCATTTGTGGCCATTTGGGAGAGGGCTTCCGGTGCTGACAGCCTTACGGGCTGCGATAGGTGTTTTGCTATCTCTTGTGTTGACTTCAGATCATTTAACACAAAGAGAGAGTCAGGGAAGTTTGTAGACCATGCCTTGGGCAGGCATAAAAGAAACCAAGGATTTTATGACTTATTTTTTCATTTATTCACACTACTTTATGCATTCAACGCAAACAGTTGCTACTTAATTTTAAGTGTAGTGCAATGTGCGGGAATATCAAGATTAACAAGATACTGTCAGCACTTTTGAGTAGGTCTGTTCGTAGTCTAGTTAAGAAGATTCAGGAAAACAGTTTGATGTCAGCTTGTCTAGCCTGTGGCCTATGGGCCACGTGCATCCTGGGGTAGCTATGAATGTGGCCCAACATGTTTGTAGATGACAATATTGTGTTGCAATGCCAAAGTTGGACACCCTTATAAGTATTTACCAGAATAGACATTTTTCCAGCCACAATAGAGGCATTCAAAGTTGGGTGAAGAAGAACTAGGAGTTTGATGTGCCTTTGGGTGGGATACAGGATTCGTGTGGAGGGAAAGACAGTGTGAGATGATGAAGGGAACGTAGGTAGGAACCAGATCATGAGGGCCTTATCAGCCTTGCCAGTGACCTTGCATTTTTAGTCTGCAGACAGTGGGAACTTGTAACGAGTTTTGGCACTATATAAAGATGTCAGGGATGAGAGGATGGACCAGAAGAGACTGAAGGCAAAGAGAAATTGAGAGTGTTTCCATGGTCCTAGTGAAAAAAAAAAAAAGAGCCAAACCAAGGAAGTGGTAGTGGCAGTGAGGAATGCAAGGAGACATAGGAAAAAGCAGAATCAGTGACCTCCAAGTCGCCACATTTAGCGAGCATTTCTCTGTCTCTTGCTTGCTGGGCAGCTATTTTCTGAAGGTCAGGACACCTCTGTGGTTTTCTTTCCTCATTAATTGCTCTCCTTTGTTAGCTCTTCTTGAAGCACTGGCAATCCTGAGACTCAGACCTTAGACCTCTCTGGGAATGTTTATACTCCGGTTGATCTCATCCAGTCATGGAGTTAATCTCAAAGAACATCTATAAATGAATTTCGGGGCTCCCAAATTGAAGTGTAGAATCTAAAATCCATTCTACCTGGTACTCAAGCCAAAAATCTTTCTTTTTTGAAACAGGGTAGCCCAGGCTAGCCTCAAACTCCAGATCATCCTGCCTCAGCATGCAGGGCTCCACAAATCTTGATGCCATCCTGACTTCTTTTTGTCTCTTGCGCCCCTTGTCCAGCTCCCAGGCAGATCCTATTGGCTCATCTCTCAGAATGGACTGTCTGCTGCTTGGAGAAGGCTTGCCTGGATTGTTGCACTGCCTTTTAAATACCTCCCTGCTGCCATCTTTGACCCCTGCACTCCCTTCTCCGACACAGAGTCAGACTGCTCTTCCTCTCACACAACTTCAGGAGCCTCCTGTGTCCGAGCACAAGTTTTAGCAGCAATTGTGGGATCCTTCATGATGTGGGCTTTGGTCCTCTCTGCTCATCTCCAGGTTCTTCCTTCTCTCACTCCACACTGGCCACACTGGCCTCTTTGCTGTCCTGGCATGTGGCAAGCATGTTGTCATTTGAGCCTTTGCCTCACTGTCTTTCTGTCTGTGTGCATGTCCCTGCATAGGTAAACACACTGCTCACTTCCTTCAAGTCTTGTGTTCATGTGCGCCCTTGGCAGAAGGGACTTTCCTGCTCTCGCTATGTGAAGGAGGAACTTATCTCCACTATTAATCTTTAAAAAAGTATTTTATATTTTTAATTTATGTGTATGTGTGTTTTGCCTGCATGTATATAAGTGCACCCATGTTGTGCAGTGTCTGCAGAGGACATCAGATCCCCTGGAACTGGAGTTATGGACAGTTGTTAGCTGTCATGTGGGTGCTGGGATTTGAACCCAGGTCTTCTGCAAGAACAGTCAGTGCGGGGCTGGAGAGATGGCTCAGAGGTTAAGAGCACTGACTGCTCTTACAGAGGACCCGGGTTCGATTCCCAGCACCCACAAGCCGGCTAACTGTAACTCCAGTTCCAGGGGAATCCGATGCTTAATTCTGAGCTCTGTAGGCATTGCACGACACGGGTGCACTTACACACATGCAGGCAATACACTCATACACATAAAATAAAAATAAATAGAATATTTTAAAAAAAGTTAGTGCTCTTAACCACTGAGCATCTCTCCAGCTGCTCCATTATTAATCTTATCTCTTAGCTGCTTTACCCTCCTTTATTCCTTTTTTCTTTTGTGCTGATTCTTAATTTATAATTTCCAATTAACATATGTTAATTGAAATCAATAATAGTTTATGTCATTTTCATGTATTTATACCATATACTTTGATTATATTCAATCTCCTATACCCTCTTCCCCACCTGCTGGTACCTTCCTTCTTCCCAAATAGTTTACTTTCTACTTTTATGCCTTAAAAAAAAAAATCTAGATTTCACATAGAAAAGAAAGTATTTTGCTTATTGTGATGATCTGCAAGCCAGATGTGGCAGTTGCATGCCAGTAATCCCAGCACTTGGGAGGCTGAAGCAGGAGGATCACAAGACCAGCCTGGGGTACACAAGGTCTTGATTCAAAATAGCAATAATATACAACTATGATGATCTCTAGTTCAGGATATTTTCCTGAAAATGACATAATTTCATTCTTTATGGTTGAATATATATATATATACTCAATTGTGTATACAGTCCACATTTTCTTTACCTGTTCATCTGTATGGGTACCTGGGCTGACTGCAAAATCTGAGTGTTGTGAGTTGTGCCACAGTAAACATGGAGGTGCAGGTCTCTCCGCAGTAGGCTGGCTTAGATTCCTTTGGGTACGTATTAATATTTATTCTTTATTTACCCTGTAACCATCTCATAGAGCTGGTTTACTCATCCTCACTTTGAACATATAAATAAACATTACATTATGTTCTTGCACCAGAGTATAGACTACAGAAAAAGAGGCTCTGGGCCTGAAGAGCTGGCTTACTTGTTGAAGTGCTTGTTAGGCAAGCATGAGGATCCAAGTTCAGATTCCCAGTACCCACACGACAAGCCAGAAGCAGCCATTGCACATCTGTAGTAGTGTGGTCAGCTTGACCATCTGGAATCACCTGGGAGATGGGCCTCTGTGCGTGCCTATGGGGGATTATCTCGATTGCATAATTGAGGTGGGAAGACCCATGCACTTTGGGTCTGGACTTGCCCTGAGAGAGGATCCAGGACTCATATAAAAATGGAGAACGTGGTCTCATTTGGTACACCATCATCTTTTGTACACTTGTCTTGGTCTCTCACCATGTCTTCTCACAAGCAATTCCTGGCCAAGAAACAAAAGCAAAAATCTTCCTATTCCCCAGTGGATTCAGATGAAAACTGGTAACAAAATCAGGTACAGCTCCAAGAGAAGACACTGGAGGAGAGCCAAGCTGGGTCTGTGAGGATTCACACACGATGGCACAGCTGACTGTTTAAGCTGAATCATGGTTATCACTAGGCCTACCAAATGGAACTGAAAGTTTTTAACCTGGAGATTTGGTCATATTAGTAATCGGATTTGCTTTTTTATCTGCTTTGGGTGAGCAAATTGAGTAATTGAGCAAGCTCAGTAATAAATATGTAGAACCTTAAAAAAAAATGGAGAAAGTGGCTGGGCATGGTGCACACCTTTAATCCCAGCACTTGGGAGGCAGAGGCAGGCAGATCTCTGTGAGTTTGAGGCCAGTAGGGGCTACAGGGATACCCTGTCTCAAAAAACCAAAAAAAAAAAAAAACAAAAAACAAAAAAAAAAAAAAAAAAAAAAAAAAAAAAAAAAAAACAAAACAAAACCCAAAACTCTAAACAAAAGGAGAAAGTGAGCTGAACACAAGCATGCATACATTGATTGCTCTCTGCTTAAAAATTAGCTTTATATTTTGTGTATGAGTGTATTGCCTATATGTATGTAAGTGCACCCATGTCATACAATGTCCATGAGGTCAGAAGAGGGCATTGGATCCCCTGGAACTGGAGTTATGAACAGTTATTAACTGCCATGCAAGAGCAGCCGCTGCTCTTAACCACTGATCCATCTCTCCAGCCCCTGCGCTCCAGCCCCTGCGCTCTGCTCTTGACAGTGGATGTACTGTGACCACTTCTCTCAGGCTCCTGGTGCTGTGACTTCCCTGCATGACAATAACCCAGAGTTGTGAGCTAAAGAAGCCCTTTCTCCCTTAAGTTGCTTTTGTCAGGGTTTTTGTTTTTTGTTTTTAAATCACAGCAGTAGGAAAGGAAACTAAGATGGTGTCTGTAACGCTAGCACTGAGAGACATGAAGGCAGAGACAGTCAGATCACTGACCACTCTAGCCGAACTGATTAGTTCCAGGTTCATTGAGAGGCCCTGTCTCAAAAAACGTTAGAGGGCAATCAAAGACACCTGAAGTTGACCGTTGACCACCTCTGGCCTCCACATACTTGTGCACACACATTTTATGGTTATAGGGTAAATAAAGAATAAAGACCGGTATGCACCCAAAGGAACCTAAGCCAGCCTACTGTAGAGACCTACATCCCCTCGTTTACTCTGACACTACTCATAATACTTGGCTTTTGCAATCATCCCAGGTACCCATACAGATGAACAGGTAAAGAAAATGTGGAGTATATACACAATTGAGTATTTAGTCAACCATAAAGAATGAAATTACATCATTTTCAAGAAAATGTACTGAACTGAGATCATCATGATTGTATATAATGTATGTATGTTTGGGTGTATGAACATGGCACATACACCTACACATACATACACCACCACATACACGCAAAAGAAAAGGTTCTTTTTCTGTCTGTCTCTGGTTGATCTCTAATACCTAGAATGGCACCTGGAGTATATGTGGCCCTCAGTACACCATGTGTCTCAAGCTTGGCAGGGCTGGCACACTGCAGTCTACTGTCGGTGGCTTCTTTGCTTCTTGGCTCAGGTTCAGAGATGGTTAGCAAAGAGCTCTCCTGGGAAGTGACAGCTGAAGACTTAACATTAAAGTGGGAGACTGATACTAAACAAAGGTTTGCTCTGATGGTTGGCTTTGTGAGACCATCTGGATCCAGGCACTGTCACTGTCTTGGCTCTCACGTTCACTCACCCAGTGGGGATGATTGTCTTAATTTCTCAATCTATTTGTGGGCTAAGAAACAACTAAATGAAGCTGAAGCCCAAGGCTGAGGATTGTTTCTCATCCGTGTCGGATACTACCCTCTTGTGTAAACTTGTGGTCACAAAGACCAAGCATCCCAACACCTGCCCACCCTCCCTGTTGTGTCTTCCCTGAAGCCTCCCTGTGAGAAGTGACAGAACCCAAGTTCTCATCTTCTCAGAGGGCTGGATCGATGCCTTTTGTATCTATGGCTTTATAAAATAAGAGTCCAAGGGCCCTGGTTCATTGTGTGTAGGTTGGGGGAGGGGGTCTGCCCAGGCTCATTGTGCTGATACCACCTACCCTCTAGAGAGTCAAGGCTTCTGTTCCCACCTCCTCACTGAGCAGGCTCTTTGGTCATGAGCTTGGCTGGGCACCGAAGTTCTCTCATCTATGCCCCATGTACACGTGCGATGGCTCTTGTTAAACTTGCCCTTTTAAAAACAACTTAAGCATGTTGAGGTTTCCTGTTGATGGGGCAGCCAGAGGCTATGACCCAACAGGGAATTGTCAGCCAATCCCTGACTCACCCGAGCTCTAGTTTTCTGTATGTGAGCAAGTGGTGACAGCAGCCTGGCTCAGGCAGCTGGCTGCTATCCTGGAGATGGCATGGCACTTTGGAGCCCGTGAGGCTGGACAGCCTAGCTTTTGATCAGTCAGGCCTTCACTGGGTGCAGTATTGGCAAAATCCTACCTTTGAACTAGAGTTGGAAAGAATTCTTAAGGTTGGCAGTATGTATCATAGACACCAGGAAAGTGTGCTACAGAGAAGCTTGCTCGTGGTTCTGTTCAGTAAGCTCACTTACCTTTACCATTTCTTCTTATTTTTGCTCAACATTCATAGAGCACCTTATAGATACTGACCATGTGTCCCTTGACTTAGACAAAACTGTCTAGCAAGGAAGACCAGTAAGTCCCCTGATGCTTATAAGCATTGTATTCTAGACTGGGCGGTGTCTGGGGCTGTGGGGGATTCTCTTGAGTTATGCTTGGGGGTCTAAGGGTTCACAAAGATGACAGAGGCTAATTTTACAGCTTTTTCTAAGTTTTTTCTGGCATTGGAGAGATGGCTCAGCAGTTAAAAGCACTGACTGGTCTTACAGAGGACCTGGGTTAGATTCCTAGCACCCATAGGGCAGCTGACAACTGTAACTCCAGTTCCAGGAGATCCTATACCCTCTTCTGATCTCTGCGGGCATTGCACAACATGGGTACACTTACACACATGCAGGCAATGCACTCATACACATAAAATAAAAATAATAAAATATTTTTTAAAAGTTTTTTTTTCAGTTAGCATACAAAATAATGGATTTTGTTATGGCATTTTAAAGATTTATTTATTTTTATTTTATGCATATGAGTGTTTTACCTGCATGTATGTCTGTGTACCACATGCATGCCTAGTGCCTACGGAGGCCAGAAGAGGGTGTCAGATCCTCTGGAACTGCAGTTACAGATGGTTGTGAGCTGCCATGTGGGTGCGGGGAGCCGAATACAAGTCTTTGCAAAGGCAGCAAGTGCTCTTAGCTACTGAGCCATGGAGCCATCTCTCCAGCCCCTTGCTATGGCATTTTAATGCGTACTTTTGTTTTTGTTGAGCCTTCCCACACTTCCCCATCCTGCCCCACTCCTGGCTGGCTTTCTTCTTGCCCACAGTAACTTACCTCCCTTCCACTTCCGTGTCGTATGTTTTCTGTCTCCCTCTCCTCCCCTCTTTCGCCCTCTTCTCCCTTTCATAGTCCCTTTTCTAGTTTCATGACCTGTACCCCTCATACATATAACTTAAAATCTAGAATCTGTATATGAAAAAAAATGTGGTTTTATCTTTCTGAATCTGGGTTATTTTGCTTAATTTCCACTTCATCTATTTTCCTGAAGATGTCATGATTTCTTTTTCTTTATAGCTGAGTAAAAGTCTGTTGTGTGTATGCACTACATTGCTTGGTACAGTCATCTAGCTAGTTCCATTTCTTAGTTATTGTGACGAGTACAAAGGAAGCATTATCTGGACATCAGTCTTTGTGCTAGGACTCAGTCCTTTGGTACTCTTGATTTTTAGAGAGCAACATAGCGTAGTGTAAATTCATGTTCTGGCTTCCTTGTCAACAACCAGGTGATGGTTGGGGAGGTGTGTGATTTCTCTAAGCCTTTGTGTCTTTGATTTGTACCATGAAGACAATAATATATAATAAAAACCTAACAATTTTTGTGAAGGTTAAATGAGTTCATATATGGAAGCTCTATGTATGGATTTCAAGCTAGGAAACAGCTTATTGGATGCACTTGTAGCCACTAGTGTAGGGCAGAGCTGCCTGAGGAGTTGGCATCCCCTCCCCACTGGCCTTCTGAGAGAGTGGAAAGGGCTCTTTCTCGGTGGACCCTCCTAACCTTTTTGAGGCCCTTGGAGATCCAAATTCTGGTCAGGATAGTGGGAGCTTGTGTTCAGTAGCCCAGGTCTCAGGGGCGACATCAAAGGGTTTAACAGTCTGGGCATACGTATTTAGGGATACTTTCAGAAGTAATATGCTAGAGCTATTTTGTCCCATGAAAGTTGATCGTCAGTGTCTCATCTGTGCATTCAATGATGTCACACAGATAGCTTGGGAATATTTATACTGTAGAAAGCAGATGGTGCTACCAGCCTTTGCTTTCTTTCCCCGAGAGCCAATTGTTAGCTATTTAGTAGCACACCACTGATCTCACTGTTCCCTGACTGATCCATATGTTACCTTGGGGTCTCTGGAGATGAGCTAGGCAGAGAGGCCTGTTGAGTTTGGCCTTTTGTGGCTAAGGAGCTGTTCTCTCCTTGAGGATAGCCTTCAAGATGCATTATGTGTAGAGTACTTAAAAATTTTTGTTTGTTTATTTGGTTGGTTGGTTTTTGAGACAGTGTCTCCCTATAGCCAGGGATGTCCTGGAATTCACTGTGTAGACCAGGCTGGCCCTGATTGCACAGAGGTCTGCCTGTCTCTGCCTCCCAAGTTCTGGAAATGCGCACACTATCACCCTGGTTCTAAATTTTAAGAGTCTCGTGTAGCCCAGCCTGGCCTTGAATTCACTATGTATTTGAGGATGACCTTGATCTCCTGATCTTCCACCTCCATCTCCCAAGTGCTGGGAATACAGTGGGCACTATAGAGTACTTTTGAGATTCCTACAGAGAGATGTGTAGGTATAAACTGATACTGTAACGTAATGACGCTCGGCTGTCAGACCACTTACCACCATTTCTTTCCTCCGTTTTCTCTTTTTGGCTCTTAGGTCTCAGTCAGTCTCTCCACCTCCAGTTCTGTCCCCACCACGGAGTCCCATCTACCCTCTTAGTGATAGCGAAACCTCAGCCTGCAGGTACCCGAGCCACTCCAGCTCCCGGCTGCTCCTCAAGGACCGGCATCCCCGAAATCCTTCACCCCAAAATCCTCAAGATCCCTCCCCAGATACTTCACCCATCTACACCCTCAAGGCCACCAGCTTCAGCTGTTTGGACAGAAGCCCTTCAGTGTGTAAGAGAGAGGACCAGAAGGAGACTGTTCAAGGTGTAGCCCAGGATGTAGAGGGAGTGGCAGGTGGCCTCCCCCTCGTCCAGAGCACCCCATCCCTAGGGCCAGCGGCTGGCCCGCGGAGCATCTTGCTGACCTGCACCGGGACCCGAACCCATAGCCTGGGCATCCGGGAGAAGATTTCAGCATGGGAAGGTCGCCGAGAGGCTTCGCCCAGGATGAGCCTGTGTGGAGAGAAGCGGGAGGGCTCTGGGAGCGAGTGGGCGGCCAGTGAGGGCTGCCCCAGCGTGGGCTGTCCCAGCATAGTGCCATCCCCCTGCAGCTCAGAAAAGACCTTTGATTTCAAGGGCCTCCAGAGGATGAGCAGGACCTTTTCCGAGTGTTCCTACCCTGAGACGGAGGAGGAGGGAGAGGCACTCCCTGTTCGGGACTCTTTATACCGGCTGGAGAAGAGGCCAGGCCGGAGTGAGCCCAGTGCCTTGCTCAGGGGTCATGGCAGCAGGAAGGAAAGTTCAGCAGTGCTGAGCCGCATCCAGAAAATTGAACAGGCCTTAAAGGAGCAGCCTGGTCGGGGGCTCCCCCAGCTCCCCAGCAGCTGCTACAGCGTAGACCACGGGAGAAGGAAGACTGGAACCTTGGGCACTTTGGAGGAGCCAACAGGGAGCTCGAGTGTGAGCCCTGGCAGCCAGGCAGTAGGAGAGGCTGGAACTGGGGGGGAGGCGGGCCCACCCCTGGACAGGGAAGGCAGTGGTTCCACAAAGCCAGGGACCCCTGGAAATAGCCCTAACTCCCAGCTGCTACTAAGAAAGAGCTCCCCTGATCCCGCTGTGAACCCTGTCCCCAAGCCCAAGCGCACCTTTGAATATGAGGCTGACAAGTACCCCAAGAGTAAGCCAAGCAATGGTCTACCTCCTTCACCCACACCTGCTGCTCCACCCCCCTTGCCTTCCACCCCAGCCCCACCGGTCACCCGGAGACCCAAGAAAGACCTGCGTAGTCACCGCAAGTCGCAGAACAGGTAAGACCTACCTTCCTGTGTCTGGTACTGGGTCCCAGTGGCATTCTTTTAAAAGGAGGAAGCACAGGCAGATTGTGTTGAGTCATAGGACTGTCATGAGCTCTGAGGGTCTGAGTGACCATTAGTTTGGTGGTTGTGGCAGGAGAAGATGGGATGGTTCTCCTGCTCTTGAATGGGGAAAGGAGGAAGCAAGGCACCCTTGCCAGTGCTGTCTGCTGAAGATGTTGACTGGCTTTTGTCTTCGGCGTCTAGCTAGGCTGTCAGAAACTCCTTAATCCTTCACAGGAAGGTCCAAGTTACCTTTTTTTTTTTTTTTTCTGTCTTAAGAAGATAGTCCAGGGCAGAAGAAATGGCTCAGCGGTTAAGAACACTGGTTGTTCTTATAGAAGACCTGGGTTCCTGGGTTCAAATCCCAGCACCCACATGGTAGCTAACAACTGTCTGTAACTCTAGTCCCAGGGTATCCGATAGCCTCTTCTGACCTCCACGGGCATTGCACGACACGGGTGCATTTACCTACATGCAGGCAGTACATCAATACATGTATACAAATAAAAATAATAAATAAATTTTTAAAAAAAGTCCCTTGAAGTCTGGTAGGAAATTAGCCTCATAGCTACGTGAAGTGCCTGCACTGGAAATTAGTTTCTTTAAGTGAAGCTTTACCAGAAGATCGCATTAATATAGGAGTGGAGGCAAATTTAAGATGACTCTTCTTTCCAGAGTGCCTCCAAGCTGTGTGGAAACCCTTGGTCTGTTTCAAGAGAGGGTTCTTTCGTCCTTAAAGAGAAACATGGAAAAACATTTCACCTGCTTCTTGGTCAAGGGCAAGAACTAACTTTATGAGACTCCCATTGATTCCTGGTCAGTCTTGACTTTTCTGACCCTGGACTAGTGGGAACAGCTCCCAGGAGTGACTTGGAAGCTGGAGTTGGTCAAAGTTGAAAGGTACCTGTTAACTGAATCCAGGGTAGGTTGTAAGCAAGCTTTCCTTGGAAGCCTTACTGCCACCTCACCTATCCCAAAAATTGGATAGGCATTCAGCTTGCTTCACTTCTGCGGAGTCTTCAGTCTGTTCTTGTTCATCAGGCTTCACTTAGCATATCCCATCTCAGAGGGGGAATCACAGAAGTTCAGACCCCTAAGCCAGAGCACCCCATAGCTAAGGATTGTCTTGTATTTTGGCCTCACCTACTCACCAGCTCTTTGAACAGCCTGCCAAGTGTGCTTGCTTTGTTTTTATCTGTATTTCTGCAAACATCCATCCAGAGCCTGTTGTGCACCAAGCCTTGTGCTGGTCAAAAGGACACAGAGGGAAGTGAGGCATGGTTCTTCATTCAAGGACTTGGTGATCTGGCACACACATAAATCGTAGACATTGTGATACATCCATGTCAGTGCAGGATGCTGTAGAGACTCAGCCCTGGAGGGAGGGGAGACCCCTCCTGGAGGGAATTACCGAGCTAGATTTAGAAGAACAAAAGCAGCTGTCTAGATAATGAGAGGGAATAGGGGGAGAGTTTATCAACCTGAAGGTTTACATGTATTCCCACATACATGGTGGAATCACTTCACATAGCAGGCTTCAGTCTGTGCTCTTGGAGAAAAAGAGGATCATTTAAGTATGAACTGTTGTGCTTGCCTGTCTGCTCCTGAAACCTGTTCCTCCTGAGGAGTGCAAGATGGTAAGTATGAATGTATCATGTCAGGTGCACTTCTGACAAACCTTTTATTTTAGAGAAATGAAAAACAGTATTTCTTGCATTCAACCAAAGAAAAATAATTTTGTCTTAAAAAATCTGAGGAAGGCCAGGTGTGGTGGCACACGCCTTTAATCCCAGTACTCAGCACTCAGAAGGCAAAGGCAGGTGGAGCTCTGTGAGTTCAAGGCCAGCTTGGTCTACATAGTGAGTTCCAGGCCAGCTGAGGCTACAGAGAGACCCTGTCACAAAAAGACCAAAAACAACAACAACAACAAAAAATCCGAGGAACAGTGGATGAACTTGTACTGAGGGACATCTGGGGACACTAACTTGACATGACAGGCCTTAACACAAAAGACAGAATGTATGAATTCCAGTGGGGGGCTATGGGAGGGGTCAGTGGGGAAGGGGATATAAAGATGATTAAGATGTACTGTATGAGATACACAAAAATTTAATAAAAATTTTTCAAAAATCTGAGGCAGAGAGACTGGGAGATGGCTCAGTTGGTAACTGAGTTCTTATCCCCAGTACCCATGTAAAAGCTGGGCATGGGGCTGGAGAAATGGCTGAGCAGTTAAGGGCACTTGCTGTTCTTGCAGAGGACCTGGATTCAGTTACCAGCACCTACATATTGGCTAACAACTGTCCATAACTCCAGTTCCTGGGGATTCGACTCCCTCTTCTGATCTCCACAGTCATTGCATGACACAGGTGCACTTACATACATGCATGCAATACACTCATAAAATAAAAATAAATAAGATATATATTTTTAAAAGTTGAGCATGGCAGCATGCTTTTGTAATCCTAGGGCTGGGGGTAGGGGTAGCGACAGGTAGATCCCTGCCGCCTATTGGCCGTCTAGCCTAGCCAAATTGATGAACTCCAAGTTCAGTGAGAGGCTCTGTCTCAAAAAAATAAGGTGGAGAGCGATGGAGGAATATAGCTAACCTGACCTCAGGCCTCCACACTCACTTTGTGTATGAACAGGGACAAACATATACACACACCAAATAAAAAAGAAAGCCAGGGAAGAAACTGACTGTGCCTTGATGGGAGGCAATATCCTGCATAAGATGTTTATTCTGCTGTTGTGCCGATGAAGACTTGATCTTACACAGCATTTGGCTATGTAGTTGAAAAGTCTGAGTCAGTGGCATAAACTTGTGAGTCATCATGTATGAGTTGTAGATAGAGTGCTTGGCCATGGATATTTGGCCAGATGGGGAAATAAGACCTAAAGACCGAATTCTGAGAGACCCTGGCATTAACAGGCCAGTTAAGGGCCTGGAGAGATGGCTTAGTGGTTAAGAGTACCTGCTGCTCTTTCAGAGGACCCAAGTTAAGTTCCCAACACCCACACAGTGGCTAATAACCATCCGTAATTTCAGTTCCAGGGAATCCAATGCCTTCTTCTGACCTCTTCAAGCATTGCATGACATGGGTGCACTCACATACATGCAAGCAATACATTCATATACATAAAATAATGAAAATAATAAAAATAAAACGATTAAAAAATAAAAGGCCAGTTAAAAAGAAAGATCCTTTCTTAGAGCCTGAAAAATAATTCTCTGGGGTGGATGGAAACTAGAGGTGATGTGTCATAGGAGAAGAGTGCCAGGATAGAAGTGTTCTGTTGGGTTGAACACTGCAGAGGGGCCAGGAGAGCTAAGACCACAGCATGGGTCAGAACCCAAGGTTCTCAGGATGAGTGTTGAGCAAGCAAGAGAGAAAGGGTTTCATTCAAAAAGGGAGGCACTTGTGGTTGAGAAGAATTCACTCAATGTCATCTCCTCCCCAAGAGACTACTGGGAGGGACATGCCTTTGAGAGGGAGAGCATACAGCCCTGTTCCCAACTAAGATGACGGGAGAGAAAGAGGGAGTCCTGTGGGCTTGGGACATCTAGGATTCAAGACGCTGTGGTGTGCAGTTGTGCAGTGCAGGCTGACTGGGGAATGAAGGAGCAGGGGACTAGCTGGAGGGAAGCTGCAGCAAACCATCCCCTTAACTCCTTCTCAGAAGAGCTCTGACATGTTTTAAAGGTTCAGCTCTTCCTGTGTCAACAAATTGTCCTGTACCAGCTGCTTTCATCAGTCCCCTAACAGCCCTGCCTAGTCCTTACAGCCTGTTCAGGGCAGAGCCCTGGCTAGGAGGCCAATCAGATACTCCATTCCTTTGGAAATGGTGGGCTCCTCTCAAAGAGAATACTTTCTAGACCTTTCTAGGCCAAAGTTGTAGTTGTAAACTCAGGCTCTGGAAGCAGGCAGCCTGGGCAAGTCCTCTCTCTACCACGTTAGTCTCCTTGTTTGTGAAATGGCTCAGTGCCTGCCAGAGCTATTGTGAAGGTCAGTGACGGGACACAGGTAAAGCTGTGTTTGGCATGGCACTGAAAGCGTTCTTTTAAATTCAATTTATTAAAAAATATTTTATTACTTTTATTTTATGTATATGTGTGTATTGCCTGCATGCATGTAAATGCACCCATGTTGTGCAATGCCCACGGAGGACAGAAGAGGCTGTCGGAGCCCCTAGAACTGGAGTTACGGACAGTTGTTAGCTGCCATGTGGGTGCTAGAATTCGAACCCGGGTCTTCTGCAAGAACATCCAGTGCTCTTAACTGCTGAGCTATCTCTCCAGCTCCTTAAATTTAATTTTAAAATGACATTTATGTCATTTATGTATGTTTGTGCTCAAGTGCCATGGTATGCATGTTGAGGTCAGAGGACAACTTGTGCGAGTCTCTTCTCTCCTTCCATCATGTGGGTTCAATGACAAGCTCAGATATCAGGCTTTGTGGCAAGTGCCTTTGTCCAATGAGTAATCTTGCCAGCCTTTTTAAAAAAATTGTAGTGTGTGTGTGTGTGTGTGTGTGTGTGTGTGTGTGTCACATGTACATGTGTTAGTAGGCCATATCACACGTGGAGGCGTGAGTCACTTCTGTTCTACTTTATATCATGTGGGTTGTCAGGTTTGGTGATAGGTGCCCTTACCTGCTGTGCCATCTCATTGCCCACTTGACAGCATACTTTTAAGCTGTGGTAGTTATTACCTAATACTGGTATTATGAAGGATAAGCATATTGTAGGTACTCAGGCTGGGGCCCTTTGGACCCTCTGTCTCCTTATTTAGAGGTACAGTAACAGACTTTAGGAGGAGGGACTCTGGTCTTTACTGTCACCCATGGTTGTTCCTGGCAAGATGGCAGGGATCTGGTCCAGCCCAAATGACTCTTGTTCTTGTCCACAGAAAATCCTTTGAGTTTGAGGATGCATCCAGTGTCCAGTCCCTGTACCCCTCTTCTCCCACTGAGAATGGTACTGAGAGTCAACCCAAGATTGGATCCAAAAGCACTTTAGAAGAGAATGCCTATGAAGATATTGTGGGTAAGCAGTGGTGGAGGTGCCGGGTGGGCCATCCCTGGGGGCTGTGGAAGAGAAGTCCACAGGTTTGTCTCACTCCCTGTGGGACAGCGTGGCCCACCTTGGGGAACTCCTGGAATGGGCCTGGAGGAAGCACCCTAGCAAGACAGCATCTGTGTGCTAACTGACCCTGGGTGAACCACAGGAAGGGCAGACTGCATCATTCCTTTCTTATGTTTTTGAAGACTTAAGAGCTGGACAGGTACTCTTCCTTAGCTGTGTGCCTGAGGCAAGTCTCTTAACTGTTGCAGGACTGTTTCTCGCTTATAAAAAGAGTTGATATAATGTGAACAACAGTAGCAGCAA
>NW_008355789.1:872804-881976 GCF_000622305.1 Nannospalax galili | reverse complement strand
TTTTTTTTTTTTTTTTTTTTTTTTTTTTTTTTTTTTAAATAGGGTCTCAATGTGTAGCCTGAGCTGGCCTAGAGCTCCCTATGTAGACCATCCTAGTCTGGCTTTGATCTTACAGGGATTCACCTATCTCTGTCTCCCCAGTGCTAGGATTAAAAGCCCTTCACCACCATGAGATCCTAGCAATGCTTCTCAAGATTAATGTTAGGACTGAGCAAGCTAAGAATAAGACACCAGCAGATTCGGGGTCTGGCCAGAGCCTGCTTCCTGGTTCAGGGACATCTATCATTTCCCAGCATCTCACATGGCTGAAGAGGTGAGGGAGTTGACTATGGTTCCTTTGCTTTCATGAGGGCATTGGTGCTTTCATGACGTCTCTGCCTCTGTGACCTAATTCCCTCCCAAGGACGCTAACAGCAACACACTGGGAACCCAGACATTCAGTTGCTTATGCCAACTTAACAGATTCTAGAAGATAGAAAACTCCTGGGTCACAAAGGACTTTTATTACTCATGGCACAGGAGACAGCATGAGCTCCATGTTCCCACTGGCTCCCCTTGGTTACAATGGCATGGGACAGTATAAAAAGAAGGCCCAGGTAAGAACTGCCAACACTGTGGGCCTATGTCCCAGCTGAGGAGCCCACGTTCAGAAGACCCCAGGTTTTTCAAGGACCATTAGCAAAGCTGCCCAGCCTTTGCCCTGAAAGAACAATTTCTGGTCAGGAAACAGCTGTGCCTCTGACTGGATGAGAGACACTATCTCCAGCTTCTAAGGCTGTTTGTTATGTAAACATCCTGGAGCATATACTCTGGAACTGTCCATTTCTCTTGTCCCCCAAAAGGGCAAAAACAGAGTACTGCATAGAAAACTGCCTTCCAGGAGCAAGGTGGAGAGTGTGGTGGTAGCAAACTAGCAAACTTCATTTCAAGGGTCAACAAAAGGATGACTGTATAGCCCCGCCTCCCCCCGTGATTCAAGGCTCTGTTTAGGGATGTTTGGGGTAATTTTTGGAGGTACTATCCTAGGCAACAGCTATTAACTGGGCCTTTTTAGAACAAGAGGGTATCTGCCACTCAGTCATTAAGGAGACTCTTCTGCTTTGGGATGTTACATGCAAAGTGTGAACATATGGGAGTGGCTTGTTTGCTTCTTGATGAGGTAAAGCTAGAGCAAAGGGCTGTGTGTATAGGGTAAAGTTGGGGTTGGGGCATCTTCTTCAATCACTTCTGGATCTTTGGAGGCTGGGGAAGAAGGAAGAGGGTGGGTATCAGAAAGAGGGTGGGTATCAGAATGACCCTGGCACTGATTTTGATTTGTTTTCCTTGTTTTGTATTCCCCACTGCAACTCAGTCTGAATCTTAGGACCTGACCAGAGAGGCTAGAGGGAAATACAAGGGGAAGTATTTATGTTCGATTCTGGTTGGTTTATTCCCTCCACTCCAAAGAGGCTAAAAAATATGGAGTCCTCATAGAGGGTTCCAGAGGTCCTTTGTTGCTGAACGATTAATGTCAGTTTCATTTTTTGCCTAGGATTGATCAGGAGCTTTCTTTGATCTTGTGCTGCCTTGGGTCCACAGAGACAAAGGAGGCTTTGTTCTGGGATTATGGGAATGGGTCTACAAAGGAGACAGAGAACACCTGTGCTAAGTCTTCATCTTGGGTACAGCCCATTGGGCTGCAGTTTCTGGTCTGTTAGAGGTTGAGACCATTTGGCCCAGAGGCTGATGGGTCATCTCTGTAAGTAGTAGACATGAACAAAAGACCTTGGAGAGTTCGCTGGCCTCCTGCACACACCAGGCATAATGCCCGAGGTACTGGGTGGGATACTCCAGACAGGCTAAGCGTTTGCCTGCTGATTTGTAATAGGAGGGTTCAAAGAAAGTTAGTGCTTTGCTGCTTCCTGAGACTCTTTAATTCTCGCCCATCTGACTTGACATCTGCCCTTGGAAGATGCTGCTGTTCTCGAAAGCCTTATAATCGTTTGCATTCTGTGCCTGACACTGAAAAATGCACCCAAGGAAGCAGCTTGTTAGGGAGTTATGTGGAGTGGCCTCGGCGCCTGACCAAGGAGCCTGGGCTGCATTCCTGCTGAGATTCCCACTCTCATCAGCTAGCTGGGGCCCAGTGAGAGCTTCCAGGAACTTCAGTGGGATGCAAGCGGGGACAGAGCCACTCAGCTTGTCCTTTAAAGCCTTTTCAGCCTCTACTCTGTGCCTTCTCTCACTCACCCCCAGGCTGGGCAACAGTAAGGAAGAGAGGGGTTGCAGCTGGATGCCAAGCAGCTAAGAGGTGCAGTCCAGGGAAAGGTGCCGGGACTGTTGGGAATTGGTATCAGGCCCTGGAGGGTGGTCCAGCTGGCCCCGAGGGGGTGGGGTGGGGGGACTGAGACCCTTGCCTGGCCTTCTTTCATAGCATGTGAGGGAGAGAGAAAGGTGGAGACAAGGGAGAAACAGCTGATTGGAGCTAGAGGATGGCTGGGAAGGGAAGCTACAGACCTTAGCCATGGGTGTGGCCCAGAAAGCTCAAACTGCTCTGTGTGCCTGAGATAGATGCACTCTTTGAACTGGTTCTACTAGTTATGAGGAAGTGAGGAGGGACAAAGGGAAAGAGGTGGGCTGTCTCATGTTGGGTGACAACACACAGAGCTGTGGGGAAGGAGTGGGATTAGGGCCTGGTGGACCTGGGCACCTCCCTCAGGAGGCTCAGTGTGCTAAGACTGGGCTCTTTGGCAAGTCACTTTTAGAAGAGCATAAAACAGAAATACTGGGGATGCCTTTGGCCCTTATCTCATCAGCAAAGCTGGGAAAGGTTGAGAGCTCTGACTTCCCAGGTTTGATGAGATGGGACTGCTGGGAGACAGATCTCCTAAGAAGGGAACCTACCACCCTGTCATCCTCCAAATGCGGTGTACACTGCCCCACGGAAGCCTCTTGGGCAGGAATACAAGTGAAAATCTTAGAGAAGTCTGCCAAGCTTCCTGTCTTGCATCCATGCCCGCTAAATTGTCCCCTTGTTTTGCTGTTCAGCTCTGGCTTCTGCAGCCTCTGTAGCATGCTTTGAGTGCAGATTCAGTTCAATGGCTCCAGGACTCAGGGTATGCTTAAAGCATCCCCATTCCCAAGTCATCCTTTCTGCCTAACAGAGTTTACCTGCTCTAAGGGTCACCAGAGGTAATCTATGAAGTTCAAGATGGCAGGTAGATTGGGGCTACCCAGGGACCAAACTGAGGAGTGGACGTGAAGCTTGGTGAGGAAGTAGGTTGCTTAGATCAGAGAAGAAAGAGGCTGGCATTTGGGCCAGGCAGGAAGGGAAGGCACCCCGCGCCTTATGCAAAGGAAGCCCTGGGATGCAGAAGCGGGTGCTTTTCTAGCTGTCTTCCCTGGGTTGTCACTGACGTGCAACAACTCTGCATCTACTCCTCTGCACATCATTATCTTACATCTTTTTCTCAGAACCTTAGATTTTATATCAATGGTCAAAGCTCTGATTTGGGGCAAAGAAGGAAGAAAGAGGAGAGAATGAGAGATGGATATGAATGGAGGAAAAGGGGGTTAGATGCCGGGCGTGGTGGCACATGTCTTTAATCCCAGCACTTGGGAGGCAGAGGCAGGCGGATCTCTGTGAGTTCAAGGCCGGCCTTGTCTGCATAGTGAGTTCTAGGACAGCTGGGGCTACAAGGAGACCTTGTCTCAAAAAGTAAAAAAGAAGAAAGAAAGAAAGAAAGAAAGAAAGAAAGAAAGAAAGAAAGAAAGAAGGAAGGAAGAAAGGAAGGAAGGAAGGAAGGAAGGAAGGAAGGAAGGAAGGAAGGAAGGAGAAAAGAAAGGAAGGAAGCTCAGAAACTGCTAGGAAGTTTAAAAAGACTTAAAGCATTGGTTTGGGGCGTAGTCCCATCCATTTATTTCTCTTTTCACCCTCCCTCCCTTCTTCTAGGGGGCATTTGATAATGTATGGAGACATGTTTGGTTGTTATAACTGAAGGATGCTAATGTTAGCTAGTGGGTAGAGACCAGGGTTGGACTAAATGCCTTAAAAATGAGCAGGTCAGTTCATCAACTTCATGTAGACTGCTTGGAGAAACCCTGATGGAAAGGTATTAAGAAAGGTCTTCTTATAGATGAAGATGATGATAAGGATTTTGACTAGTCACTTAGCCTAAGACAGTTTGAATTTGATAAGCTTAGAATAAATATAAATAAATGTTCTCCCTGCCCCAATCTGGGCAGTGATGTTCTTGTCCTGGCGTTTTTCCATTCTTAATCCCCTTCACCCCTTTAACCTTATAAGATAGATGTTAGGGAGGGACCAAGAAGCAGAAAACCCACCCAGCCCTGCTGAAGTGGAATGGAGTGGCCTGGGGAAAGCATGCAGGGGATGCTGAGTTTGAGACTTGGCTTCTCGAGGCAGGGCTGCGGGGCCAGCTTTGCTTAGTCAGGACCCTGGAATGGGGACAAGTCATCCTAATGGCATGACTGTTTTACAGGAAAAGGTCTGCTGGTTGCTGGGGACTGTGTGGTATTGGGAATCACTTAATCCAGCCCCAGATCTTTTCTTGACCCATCCCTGACTCCTAAGTTTATAGAGATTTGTGTTGCTCCCTCTGCAGTCTGTTTAACTTTACTCCCCCACCTCTGTGAGGGCATTTCCTAAGTTCATTGTGGTTTCTCATGTAATAAACAGATGCCACAGTTAGGGGAACCTCAGCTTCTTGAGGAATTTCTAGGCACAAAGGGTTTGGGTTTTCTCCTGTGCCCTGTCCAGGAAAGTTGCTCCCCAAATCTGTTTGCAGCCCTTCAGGAGTGGAGTCTGAGCTGCTGTGGGGGGGTAAGGCACATGAAGTGTGGGCAGACGGGTGTGGGGCTCAGCAGTCACCTAAGCTCAGCCCTGTTCACGCTGCCAAGGGACTCCTGCTTCCTAGGATTCTTGCTTGCCTCTGCAGAGGTCCCAAACCATGGCATTGGGCCTGGGACAAGGCAGGGATAAAGAAAGACAAGGGAAATGGAGGTGAGGGTTGTGTTCTCATGGAGTCCCCATAGACTTTGTCACTACAATTGTGTTGTTGGGTATAAGCCTGGACTGATGTGATGACATGGCTCAATGGGTATGACTGTACTTTATAGAAAAGCCAAGTTATGTGTTGGAGAAGAAGGAGCCAGAGAGTGTAACTTGTGAGAAAGGGTGTCTCTCAAAAATCTTATGCTCTTTGAGGGCAGGGAACTGGGTTTTGGACGTTTGTGAGATTTTCTGGTAGTATCAATACAGTGCTGACTGGCAGAGATTTTAGAAACTGCTCCTCAGAAGCAAAACCCTCTCCTTCATTCTCTGGCCCGGGCTCCTTCTAAGCCTTTCACACTCCCGTGTCCCTGAAGGAGAGGCCCTGCCAAAGAGGGAGTGATGAGAGTTCCCTTTTTGCTGAGATCAGCGGCCGAGGAGGTAGTGGACGTTATAATGAGCCCCATGGAGCACAGGATCATTGGGCACACACTGTTACTGATGGCCCTCACTTGTGAGGTTGTCTGAGACAAGATCCCTATCCTGAAAGACTCCACGAACAATGGAGCAGGTTAGCGGAAGGTCTGGCGAAGCCCTGCTCTGTAGAACTCTTTTGGGCTCCTTCATGCCCATCCTTGAAACTGGGTCCCGAAAGACCCACCAAGAGCTGCATAGAGACAGCTATGTGCTTTCTAGAAGTGTGCATCTCTGAGGGGGGCTTTACCAACAGAAGGACTGGAGCCAGGGACAGGCTCATAGCATTGGCTTTGTCCTCTGGCTGGGCACAGGCAGGATAGCTGAGCCAGTCTTGTGCAACCCTGAATTTATAAGCTGAGGCCAGACAAGGCTGAGCTGAGCTGAACTGGAGGTGGGGAGCAGGGGCCTCAGCTTCTGGACTCGGAGCCAGGATCTGTTTGTAGCCTTCCCACTGCAGACGGGCAGCTATGTGACTCATGAGCTGAAGGGCCAGGCAGAAGCCATTCTCTTTGGCTCCCAGGAATTAACGACAAAGGAAGACAGTTGACACCCCGGCCTGCACAGTGCACACAGGGACAGATGCATCCACAACCACGTGTACTCCTCTCCTCTCTCTCTCTCTCCCTCCATCCCTCCCCTCCCCCCTTCTTCCCTTTTCCCGCCTCTCTAATTTTGCCTCCTCTGCAGGAGAGCAGCCCAAGGAGAATCCCTATGAGGATGTGGAATTAAAGAACCGAAGAGCTGGACGAAAATCCCAGCAACTGTCTGAGAACTCCCTGGACTCTTTGCACAGGATGTGGAGTCCTCAAGACAGGAAGTACAACAACCCACCCATGCAGGTAATGCAGTTCCAGCCTGGGCAGTGTGAGGGCCTGTCTTCAAAGTGTGGGCTTAACTTTCACTCAGGCTCCCGCCTTGGCTGGCACTTGGTAGAGAAGGCTACCTCAGGAAACAGCTGTGCACCCCAGGGACTTCAGCCATGCTGAGACTCTCATGGACAACTGAAGCATGCCCCTAGGGCATCCCATCTTGCCTTCTTTCTCTCACTGAGTTCTGAGCAGCAAAAACAAAGGAGGGGCCCCTGCAGACTCCCATCAGTACTCCTCCTCCCCTTCTGTGGGAAACAGGAAGACAGGGATCTAGTTGGAGTCTTGATGTTCTGCAACTCTGTCCAAAATTATCTCAATCCTGGCATTTGGAGGGGTCCATGGCTTGGAGAGCCAGCCAGTGTCAGAAGCCCATCAGTGAGGCTCCAGTGAGAGCCTGTCCTCTCAAAGTGGAGCTCAGCTTTCACTCAGGCTCTTGCCCTCGCTAGCACAAGGCAGAGGAGGTTGCCTCAGGAAAAAGTTGTGTGCTCAGGGATTCCCGCCATGCTGAAACCCTTAAGGACAGGCAGGTAGGGGATTCTTGGGGGAGGGAGAGAGTCACTGCCAATTTGATGCTATCTACTGAAAAGCATCTGTGTTTATGGGAAGAGGAATGGGGATATAGATCAGGGCTAGAGAAGAGGGGCAGCGGCCCAGGATACTGTGGGGGGCTACTTGAGTATGAGAGCCCCTTGCCCAGCCTTAGTGGCCAGAGAGCAGAACCCGGTTCTCTCCCTGGAGGAAGTGGGCATGACCAGGCTTCCAGAATCACACAGCAGAGTGTTTGTGGCTGGGGAGGTGGCTCAGTGGGTAGAGTGCTTACTGTGCAATGCCAAGACCTGTGCTCAGGTCCTCAGAACTCATGCAAAACCAAATGCAGTAGCATAAGCCTGTAATTCCACCACTCCTACAGCAAGATAGGAAGTGTATGTGCACGACTCACACACACACACACACATACACACATACACACACACACACACACACACACAGAGAAAGGGAGAGAGAGAGAGAGAGAGAGAGGAATGCTTGAGGAATGGATTGAGGGAAGACTGAGAGAGCAGACAGTTGAAAGGTCAAAGAAGACTTTTAGACAAGTTCATTCTGGTCTTTCTCAGGATACCAGGAAGCAGGAAAAGCCAGAAAGGTGGGGAGACAGGCTGTCTCTGACCTACCCAGATAACTCTTTAAAAAATTTATTTATTATTTTATGTGTATGAGTGTATTGCCTGCATGTATGTGAGTGAACCCATGTCATGCAATGCCCACGGAGGTCAGAAGAGGGCTTTGGATTCCCCTGGAATTGGAGTTAAGGACGGTTCATAGCCACCATGTGGGTGCTAGGAATCCAACCCGGGTCCTCTGCAAGAGCAGTCAGTACCCTTAACCACTGAGCCATCTCTCCAGCCCTGAATCCCCCCAGATAACTTTTTAAAAAATATATTTTATTTATTATTTTTATTTTATATGTGTGTGTGTATTGCCTACATGTAGGTAAGTGCACGCATGTCCTGCAATGCCTGCAGAGGACAGAAGAGGTGTTGGATCCCCTGGAACTGGAGTTCCAAACAGTTGTTAGCTGCCATGTGGATACTGGGATTCGAACCCAGGTCTTCTGCAAGAACAGTCAGTGTTCTTAACCACTGAGCTATCTCTCCAGCCCCCTAGATAACTCTTAACTAGACAGATGGAAGGACCTGGATATTTTATGACATTGGCTAGAAAATGCATAAATAACTTCTGGCTTTGAAATCGTGTGGTTGTTTTTTAATTAAAATATTAATAAAATATTTTAATTTTATGTGTATGAGTGTTTTGCCTATATGTAAGTGTCCCATGTACATGAAATGGCCTCAGAGGGCAGAAGAGGGCATCAGATCTCCTGTACCTGGAGTCATGGACGGTTGTTAGCTACCATGTGGGTGCTGGGATCTGAACCTAGGTCCCCTGCAAGAACAGCCAGTGTTCTTAACCACGGAGCCATCTCTCCAGCTCCTCGTGTGGTTGTTTTAATAAAGCATTTACCCTTCTGATAAGTCTATCAGTTCAAATAGGCTTTCATTGAATTTGTATTGCCAGACTAACTGGAAAAGAAGAGATTGGGGCTGTGGTGACAAAGGAGGATTTGCTGAAGAGTGAGGAGAGGCAGATCCAGACAACATGCAGAGATCCTCAGGGGGTGTCTGCCTTCCCACAGTATATGGGATCCACTTGCAGTTAGCCAGTTCAGTGCCCTGTGCTAAAGAGCATCAGTGTTAATTGGAGGGATACACAGGGTTAGAGAAGCAGGCAGCCCAGGGTATCACAGTCAGAAGGAGCCACGGCTTCCATCCCTAGATCCCAGCAGATGTGGGAACATTTGTGCTAAGTGTCTCTCTCTCTCTCTCTCTCTCTCTCTCTCTCTCTCTCCCATCTCTCCCCCTCTCCCCCTCCCTCTCCCCCTTCCTCTCCCCCCCTCCTTTCTCTCTCTTGTCCTGTACCCCATACTAGCTGTCTCTGAAACCAGGCAGCCAGTCTCTGCGCAGTGGGAACTGGTCAGAAAGGAAGAGCCATCGGCTGCCACGATTACCCAAGAGGCACAGCCATGATGACATGCTGCTGCTGGCTCAGCTGAGCCTGCCGTCTTCACCCTCCAGCCTCAATGAAGACAGCCTCAGCACCACCAGTGAGCTGCTGTCCAGCCGCAGGGCCCGCCGCATTCCCAAGGTATCTTCCAACACTGAGTTCAGGGTGCTAGGCAGGTGGGTGGGCAGGCAGCCAGCCCTGTGGTGGCCTGCCTGCCTTCCTTCCTTCCTTCCTTCCTTCCTTCCTTCCTTCCTTCCTTCCTTCCTTCCTTCCT
>NW_008355789.1:833590-872700 GCF_000622305.1 Nannospalax galili | reverse complement strand
CCTAATCTGGGCTGCTTCCTTAGTTTCCTTTGACTAGATTGTGTCCCCTTTTCCCCTCAGTCCATTGCCTTATCAATAAGAGCGCACTAATTGCTTTTAGGTAACCAGATGTTAGGAGTTGGGGAAGGACTAGCTGAGACCTGCCCTTATTGAATGTGATGGGTGAATTTGGGCATCTTGTATACACATCAACATTTCTAGGCTTTGAGGAACCTGAAGATTCAGACTGGCTTTTTGTATATGTCTTGAAATGGAAGAGCTTTTAGTAGTGATTTGCACACATGGCCATGAGGCCCAAGTCCCCAGCCTAGAGCAGCAGGATTTAGCTAAATGGTATTTTTAGCCTGAAAACAATGCTTGAGTATATTGGGAATTTAGCTTCTTCCTGTCAGGGCTACAGGTTATGGTCCAGAGGGGAAAGGCTAGAAACTGTGTTCCTGTTTTTGCATCTGAGAAGCTCTTTGTCGTTGGCTCAGTGACTCTTGGGACCCAGGAGCTCCTATCCTGTCTAGTTTGATCACAGTTCCTTCCTCTAGGGAGCTAAGTTTAGTGTCCTTGTCTTGGGATACAGGCCTACTCCTAGGGGATAAGGTAGATGGAGAGCTACCAGGCATGGCTAATAAGCCTCTACTTAGGGTCATTTCAGTAGGAAGACCAGTGCTGGACCCAGCTGGACCAGTGGAGAAAGCTTATACACCTGTAAGGGAAAGGATGGACTCTCCATCCTTCATAGGGGAAGTAGGGGCCTCTCATGTTAGGGTTACCTCACCCTCTCTGCTTTTCTCATCCAGCTTGTCCAAAGAATCAACTCCATCTACAATGCCAAGAGAGGAAAGAAGAGGTTAAAAAAGCTGTCCATGTCCAGCCTTGAGATGGCATCGCTGAGAGGTAGGCTTTGATGCCTAAGCTGCTTCCTTCACCTCTGGGGCCCATGGACATCAGGAGCAGAGAGATGTGTAAACTGACTCCAGTTTACCTCACATGGGCCGGTTGTGAAGTCTTTCTACCTTCTAGGAGAATAGAGCTCTTCTAGAGAATAAAGGGAGAGGCCAAGAGGGAAGTGAGCCCTGGGCTGCGTTCCTTCAGGCTTTGGGCTGTGAGGCCCTGAGTAGGGAGGTGGGCCTGGGAATCTGCTTCTAGTAAAAGGAAAGACCAAACTTGCTGAGCACTATGGTCTGTTTTCCATTTCAAATCTTGGCCTGCCTAAGGCAGGGCCCTTGTATTCCAGACCTCTAGGCCTCTCTGTTGGCTCAGCCTCCAATGCAGGCCCTCAGCCTTCCCTAGATCAGCCCTGGGTAGGGATTTGCATATAGATCATATAGACAGGCACCTGAGATCTGAGTTCTGAGGAACCCTGGTCCTAAGCCCCTGCCTCAGACACCTTCTCATTGGCCCAGAGTATCCCAGGTTAGGTTCAGGCCCATCCCTTGTGAGAAAAGTTAGGAGGGTGACTGGCAAGATAACTCAGGAGGTAAAGGCACTTACTTTCTGGCAAATCTGATGATCTGGGTTTGATCCCTGGAAACAACATGATGGGAGGGAATGGACCCCTGCAAATTGTTCTCTGACCTCCACACATGTACTGTGGCATGTCCCCTCTCCTTGAAAAATAAATGTAAAAAATTAAAAAAAGAAAAGATGTGAGGGGGGCATGGAAAAATATTTGCTGTAAGCCAGGGGCTCAGCAAGTATTCGGCCTGCTGTCACTTTTCCAGATGAGAACAGCGAGAGCGAGAGTGACTCTGACGACAGGTTCAAAGGTGAGCACTGCACCCCTTCCCAGCCCTGGTTTCAGCGAGTCAGCCATTCCTTCTTCTGCATGCATGGGCCTAGGGACCCAAGACTGACCTGGGGTGTAGGAAAAAGGCAACAGGCAGGCAGGCTACTAGACCACCAGCACAGGAGGCTGCAGGAAGTTCCTTAGAGCTTGGCCCTGCAGTGGTCTCCCTTTGCCAAATCTGAGGCTGTTGACTTTGCCTATCGCTTCCCAAGGGAACTGGGAACTAGATTTGCTTGGTAAATGTTGTAAATCTGGAGGACCCGAGATGGGTTCAGATTATAAATACCTCTGTGCCACAGATTGAGGAAATTGGTTTTCTGGAAGCCCTAAGGCGTCCTGTCTCCCATGTCTAGAAGGGAAATGTCTACCTCCCTGAAATGGTTTCTAGACCTTCATATTCCAGAGACCTGAGGCAAATATCTGTGCTTTCTCTACTGGGAAACCCTGCCTAGACCTTCCTTGGATAAAGTATGTGGGAGCTTCCTCCCTCCACTGCTCCCCAGGCTGACAGATGAACTTTGGATTTAGGTACAAGGGCAGAAGGCCCAACTATAAGGACTCCAATGAGGGGGTCCAAGGAGAAAGCCATTGTGGATGTTTGTACTTCCTAACAAACATCCTGGTTCATACCTTATGTGCCAACAGACACTACAGGTGGCTGCTAGTGCCATGTCCTAGGGCCTCCTGGGCCTAGGCAGTCCTGTTAGCCTCAGTTCAGCCTCCAGAGGCTCCATAAAGACCAGGACACTAGCTCCTTGTGTTAGAGCAGTCTTTATATAAGGTGTATACACCACTCCCTACCACTTACCTTAGAGAGACAGAGCTAGAGGTGGTCCACAAAGACGCTTTGAGTCTGGTGGGTGGGGCTGATGGGAAGTCTTTGAGGGGCCAGCTGCTTGTCTTCTCATGTGAGACCTGCCCCCAGCCCACACACAGCGCCTGGTCCATATCCAGTCGATGCTGAAGCGTGCTCCCAGCTACCGGACACTAGAGCTGGAGCTGCTTGAATGGCAAGAACGGGAGCTCTTTGAGTACTTTGTGGTTGTGTCCCTCAAGAAGAAGCCATCCCGGAACACCTACCTCCCTGAAGTCTCCTACCAGTTCCCCAAGGTGAGCATCCCTTCCTACCCTGCTCCTTTCTGCTTGCTGGCCCATCTGGGAAAAAGAGAGCTGGCTTCCTTCTTAGTTGCCCTATGGCCTCCATAGCCCTGAGCCTCCTCAAAGCTGGGTGGCAAGTCAGGGCTTCGGTGTTCCGAGGCAGCGCTTATTTAGAGGATGGGGACTGGGAGCACTGCCTACTTCTTAGTTAATTCCCCAGGGCTATGGGCTTCCAGGAAAGTGTCCCCAGAACTCCTGCTCAGACTCTTTAATGATAAGATAATTCACCCATTCAGGTGTATAATTCAGTGTTCTTCCATGCATTCGCAGAGCTGCACAGTTGTCACTCCAGTCAATTTTAAAGTATCTTATCATCTAAGAAACCCCATAAGTACTGTCAGCTTCTCTCAGCTCTCTCCCACCCGCTTCCTGATGCCATCGCCCTCCTCTGTCAGCTTGGCCTCCTTTCTTGCGATCTGATCTTTGGGTCTCTCAGCCCTTGCCTCTGCCTGTATGTAGCATTCTTTCTCCTGTTCTGCGCAAGGCCGCTGGTGCCTTCTCACTTGTTCAGTCAACCTAAGTAGCATCTCTCTCTTCAGATGCCTGGGTGCAGCCCCTCTCCTGCACACTTCTGTCTTTTGCATCTCTCTGCTTGTCTCCTTTGGGACCCCCCTCCCCCGCCCCCGGTTATCTCACGCTCCTGACCAGAAGGTGCAGGGTCAGGAATCTTGTCCTCTCTGTTTGTAGCCACAGCACACAGGAGGAGATGCTACCCCACTCTTACCCCAGAGTCCTTGTCATCTCTTGCTTACCTCTCCCTATGTTCGTCTTCCTGCAGCTGGACCGACCTACCAAGCAGATGCGGGAGGCAGAGGAAAGGCTCAAAGCCATTCCCCAGTTTTGTTTTCCTGATGCCAAGGACTGGCTCCCTGTGTCAGAATATAGCAGGTGAGGCCTGGCCTGGCCTAGGTGGAGGGAGGGAGGGGATGTAGTCTCATTTTCCCCTTGTAGCAGTGGAGAATGAGTGGGGCCTGCCCTAGTCTAAGCCCACTCAGTAACCTAACCCTTCATCCCACTCCTGATATGACATTCTTGGGAGCTGTGTCCTGAGTCTTCACATAACTAACCTGATGCCAAACCTCCTCCTTTTTCCTGTTCCAGTGAGACCTTTTCTTTCATGCTGACTGGGGAAGATGGCAGCAGGCGTTTCGGCTACTGTAGGCGCTTACTAGTGAGTAAAGCTGTTCTTCCCCTGGTGGGCAGGGGAAGGGCCAGGGCATTTGTATGTGTCTGTGTACCCTTCTACAACTTAGCTTATGTGAAATCCTGTGGTCTGCTGAGCCTGTCCCCAGCACGCATACTTGCACAGGCAAGGGACCCCTAAGAAAGCAGGATTCAGGGTAGCTTGTCTGGTTGGACCCTGGGATCTAAGATTCTAGATCCCAGTAAGGGATCCCAGTAAGGGGAGGAGTGAAGCACCTTCTACTGGGATGCCATATCTTTTTAGCTTTGGACTTTGCTTTTTACTCTTTTTCCTTGGATTGTGGGCTCAGATTGTGGACCTCTGATTGTGATCATGTCACTCCATAGTTTGTGTTCGTGCATCAGAATAGGTGGAGCACAGCCTTCTTCAGTCTACACCAGCACAGCCTGCTATGAGGAGCCAGTTGGATATGGGAAGAGCCCTGTCCCTGCTCTGGTAGTGCTGCAGTCTGAGCAGGGACAGAGAGGCACCTTCTTTGGACTTCTTGGAGAGATACTTTGAACTTAGGGGGGAAGACACTGATTGTTTTTTTTTAATATATTTTATTTTATTGTTTTTATTTTATGTGTGTGCGTGTATTGCCTGCATGTATGTGGGTACACTTGTGTTGTGCAATGTCGCGGAGGTCAGAAGAGGGTGTTGGATTCCCCTGGAACTAGAGTTAAGGATGGTTTGTAGCCGCCATGTGGGTGCTGGGAATCGACCTCAGGTCCTCTGCAAGAGCAGTCAGTGCTCTTAACAGCTGAGCCATCTCTCTAGCCCCCTCTTTCTTTCTTTTTTTGAGACAAGTTCTCACTATGTAGTCCTGGCTGGCTTTGAACTCACAGAGATCTGCCTGCCACTGCCTCCTGAGTACTCTCCCTCCCTCCCTCCCTCCCTTCCTCCCTTCCTTCCTTCCTTTTTTCAAAAAATCTCTGTTTCCTTCAGTCTTAGGAAAGAGACTGAGGTAGAGCCACAGAGACCCAGAGAGAGGACAGAGCCCAGGGCCCAGGGCCTGGTTTCTCTTTTATGCTTTTTGAAGGCCATTCATTGGGTTGTTGACAATGTTCTGTGGTTTCCAGACCTTGATAGGAAAAGGCCTTGTCAGATACCAGTCTAAGGATAGATGAGGGATATCTTAGGCAGGAGTTTTATATTACAAGAGCCCTAAAAGAAGGGTTCTGGGTAATTCATCCATCCATCCATTCATCCATCCATCTCTAAGCATGTATCATACACCTATTGAGGATCAAACCATATACTAAAAGTATATAGAGTTCGGCACAGATTCTGTTCTTAAAATACTTTACCTGGTAGAGAGCACCAACTTTTAGCATTGAAGGGGTGCACAGTGGCAATAAACTTTTGCTTAGGATCTGTCATGTTCCAGGGTGGATACTTTAAGTCTGTCTTGTGTTTAGAGATTTTTTTATTGTTGCTGTTTTGTTTATTTGACAGGGTCTCTCTAGTCATAGCCTGCCTGGAAGTCATGGTATGAACTGGGGTGGTCTTAATCTCTCAGAGATCCACCTGCCTCTGCCTCCCAAGGGCTAGTTTTTTTTTTGTTGTTGTTGTTGTTGTTGCTGTTGTTGTTGTTTTTAATCCTCACAGTAGCATGGGGTATTACTACCCCTGACCTAAAGATTTAAAAATTGAAACTCCAAGGTGGAATGACTTGTCCAAGGTCACCCAGCATTGAGGACTGAGCCAGAATTGACTCCAAGTCCTTTATCACAGGTCTGTTACTCTTGAATTTTCCCCCAGAGGATGGTCTAGGGAGAAGGGGTATTTGGACATTCAGTGTCTAGTATGCTGGAGCTGAGGGAAGTGGGAGTGGTCCAGATGCCAGGCTATGGAGCCAGGCAGAGGCCAGCATATGCCTAGGTCCCTTGGACTCAGGGAGGAGCGTTCCAAAGGCTGTCTTTGCCAGCACATGGATGAAGCAGAGCTGCTCCTTCGCAGTGGGCCTGCTGCCCCCAGGGAAGAGTGTATTTGTCCTGGCCCGTTCTGAGAGGGCCTGGGCTGGGTCCCTGCCAAGGGGGCTGGCACTAGCTCGGCATTCCTGCAGATTGGACACAATGATTTTAACCCAAATCCCACATACTTGATTTAATCACTTGGGGCTTTAGGGGAGGCGGGGAGTGGGGGGAGGGAAAAAGAGGAGTAAGTTTCAGGCCTAATATGGACAAAAACAGATTCTGCCTTCTCTTTAGATCTGTGACGTGTGGCCAGCAGGTTTGGAGACTGAAATAGCCCCATCTGCATTTGCTTAGCAGCCTGTGTGAGGGGCCAGCACCTGCTGCTCTGCTCCCTCCCCACTGGGCTTTGCCAGGCACTCTGAGCCCAGAGGCAGCCACAGGTCCTGCCAGCTCCTTGCTGGAGAATAGACACCTGTGGATTCACCCCAGCCTGTGGGGCTCTAGCCCTAGGGTGCTCGCTGTAGGTCTCTTTCTCCAACTACCAGCTTTTAAATCCTTTTTTTCCTTGTTCTCTTTAACTTCATAGCATACCTCTATCCTGTGTCTCTGTGTTCCTTTCCCTTCCTTCCTATCAGAAAACAACATGCTTTGGAGGTAAGACTGCAAGAACAAAGGCCAGCAACACACTCCTGGCTCCACCCTTCTATTTATGTGACTGTAGGCAATGACTTAATCTTTTTTAAATGTTTATTTTTATTTTATTGTATGAGTTTGGCCTCCATGTATGCAGTGCCCACAGAGGCCAAAAGAGGGTGTTGGATCTCCTGGAACTGGAGTTACAGACCATGTAGGTGCTAGGACCTGAACCTGGGTCCTCAGCAAGAAGAGCATGTGTTTTTAACCTCTGAGCCACCTTTCTAGCCCAGCTTCATCTTTTTAAATTCATTTGCCTCCTCTGTAAAATGGGGTTAAGAATACCGTACTCATGAATGTTTTCTATATATAGTACCAAGCCTAGGACTCTGATATGGTTAATATTTAGTGAACAGTAGTTCTCCTGACTTTTCTGTTTTCATTTTGCCTTCCTTGGTTATGAATCAAAGGGAGAAAAGCACTAGAGAAAAGGGGTGTTTTGCAGCATTTCTCCCATAACATGTCTTGCTCCTAAGAGTGTCTGTCCATATAAGTCTTATCATCATGTCCTGTGGGGTCCCAGCCTGAGGGATATAAAGCTACACTACAAACTGCCCTGTAGCCTCTACCATACTGCTATATCCTTTGCCAACCCTTGTGTTGTCCTGGGAGGAAGGATGGAGCACTTGCAGTACATGGCTGGAACCTAGCATCTTGGGTGAGAAAACCAAGGCCTGCCCCCTTGGGAAGGGCAGCCTTTCTGAGGGGACCTGTTTCAGTTCAGAATCTGGAGTTGTCCTTACTTAGGGGGAGACAGTACTTAGTCCTGATTTAAGTCCCAAGCAGAAGAAGCCAGATGTGGTATTCATGCATCCACTGTCTCTCCCTCTTTCTTCTTCTTCCTCCTCGTCGTGGTCCAGCCAAGTGGGAAAGGGCCTCGGTTGCCAGAGGTGTACTGTGTCATCAGCCGCCTGGGCTGCTTCGGCTTGTTTTCTAAGGTGAGAGGCTCTGGCTTCCTCCCCATCCCCCAGTGACAGCTGTCAGGAGTATCTGCTGCCAGCCTAGATGAGAAAACCAACCTGTGTGAGGGAGAGTGTGAGAAAAGGTGTACAGAGTACAAGCAAGCTCTCCGGACTCCTTTATTCCCAGCCTGGCTCCCTGCCTCACCCCAGCTGGCATTTCCCGAGCTCCTATGCTGACAGTAACTGTTGCTATAGCAGTCTGCCATGGGCAGAGCCACAGTCCTTGGAGGGGCCAGGAGTGCCCAGGGAGCTGACTCTCACTTGCTGTTTCCTCTGCCCAGTAGTCCCCCTTTTGGGTACTGAAGCAAGGCCAGTAAGGGAGCAGAGCAGTCACAGGGCCAAAACAAACGGGAAGGGGGCAGAGATCCTGGCAGGGCACCCTCTAGTCTCCAGGCTTCTGGCCCAGCCTGGTCAGATGCCAGGCTGCCCTATTCTCTGCTTAAGAGGTGGGACGGGCAGCTCCAACACCCTTTCTCTTTGGGCTGCTGGTGGGGGGCACAGGTCCTAGATGAAGTGGAGCGTCGACGTGGGATCTCAGCCGCACTGGTCTACCCCTTTATGAGAAGTCTCATGGAGTCACCCTTTCCAGCCCCAGGGAAGACCATCAAAGTGAAGACCTTCCTGCCCGGAGCTGGCAATGAGGTAGGGATTGCTGCTGCTCTCATCTCTGGACCTGGGCTGGGCCTAGGGTACGGCCTGGCCAGCCAGAGTTGCAGTCTCTGTGAGGTACAGAGTAGAGCCCGCTCCTTGTTCGCCATGTCTGTACCCCTAATCAGTAGGTTAGAAAGGTGAACCCTGGGGCTGTTAAGTGCTGCCCAGCTTTCTCCTGCTAGGGACCTTCCCTGACCTGTTGGTCTAAACTGTACACCTGTCCATTTATTAAATATCGATTATGAGCTCTCTCACAATGGGATTGTGCAGACCTGGTAGGGGGAACAGAGTCATGAAGGTAAAGAGGGGCACAGCTCTGCCCTCCTTGGTGTTGAATACGTCTGTGTATAAATAGATAACCCCTAAATGTGGTATGTGTAGTGAAAGCACAGGATCCTATGAGAATGGATAGGCTTAACTTTGGGTAGGGGGCCAGGAAAGGCTTCCCTGAGAAAGCGTTGCATAGGAGGCAGCTGAATAGAGTGGGAGGAGGGAGACTGATGGAGAAGGCCAGGGATGGAGGAAGACTATTGCAGTTAGTTGCGAACAACAGGGACATGACAGGAGCTGGGAAAGAGCAGGTGCTGATCAAGGAACTGAAACAAGGTCAAGAGGACCAGAACAGTGGTGAGCAGGGGTAGGTGGAAGGCCAGGACACGGTCACAGAGTTCCTGCCTGGCCTGGCTAAGGGTTTGGGGTTTATGTCTATAAGAGGGTTGAGATTCATTCTGACATATTTTTTAAGAGGCCACTCTGTTGTGCCAAGAGTGGGCTGGAAGGAAAACCAGGGGACAGCTAGGATATGATTGCAGAGGACAGAGCCTGGGTCAAGGTGTAGTGGGAAAGATGAAAAGAAATGGATTAGACTCAGTGTTTGCTTGGAAGTGATGAGACAGATCCTTAAGGCCAGCTCCCAGTGTTCTGGCCTGTGGAACAGGGTGGGTGATGGAGACATATTCTGAGATGGGAACTTCTGAAGGATGAGGAAGAAGAGTTCTATTTTGTACTTTGAGATCTCTCTGAGAAGACAGTAGCAAAGGGTATAGATGGGGAAGAAGTGAAAGCCTGGTACTGGGGAGCCCCAAGTAGAGGAGTCCCAACCCTCAAGTTGGAAGACACAGGAAGGGAAGTGAGGAGATGTGATGGCTGAGAAACCAAAGAAAGGAGTTCCGAGGAGTAGGAAGTGATGGGTCAGGTCAGGTGCTCCCGGGGTGGAGAGGTGCATTGACAAAAGTGGACTTCAGAAGGGGCCCAGGGACCCAGGGGCCTGGCTGAGGTGAGTGGAGAAGTGAAGGGACAAGACAGCTTGCCTAGAAACTCTTCAAAGGACATGGCTTTGAAGGGAACAGGAGGCCAAAGGAAACATGGAGCCAGTGTAGGGGTGAGGATTGCTGTCAAAGGTGGCTGCTTGCATGCTGGTGGGACTCGCCCCAGAGAAAGAAGTTAAGGATGTAGGAGAGAGAGGGAGGACAAACTCTTACTTAGAAGGCACAGGCAGTGATTGCCACATGAACTAGAGGTGTCATTGTGCCATGATGGCTTTGTTTCTTCAAAAAGAAACAAAGGGCATCTCGGAGTCAGAGGAGGGAAGAAGAAACCAGTTAGATGCTGCAGAGTCAGAGGACTGACTTGAGAAACAGCAGCTGTGCTGGCTAGTGGCACGCAGCTGGTAACATCTTCCTCTTTCCTAATGCCAGCCTCAAGCTGCCCTGCTAGGCTCAGAGCCTTAGAGCATGTGAGTAGCCTGGGTGAGGGATCCCCTAGAGGCAGAGACAGGGGCTGGAGAGCAGGGAATGCTGGGACCACATGCCGGGCTCTCCAGAGGGAGGATTGTGGAGCTTTGTCTTTTTTTAGGGTGGGGACAGGGACTGGGTAGGGTGCAAGGGGTCCTGGCATAATTGTGGGGTAGCATGCCTTCAGCCCACACTCACAGAGCACTTGGGGCACCACTGGGTCTTCCTGAGGTTCACCATCTGTCATGAGAGACAGTGTACACAGCCCCCGGCAGCCCCTTATTTCCATTTTGCTGTTTTTTGGAGCCCAGAGGGATGAACTCAGAGCTAAGAATTCCTTCACTGGCAAACGCAAACAGGGTCCAGAGGACAGGAAGTAACCCAAGTCAAGAGGTGAGAAATAAGACCCTGTAGGTGGCCAGAGCAGATCTCAGCAAGAACACCTGAGATGATGCGGGGACATGCCCCTTTGAGAAGAGTTGGCTTGGACACCACAGGGCTGTGATAGTTCGTTTTTCACCCCTGGTTCTCACGAGGCCTGCCTGCACATCCCTGCTCCCCCCGTAGATGCTGAGGGGCCAAGGGTGAGACTAGCCAGGCCCCACTGACAGCTGTTTTGGCACAGCCTGAGTGTCAAGAATTCTTCCTGCTGTCACTGCTGGGGTCACTTACTGCCCTCCCCCCCATGTCTTGTCCCCAGAGAAGTGGCCTTTGGAGCTATAGCGCAGACCTTGGGCTAGCCCATGAAGGGGGCATAGCTAGGCCTGGCCTGACACAGATAGTCCTGCTTCCTTACAAGATTTTTGGAATAGTCAGACCTCTTGCTCTTTCCTCATTCCTGGCACAGGACTCAGAGTGATAGAGATAAGGGCCAGGGTGGCAGGACAAACATAGCCTTTGGGTGGAAAGTCTTTCTAGCAGGGAAGGAAGGGGACAGGGTAGCATGGACAGGAATGTTGTCTACCCAGAGATGGCTGAGGCCAGATTCCTGGGGTGTAGAGACAGCATTCTTCCTCTGGCCTGGAGAACAGTGGTTAATGGTGGGGGCCAGTCAGTGTGCCAGGGAAATAGACAGGAAGGCAGGAGGCCTGTGCCGGTGAGACCGTGTGGCTCCCTTGTTCTCCTCCCCATAGGAACAGTCAGCTCTCCCTCCTTTCCTCAGATCCTGTGTCTGGAGCCTCAGCTCTGTCCGTCACAGCTCCCCACTTTCACACTTAGCTTTCCTGCCCACAGGCTGGGTTCCTGTGCTATGGAAGCAGAGCTGGACTCTAGGGAAGGGGGTGGGAAGGGAAAGCAGCCTGCAGATGCTGTGTGGGGCCCTGGGCTCTCACTTAGCCCACCTCTGCCACTGCCTTTACTTTCCCACAGGTGTTAGAGCTGCGGCGGCCCATGGACTCCCGGTTGGAGCATGTGGACTTTGAGTGCCTTTTCACTTGCCTCAGTGTGCGCCAGCTTATCCGAATCTTTGCCTCATTGCTGCTGGAGCGCAGAGTCATTTTTGTGGCAGATAAGCTCAGGTAGGACCCCGTGGGCAAGGAGGGAGACAGGGGGGACAGTATACCCACTAATCAATTCAGCAAGTATTTATGAGTCCTGATGTATGCCACGTACGTGTGTGTGTGCCCCCTACTTCCTGTATAACTCCAAAGATGAGGAACTTGATCCACATTGTACCTCCCCCCTCGTGTGTGTGTGTGTGTGTGTGTGTGTGTGTGTGTGTGTGTGTGATATCAAAGGTCAAATTTTAAAAGGTTAGCAGACCTGTGAGAATATGGATGGATGGTAGGATTGAGACCTAGTAAAGGACACAGCCTGAGGAAGAAGAGCCAAGCTGCCTGTGTGGAATGCTGGATTTTTCAAGGATGATGGACTCCAGACAGGGCTGCCATGTGAAGACTGCTGAGCTGCTGAGCTGTAGGGGCTGGCTGGGGGGGGGAGGGGCTGGAGAAGTGATGGGTTGAGTGCTCCAGGGATCGGTGCCAGCGAGCTGTGGAGAAGGGCAAAGTGAGACATTGAGAGTGCGAGCAAGCCGGTGGTTATAGTCTAGTCAAACCAGGGGAAAGAAGATGCCTGGACACTGAAGGGTGAGGAGCTTGAAACAGCTAGTTTAGGAAGTCTAAGATAAGAGCTGGATGGGTCATAAGACTTGTTCCGGCAGATGGGCTGTTAGGATTTTAGAAGCAGACATCTGGTTGTGACCATGAGGATGGGTAGCAGGAAGGATAGTCATCTACAGTGAGGCATCTCAAGTGGGAGTTCTAAGCAGCTGAGGTGGTTTTTTTTCTAGAATCTGTAGGGGTGGGTCAGGCAGGGAAAGGATGGCATGATTGTGCCTCCTTGTCATCTTTTCCTGTTGTCATATACTCTACCAAGAAGCCACAAGCGGTGGTTCCTTTAGCATGGGATTTGTTCTGTCCGCCAGCTATTAAGCTGTGTGCTGTGTGCCTTGCCTTGTCAGGTGCTAAGAGGAGGGCAGTATAGTGTCTTGCTGGTTTGTCCTCCCGTAAGTACCAGATCCCTGGGGTATTTGCATGAGGAAGTGATTGAGAGAGGAGAAATGGTCTCTGAGTTGCTGTCATATGGCAGTGGGGCAGGAACCCAGGCCCACCCTCAACCCAGAGGAAGGAGAAAGAAAAACTTAAGCTAACATTTGTTTTGGTGGTGGTGGTTTTGAAAGAGGCTCTCACTAGGTAACCCAGGACAGCCTTGAACTTGCAGTCCTCTGGCTTCATTCCTGAATGTTGATGTTATAAGTGTGTGCCACCATCCCTGGCTAAGCTGCCTGCATTTCCAGAGATGACCAGAGTTTAGAAATGAAGACTGCCTCTCCCATGTTCCTGTCTCAGCCTTGAGGCTTCTGTGTCCCACAGTCTAGGTATTTCAAGGTCTGCCCCGCCTTTGTGAAGGGGCCCAGTCTGGCAGCTGGAACTAGCTGGATTGCTGGCCTGGCAAGATTGTAGTAATCCCTAACGGCCTGGACCCTGAGTTTTCTTTTCTGGAAGGTGTCACCCCACCCCCCCAGCTGAGCCTCTTCTTTCACCACAGCAGGAGCTACTGAATACAAGCATTGTTTCCTGTAGTTGCAGCTGCCTCTGAGCACATTCCAGGACCATTCCAGGAGGAAAATACCCCAGGGTCCTGTTCTTGGCCTGCTTGGCATTCAAGTTATACCAGTCTTCAGTCTTAGGAAAGAGGTCCTCTCCACAGACCTATCTCTGACAGGAGACCTGGAGACGGGAGGGTGGGTGCCTCTGCCAAGGAACATGGACCAGAACTGCGGTGGGTCTAGTCAGCTCATGCAGCTTATACCCTGTTTAGGTTTTCCAGAAGTCTTTTGTCTTTGTCATGGGGGTGCTCTGTATCGATTGGCCCTCCCTCTGACCCCCTCCACGCCCCACACACACCAGTGCATTGAGGGGACTGTGGAGATCTGTGTGTCCCTTGACCTGAGACACTCCTTTCCAGATCTTTCCTAGATGACTTTCTTGCTGTCCTCAGAGGAGGGGTTGTCAGAGCTGGATACCTGTGTCCTTGTTTCTAGGCCCAGTAGTATTTAGGTGCCTATTGGGTGCCAAGTCAGCCATACAAGGCCCTGGCTGACAAGTATCTGTGACTGTCCACAGTCCTTTGAGAAAAGGGGTGGGGATTTGTTTTTCTTTAGATAGTCCCAGGTTCTCTCTCCATTAGGGCATTAAGTGTAAAGGTATGGGAGTCCCTGCTGGAGTACCCCACGCACTCCTGGTGGTGGTGGTGGGGTACACACAGACCTTACAACATAGCTCGGAATGGCCTCAAACTTGCCATGCTATGTGGCCCAGGGCTGGCCTGGAACTCAGCAATCTTTCCTCAGCCTCCCAAATGTTTCTATGACAATCAGAGCCACCATACCCAGTTGAGCCCAGGGCTTTTCTAGACGATAGTGAGGCCCATTGATGCCAAAGGGAAGTGAGCTTTGAAATGACCTGGGCCCTAGGCCCTTTGTGCCCTCATTCATAATATGGTTCCTAAGGGAGCTTTTTTTTTTTTTTTTTTTTTTTTTTTTTAAAAAAAAGGGGGGTTCAGGGGCTGGAGAAATGGCTCAACTCTAAGAACACTGAATGTTCTTGCAGAAGACCTGGGTTCAAATCCCAGCACCCACATGGTATCTGTAACTCTAGTTCCAGGGGATCCGACAGCCTCTTCTGTCTTCCACAGGCATTGCACAACACGGGTGCACTTACCTACATGAAGGCAATACACGCATACACTAAAAAATAATAATAATAATATTTTTTTAAAAAAGGGGTTCAGATCATTTTTGAACTTCTGGGCTCAAGCGACCCTCTTTCCTAAGCCCCCCAAGTAGCTGTTCATAAGGCCCTTGCCACAGCACCTAGGTTTTTTTTTTTTGTCTTTTTGAGACAGGGTCTCCCTGTAGCCCCAGCTGTCCTGGAACTCACTATGTAGACCAGGCTGGCCTTGAACTCACAGGGATCCACCTGCCTCTGCCTCCCGAGTGCTGGGATTAAAGGTGTGTGCTACCACACCTGGCTGGGTTTTTTATTTTTTTTATTTTTTTAATTTTATGTGTATGAGTGTTTTACCTGCATGTATATGCATAACCCACATGAATGCAAAAAAAAAAAAAAAAAAAAAAAAAAAAAAAAGGCATCAGATTCCTTGGAAATGGAATTACAGATGGTTGTGAGCCTTCATGTGGATACCTTAACCCACAAGTGCGCTTAGCCTCTGAGCCATCTTTCCTGCTCAGCATCTGTTTTCGTAGAGGTCCTTTGGCTCTTCTCTTGATGAATGGTGGCCCTTCAAGGAAGCTGTGCCTCCTCTGTTTACCGGCACCCTGCACCAGGCCTCTGCAAGCATGTGTACTTAATTCTGCCTGGGAACTTTAGGATGGCACCCCTGGGATTGTCGTCCTTGTCTCCCTTTGGTCATTGGACTTGGGTAGCCAAGTCCTTGAGTCCTTGGGCTCATAGGTCTGGAGCCCCCTCCAGGTCAAGAAAGGGGTGACCCTAGTGAGACCAGAGAGGAAAATGAGTGGCTCCTTCAGCCTTCTAAGGATGGTGTAGGCCGCTTTGCCTGATTTCTGTGCACTCCCTCCTCAGTTAGACCAGTGTTGCCAGTCAAGGAGAAAGGACTAGAAAGCCAGAGTCCTGTCCTGGCTCTTCCACTTATAACTACACTGAGAGTACCAGAGGCCACAGCTGTAAAAGTAGAACTGAAGGACGCCAGCAGGACCTTCCAGTCCCTCGAGCTGGAGTTGGTACTCCAACTAGCTCAGGTCTGTTTGTGTATATGTGGGTGCATGTGCATGCATGTGTTTGTGTGAGAGAGAGCCACACACACAGCCAGACACACACACACACACACACACACACACACACACACACACACAGAGGCCTTTGTATGTTGCTAACCTACCTTCATGGCTGTTTCTTGGTAAAGACCCCAAAAAAGTGTAGTGCAAGTGTCCTTGAGGCTTTACAATGGAGAAGCAGAGGCCTTACCACTCTGCAGGGTCTGACCTAGGTCTGTGTGTTCAGCCTCGTTAATTTCTATTGCACTTGGAAGGTTCAACATCAGAGGATGCCCTGAGCCCCTGTAAGGTTCTAACTATCCTTCCCTGAGGGTGCTGGGCCTGGGCTTAGGTGCAGGCCTGGGCTCAGGTGCCCTGTCTCTCTGTTGTCCATCAGTACCCTGTCCAGCTGCTCTCATGCGGTGGTGGCCTTGCTCTACCCCTTCTCCTGGCAGCACACCTTCATTCCTGTCCTCCCGGCCTCCATGATTGACATTGTATGCTGTCCCACTCCTTTCCTGGTTGGTCTGCTCTCCAGCTCCCTACCCAAACTGAAGGAGCTACCTGTGGAAGAGGTAGGCCACATGAAGAACCAGCTGGGGTGGGAAGCGGTGAGGAGGGAAGGAAGAGATACCCCAGGAGGGCAGGGGAGGAAGGGAGAAAGGCTGCTGGATCTTACCGGAGGCCTCTGGCCTTCTCCACATACCTGCCATCTTTTCTCCTGGGAGTACTAGCCCTGGCTGTCCCTAAGAATCTGGGAGGCCTGGAAGCTTGGGGGAGGGCACTGTAGGACTCATTCCCTGATCCACCACCTCTGACTCCTTCTCAGGCACTGATGGTGAATCTGGGATCCGACCGATTCATCCGACAGGTAAGGGCAGCACGTTGCTGAACCTGATTGACTCTAGAATGAGCATTGTAGACTCAGGCTTCCAAGTACCCAGCACCAGCATAGCACTCACTCAGTCTTCACAGCCTGCTTTTAGAGCTGTGGATTTCAAACTCACAGAATAGACAGGAATGGGAAGAAGCTGATCTTTGAACTCTTAACCTCAGAAGGATCTAAGTTTTTTTTTTTTTTTTTTTTTTTTCCTCCCTTGGATATAGGGTCTCACTGTATAGCCCTGCTGGCCTGGAACTTGTGGTATTTTCCTTCTTGAGTACTGGGATTATAGGCACATATCACTACACTTTTCTAGGTGGCAGTGTATGAGTGCAAAGAACAGAACATAGAAGCCCAAAGACTTACCTCTGGGCTCTGTCTCCTTTGAGTTATGTGGTCTTTTTGAGCTATGTGTCTTAAACTTTCTCTAAGCCACTGCTTCCATCTGCAATGTGGGCATGGCGATAACACTTGTTTGGAGATGTTCTGGGGATTACAAACACCACTGGAACATGCTTTGTAATATAAAAGTTTACAGTTATTGTCAGCTACCAAAAGCCTTTATTAGTCATGGCATCACCCACCATGTCTCCTCTGGGAATGGGCAGTCTACTACACACCACTGACAGAGCTGAGAACTCCCCAGGTGCAAGGCACCAAGACAGGACACCGTGCCAGAACGTAGAGACAGGAACCACAGTCCAGGCTCATATCTGAGGTACAGGCTGGGCCAGTCACCCTGCTTCAGGCTCACTGTACTTCCCATCTGGAGCTGAAAGTAGAGGAATCAGGGAGCTGGGGTAGGAATCCCTGCCTGGTACAGGCCTCAGCGTGCAGTAATTGTCACCGAACTATTTTCTTAAACTGTGTAACTTTGGGCATGTTTCTCCCCTTTCTGTGCTTCAGTCCTTCATTATAAATGAGGATGGTAAATAGTACCATTGCCACTAGGCATGCCTGAGAGCACATCCCTGTGCTTTGAACAAGGCTCAGCACGCGGTCAGTGCTCGGCAGTGTCAGCTGTGTTCATCTTCCCTGTCATTGCCTTCTGCAGATGGATGATGAGGACACGCTGTTACCTAGGAAGTTACAAGCAGCTCTGGAGCAGGCTCTAGAGAGGAAGAATGAGTTGATCTCCCAGGACTCTGACAGTGACTCCGACGATGGTGAGGGCAGACTCCTTATGCTTTGGATCTGGGCTTCTCAGGCTCAGGCCCTGTACCTGTGTGTCAGACCCTTTCTGGTTGATGAGGCTGTAGGTGTAGGAACTTGATCTCCTTCTAGTCAGGTCTAGTGCTTTTTCTACCCCAGGAGGTTTGGGAAGAAACACCCAAAGACATGGCAACCACAGACTCTTCTTGCTGACAGGAAACTCATCAGCCTTCCTTTTCAGGCCTTGCATAAGGCTGTTGCAGGAGATGGAATGACTTTTCCTCACTTGTGAGGGAGGTGGGAAAGGTGGTGCTTTGATCTCCCAATTTCTAGGAAGTATGTACCAACTTTTGTGTTTATAGCAGCCTTTGACCTCCAGGAGCTCATGGACTAGTTAACAGCCTGTGAACACTGTTTCAAGAACTGTAAGTGTAGGGGCTGGAGAGATGGTTCAGTAGATAAGAGCATTGGCTACTCTTACAGAGGACCTGGGTTCAGTTCCCAGCATCCACATGGCAGCTAACAACTGTCTGTAATTCCAGTTCCAGGGGATCCAATGCCCTCTTCTGGTTTCTGTGGAGGGTACACATATATGGTACATACATGTAGACAAACACTTAGATACATAAAATAAAAGTAAATCAATAAAAAATCTTTTAAAAAAAGAACAGTGAGTTTGCTGGCTGGTTTTGTTGGGAAGAGACTATACCAGCAGGAAATCAGAGATGGTCTTGCAGGATCTTGCCTCAGAGATTTTCTTTTCCCTTCTAGAATGTAATACCCTCAACGGACTGGTGTCGGAAGTGTTTATTCGGTTCTTTGTGGAGACTGTGGGGCACTATTCCCTCTTTCTGACCCACAGTGAGAAGGGGGAAAGGGCCTTTCAGAGAGAAGCCTTCCGCAAGTCTGTGGCCTCCAAAAGCATCCGCCGTTTCCTTGAGGTTTTTATGGAGTCTCAGATGTTTGCTGGCTTCATCCAAGACAGGGAGCTGAGAAAGTGTCGGGCAAAGGGTAAGGCCACAGGAAGTTCAGGTGGGGGGCTATGGGCCTTCTTCTTGACCTTTCTGCCACCAGCAGTGCTGAATAATTAGGCTCTGTGATGGAAGCTCTGGGGTTCAGTAAGGGCCAGACCTTAACTCCTATTTTGTTTCTCTTTTGTTTTGAGATAGGATCTTATGTAGCCTGGTTGGCTGTGAACTCCAGGCAGTCTTCCTGCTGCAGGCTCCCAAGTTCTAGGATTAATACCACAACTGGGTTGGATCTCTGTTCTCTTTTGTCCCAGTAAATACCTTCACAAGGCATGTCAGTTGTGTGTGATGGCCATACTTATTATAATCCTAGTACTTGGGAGGTAGAGGCAGGAAGATCAGGAGTATACTAGTTACTTTCTATTGCTGTGTTACATTTTTGACTAAAACCAACTTGGGCCGGGCATGGTGGTACATGTATTTAATCCCAGCACTTGGGAGGAAAAGGCAGGAGGAGCTCTGAAATTGAGGCTAGCCTGGTCTATACAGCGAATTCTGGGCCAGCTGTGCTACAGGGAGACCCTGTCTCAAAAACCCAACCTGAGAAGGAAAGAGGGAAAGGGTTTATTTCATCATCTTGTACTCCCAAGGCACAGTCTGTCTTTGAGGGAAGTCATGGCAGGAACCAAAGTATAGACCACCAAGCAATGCTGCTTACTGGCTTGCTCCTCCAATTTGTGCTTGGCTTGCTTTCTTATATAATCCAGGACCACTTGTCCAGGGGTGGCATCACCCACAGTGGGCTGGGCCCTCCTATATCAAACAGTGATCAAGAAAATGCCCCACAGACAGGCCAACACGCCAATCTGATGTAGGACATTCCTCAGTTGCGGTTCCCTCTTCCCAGGTATGTCAAGTTGACAAATGAAACTAACCAGGACAAGAAGTTCAAGGTCATCTTCAATTACATAAGAAACCAATGGGAGCTGGCTCAGCAGTTAGGAGCCATACTGCTCTTGCAAGGGACCCAAGTTGGGTTCCTAGCATCTACATCAGTGGCACATACTTACAATTCCAGCTCCTGGGGAATCCAATGATCTTTTCTGGCCTCTGTGGGCACTGCACTCACATGCACAAACTCACACACAGACACACACATACACATCATTAAAAATTAATAAACTGTGGGGCTGGAGAGATGGCTCAGCAGTTAAGAACACTGGCTTTTCTTGCAGAAGACCCAGGTTCGAATCCCAGCACCCACATGGCAGCTAACACCTGTCCGTAACTCCAGTTCCAGGGGATCCAATAGCCTCTTCTGTCCTCTGCCGGCATTGCATGACACGGGTGCCCTTACCTACATGCAGGCAATACATGCATATACATAAAATAATAAAAAAATTTAAAAAATTTGAAGTTGGGAATTCCCTTGAGGTGGAGTGGACAAGCTGTCCTGGGTTGTGAAGCTGCACTTAAGGCTGATGGTTATCCTGGCTCTGATTATTTTACCAACTCCCTCTAGGTTTCCTTTACCTCACCACGAGCTTTGTAACTAACCTCACAGTTCATATTTCTTCTGCTCAGCCGTATTGCCCATTTAGCTTAACACACCTTTTTGGAACAACATGGTAGAGTGGTCTAAAAGAAGCCAGAGGTCCATGTAGAGGCCCCTCTGCGTTTGAGAACAGTCTCCACAATAGTGCAGCTCAGGCGTGGGCGCTGGGAGGCAGGCTGTGGAGGTCAAGTCTTCTCGCTCTGAATGAACACCTGCAAGATGTTGCTCATTGTTTTAACAAGCCAGTCGGGGTGCTGCTAAGATGTTCCCGTAGACGGGGAGAGCAGCCATTAGGTGCCTCCTGTTTGCCATCGGCACCCAGTGGTCCCTGTCATATAGTCTTCATGTCCTCTTGTTCCTGTTTTCCTCTTACCCAGGCCTCTTTGAGCAGCGAGTGGAGCAGTATTTAGAGGAGCTCCCAGACACGGAACAAAGTGGAATGAACAAGTTTCTCCGTGGCCTGGGTAAGTTTCTTGTTATGGGTGAGAGAGCTGTTCAGTGAGGAGGGACAGCCTTGGAGAGCTGTCCCCTAAAATACTCTAAAGTTTATGCCAGCAAATATTGATGTACGGGCTGTAGACAGAGCAAGGAGAGATCCTGTGAAGAAGAGGAGGTGCCCAGTTACTGCTCTAAAGGCATTTAGCAAAAAAAAAAAATTCACAAAAAGAAACCAGGTTCTCCCTTAAGTCAGCTCTATTTTGGTGCACTCCTTCCTCACCTTCACATGTGGACCCTGAGGGACAGTGAGCTTTGTCCAGGTTGACAGAAGCCTCAGTGCCAGAGTACCCTTCCTGCAAAGCCCCGCTCTTTTAAGGAGCTCAGCTAGAGTGATCTCAGGACTATAGCATGTCTGTTTAAAAGGAAACTGAACCGGAGATGAAGTGGTTTGCCCAAAGGCACACAGTGCTAGATACTGGTGTCCTAATTAGTATTTCCCCTACCCTATTAGAGCGGACAGTCCAATCTTCTGAATCCTTTCTTTAGGAGAGGGAGGGAGTCAAGGAGAGAGGGGGGGGGCTGGAAGAGGTGTATGTCACTGAAACCTTCTCACCCTTGCCTTCTTTGGCCCACAGGCAACAAAATGAAATTCCTCCACAAGAAGAATTAAACATCTTTCTCAGTAGCAGAGTCTAGTGCCTTGCAGAGCCTGGAGCCTGGGGAGGGGGCCCAATCTGGGACCCTCTGGGCTGCTGTGGTCCCTCTGCCCCCACAGACCCCACCTCCAAGCCAGCCCACCTCTGCCTTCACCATATCCCAGGATACTGTTTGTAAATAATCTGCTGTAAGCTTTCTTAACTGTGTTGTAACAAGCAGAGAGAATCTGGTAACTATTTGTATATTCCCAAAGGGCCAGGTGCTTTCCTGCCTTGCCTGAGCACAGATGGATAGAGTCTTGTTCGGTGCCGGTGACTGGCCAATTATGTGCAGCTGACTGTCTCAGCCGAACCACTGATCTTTCCTGGAGGCTTCTGGTGTGCTTGCCTAAGGCCCCTGCTCCCAGTCTCGGGCCCTGGAGAGCAGGTGCTGTTTTCCTGTACAGGAGGCCTATGTTCTTTTTAAATCTTAAGAGTTTCTATTTTTTTCTCACAGTCCCACTCTCTCCTCAGCCTCTGTTTTTGAAAGGCAAAGGCAGTTCTGTCCCCAGCTGCAACGTGGACCCAGGCACTTGGGCTTGCCCTCCTCTTGTTCCTCCCACCCTCTGAGACGGTCAGTGAGTCATGGGGAATCAACCCCCAGCTCTGCCTGTGCTCTCTGGGCCCGGCTCCCAGTCAGCGGTGGCCACGATGCGGTACAGGGCATCCTGCCTTCCCACCATCCACAGGTGTTCTTAATAAACAGTGTACATTCATTCGGACCCAAGAGCCCCATGTGTTCCTTGGCTTCATTATCCATAGTTCTGAGACAGGTGACTCAGGGATGAAACATCATCATGCAGGGTTGCAGGGGGTCAGGGTTAAATTCATTGTAGGTCTCTACCATCCCTGCAGTTGAGTTCTCTGGCTTGTGCTGCACGGCTGGTCTAAGTAGAAGGTACCTGCCATTGCTCTTATTCAGCTTCCTTCTCCGGGGCTACTGTTCACTCAGGTGTTTCCAGTGATGCACATAAGTCTCTCTGCCCTTTGGTACTGGCATTGGGTGACATTCCTGGGCACCCTGACACTAGTGGACTGAAGGCCATCTAATGCTAACACTGGGCTTGGACACACCCCTCAATGGCATTGCTTATGACTCCTCTACTCTCAAGTTTTTACATTAGAATCCTAAGTGTGCATCCAGAAAGTTCCGCCACATTCCCGGGTAGAGCATGGGAAAAGGCAGAGTAAGGACCTAGAATGGCTTATGTTTTCTACCCACTAGGCCTTGGTAGAGCAGAGACCCTGAAAACCCATCAGATAGGGACCTCTCATCACTTTTGGGATTGGGTCTCTCAGGATATGAGCTAATTTTAACTGCCCTTGCACCCTAGTCTATTTAAACAGGAGATAATCCCATCTCAGTCTCCTTCCCTCTTCATACCCATCTCCACTGAGGCCTGTGCATCAGAAAATATGTGGAGGGCTTGACCTCAGGGAAGTCAAAATTATCTTCTGTAAAAGCCTCCTTCATAGTTGACTTTATGTCAGAAATAGAAGGGGAAGGACTGTGGCTACAAGTCTAGGTTTACAAATGAAGTTAAAAGATTATAACCAGAAAATTCAGAGTTGGGTCTAGTCCCCTCCAGTCCTAGGCACTATCAACTCAACCTGGACTTCTGACAGTTGAGAACATTCCTTAATAAGGAAAAAGTACCCAGTCCCCCAAAGCCTGTTCCCTTCCCATTTCCCTCCTCTTTAGTGTGGACCCAAAGAACCTTCAGACATCAGATTGCAAGTTGGAGGTATAAACTTCTTTTGGTAAATTTTGAAACTTTTATGTATATTAAATATAGAGCCTCTTAACCATTAGGTGAATCCTACAGAGCTGCAGTTCTTATCCTCAGAAAACCCATATTAGCACCTGATGACTTGGGATTTGTAAGTGGATTTAGAGTCTAGGCTTATTTCTGTGGTACAGGACCAATCCATCCACTGCAAAGATATCATCGCTGACTTTCCCTCTAGTGGGGTAAGTAAAAATTTCCCTAATGAATTTCCAAAACATCTTTTAGAGAACGGTATTGCTGTCATTCAGAACAAGGATTCTCACCTTTCAGACAACTCTGGGGCAACTGCTAAGGGCCAACCTACTTCTTGTCTCCTCTGCTGTGAAAGTTTGTGTGTGTGTGTGTGTGAAGATCATGCTCTGTAGCTCAGGCTGACCATGAACTTGCAACTCTCTTGCCTCGGCTTCCCAGAATGGTGTGCATCACCATGCTTGACTGCCTTTCTCTATTTTTGAGTTAAGAAAGGCTCTTCGTAGCAAGGCATATTGATACACACCTTGACTATATAGAGTCAAAGATCAGCCTGGGCTACATGAGACCATCTCAAGACCAAAAGGAGAAAATAAAAATAAAGGAAGACCCTTGGTTGGCTGACTTCTGTAACGTCTGTTTAGTTATTTTTTATGCATTCTACATCATTAGACTATTCTAAGGCTCTGTTCATTAAATAACCATGCTCTGGTAAACTGTAGGCTCTTGAGACACTCTGCTTTCTAAAGAGGCTGGGAGTACAGCTCAGTGATAAGTGCTTGCCCAGCATGCATGAGGCCCCACTGCCTTCAAGCCTCAGTACTGCACAAATTACAGACCCTCGGGTTCTTAAGCTCTCTATCAAAAGAATCAGAGGGACAGTTTGCAGGAACTTAAATGAACCAACATATGGAGTGAGATCAAGCTAACTCAAGTGGGAAACTCTCAAGTTTGCCAGGTGGGGAGGAAGGGCCCTGGTTTTTAAATGTCATTGCTGCAGAGGTGTTCTAGTTGCACCTGCGTGAACCATGTCACACTTCGAGTGTCACATAATCTTGGGGTGTGATCTTCACTATTGTAAGGTTACAGTAGTACACTTGAGTGTCATTCCACCAATGCTTGTGACCCTTCATGACTGGGAGAGAGAAGGCTAACAGTGTCTTACAGCAAGTTAAGTTAAATGCTTAGTACATTTGAAAAACTAAACTGCTAATCCACTGTTAGATTAATAATTTGTCTTTAAAGAATGCAGTGCTGGGGACTGAACTCATGACCCTGTGTAGGCAAGCACTTTACCAAAGATATACCCCCAACTCCTATTTTTCTTACTCTATCCCCTACAGGCTTGTTGACCAGTTTTTAAATTACCTTGTGTTTTGTTTGAGGAGTGCAAACGTGGCATGGTGTGCACTGGAGGGGTCTGAGGACAACTTGAGGGAGTTCTCTCTTTCCACCAAGTGGGTCCCAGAGAATCCAACTCAGGTTGTCAGGCATGGGGGTAAGTGCATTAACCCAACAAGCCATTTAACCAGCCTGACTACAGGTTTTGGTTTTTAATTTTTATTTTTAACATGTATGTTTTGCCTGCATATATGTAAGTGTACCCATGTTATGCAATGCCTATGGAGGCCAGAAGAGGGCATCAGATCTCCTGGAACTGGAGTTATGTAGAGTTGTTAGCTGCCATGTGGGTGCTAGGAACTGAACCCAGGTACTCTTAACTATTGAGCCATCTCTCCAGCTTTTTATTTTTTTTATGTGCAATGCCTGTGGAGGACAGAAGAGGCTGTCGGATCTCCTGGAACTGGAGTTACGGACAGTTGTTAGCTGCCATGTGGGTGCTGGTATTCAAACCCAGGTCTTCTGTAAGAACAACCAGTGTTCTTAACCACTGAGCCATCTCTCCAGCCCCTCTTTTTATTTTTTTGAGACAGGTATCACTATGTAGCCCTGTCTGGTCTTGAACTCACAGCAATCTGCCTGCCTCTAGAGTGCTGGGATGTGTACCACAATGCTGGACCAGTTTTTGGAGGCTGATTTCTTTAATGCTTTGCTTCCCAATATTTGCTCACTTTTAGTTCAGAAGCTGTCCCCCTCACCTCCCCCCAAAAAGCTGACAGTTTGAAAGGAGTTTGGAAAACAATATTCAAAATCGGTTCACATTGCAGTCTGTAAAATTAGGGGCCCAAGAAAATTAATTATAATCACAGTTCTTAAATTTTTGTTAAATACCCTTTCATAGGTCTAATCTAGTTTTTACCCCAAATAACTTACACAACTGGTGTAACTGAAAGCAGTGTATGAGGGACTAGCAAGATGGCCCAGTAAGTAAAGTTCTTGCTACCCAGTTCTGATCACCTGAGTTCAATCCCCCACCTAAAGGTGAGGGAACAGACTCCAGGAGTTGTCTTGTGACCTCCAGTGTTCTCCCCTCCATCATACACCCACACACATTAAACAAAAAAAAAAAAAAAAAAAAAAAAAAAAAAAATATGCCCTGACCTATAGCCTTACTAGGGGCGATATAGAAATTTACATTTCTAGAATCAGAAGCGGTATATGCTTGAAAACACTGTAAATGCATTTGTCTGTGGAAGTGTAAAAGACCATGAAAATCCAAGCTAAGAACATGTTTCATCATTGGTAAATATTTTAAACTCTTCCTCGAAAAGCACCCCTCCTTTACACCACCTTTTAATACCATTATACAGTTTTTTTTAAAAAAGCCACCAAAACACCAGCTCCCACACCTAAGTCAAGAGTAATTCTTTCTGTTGGTTTTGTTCTAGAACATGTGCAGAGTGCTCGGGAACATAGTAGGCTTCTTGGACTGCAGTAGCAGGCTGTGAACTCCCACAACAGACGCGTCCAGACCCCAGCTCCCGCTCTTTCTAGAGGCGGAGGCCTCGGCCCGAGGGCATTCAGCTTAAAGCTCCCGCGGACGCCAGAAGTGCCTTCCGCACTGGCGCAACCGGGCTCCACTCCCTACCGGAAGTGACGGGGAGAGACTGATGGTGCCCGCCACACTTCCGCCGGGGTGGTAGTGCTGACAAACCTTCACTCCGAGGGGAGGCTGGAGACCCGGTCAGTACCGCAGTCAGGCACTAGTCTATGCCACCCCACCCACTTCCGACCGCCTGTGTGGCGTGCTTCCGGCTAGCTTCCGCCCAGGGGCTACCCAGTACTCCATAGGGAATTTCCACGTGCACTTCAACCGAATTCGGCTGCCTTCTGCAAATTAAGACGCAATCATTTCGAGTTACGGTTTCTGTAACTCAAATCTAAGAAACCGACGTTAGGAAGATGGCTCAGCTGGGTAAGAGCCTGCTGTGAAAGCCTGAGAGGGAACCTGTTTGAATCGGGAACATCTACTCACCCACGTACAGTGCCCATCAGGGTTGCCCCAGACAAGTAGATGAAAGTTCACTAGCCAGCCAAGCTAGCTGTCATGGCCAGCTTTCCCTTCAGGGAGACCTGACACTAGGTCCTCTGCGCACACACAAGGGTGGTACACCTGTATTCATCACCTAATGAACCAGGTAACACCATTTAAAAAGTATATGAACAAATTTGAAAGTTCAGGGTGTGATATGGGAGGGCTTCAATTCTGAGCGCTAGTAAATAAAAGCCAACAAATGTGGGTTCAGAACAATTTGTTAGATTTAGGAGTGCAGAAAAGGAATTTAGCTGAGTGGAGCAGTTTGGACTTATATAGGAACTCTGTTGAATGCAGCTGTAGGAATTTGCTTCTGCCAGCTCGAGGGTCTCTCACCCAAGGTTATTTCCTCAGGCAGGCAAGCTACCTTAGGATTGGCTGCTGTCTCCAGGGGGACCAGCTGATAAAGCTTGAGACAGGACAGACCACCAATTTAGGGACTTTAAAGGACTTAGGGCTTTCCCTAATGAGGGAATTCACATTCTATCAACTGGTCCTCATGACAAAGAACCAAGATCATTTTCACAACTTGGTCTAGGTTGTAGTTTGTATCTAGTGGTACCTTTCATACAACACTGAATGTATACCACTAGCATGTCAGGTTGTTGATGGGCCCCAACCTTCTGATTAACACACAAGCACCAAACTCTTGGCTGTATATTCTGGTACATGAACAAGGCAGCTCATCAGAGCCAGTTGCCTCTAAACTTAAGGGGATGGGGCAGCTTCTTCCTGATTGGGTGGGTATCTTATAGAGGGAAGCTGGAAGCCAGCAAGCCCTGAGCATTTAATGGACCAGTGATCACCTTCTCCAACACTCAGTGCCTGAATGGCTGGGTGAGCTTCACTCTGACTCAGCGACCATGCTGGATCCGTTTTGTTCTTTCCACCCTCACATTCATTTTCTTGATACTGCCTCTAGACTCCCACTAGTCCTAAAACCACAGCCTGCCCAGAGCAGCTCTTGTCAGAAACAAAGCACTACTGATTCCTATTATCTACTGACTGAACCAAGTTCCATACAATTCTCTAAAGCCTTAACTGAAAACCCACTTTTACCTTTTTCCAATTTAGGGGTGGTGCAAACCCCAACACAGCAATACTGTACACCTGAGCACTACGCCATGCAGATTCTTCTCAAATCAAGTTTCTCACCCATCCACAACAATTAAAAATGTTTATCCTTAATCGTCAATTTGCTTTGAACATGTCAATGCTGTTGTAATGAAATGCTTCTAAGTATGTGGTTTTATTAATTTAAAAAAAATTACTCTGCTGGGCATAGCATGCTTTTAATCCCAGCAGAGGCATGACCCTTGAAAAGCACCTGGGTTCTGGCCCTCAGGTGTTGAGATATTTTGAACTAGAGGTAATGATGTATCAATTCGTTGACTATTAAGAAAATTCAAAGGGGGGCTGGAAAAGATCGGCCAGCAGTTAAGAGCAGAAGACCTCAGTTCCCAGGTACTCACACAGCAGATGTCTGTAACCCCAATTCCAGGGGATCTAACACCCTCTGATCTCTGTATGAAGTGTTTCTGATTGTTAGGGTAGGGCTAGCTCTATCATACTGAGAATAATCAATAAAGTCCATGCTTCTCACTTTTCTAGGACCTGTTGGGCAGGTTTCCAACATATAGACAAGGGTGGAGAAATGCCAAAGAACCTACACGCAGATCACATGAAAACAATGTTAGCGTTTAATGAACCTCCCCTGTGTGGCTTCAAGCCACCAGGACACAGGCACCCCCAACACTCTTAATCTTCTCCTCAGCTCTTCTGCTGAAGAATTTGGCCTTCACGATCACGGGCTGCTTAGGGAGCTTTCCCTTCCCCAGAACTTTGTAGTAGCCCTAAAAGAAGAGAGTAAGATTTATAACACACTACAGCAGATACCAACTCCCTGACAAGTCTGAGTAAAGAGGCCACCATCCCAGACTCTAGATTCAGGCAGGACATGTTTCTGATCAGGGCACCAAAAGGGACACTGACTGCCCCAACCGGTGAACCAAGACCAGCAGATCCTCTCTGAGAACTCTAGCACACCAGGACAAGTAATCATGTCAGGATGTGACTCTAGTCTCAGGAAAGCACAGACCTTTTTCCTGCTCAACTATCCCCCACCCACTATGTTAAAACACAAAGCAAAACAACCTGCAGGTACATTCCTAGCAATGCTCCAAGTTCTGGCCACCCACACTGCTCAAAAAACATCAGAGGCATGCTGGGAAGGAGGACTTAAAGTGTGACTTAAACAGTGAAGGAGGACTTAAACAGTGAAGAGATGTCTCTCTTCAGGGAGTATAAGGCCCTAAATAAAGAACATTAGGACTAATCTGCAAGGAACACGAAGGGCCAAGAGCTGTATCTCAAAGACGATTCTGAATCAACTAGCACAAGCCAAGAAAAACAAGCCTGTTAGAACATGGACACTGGGGAAAGAGATTACTGACTAGAAAGACACTCATGTGGAAGTGAAAGGGAGATTTAACCAACCTTTTGCTAGAAATAAAAGCAAAACATTTGGTTACCAAATTCCCACTCCAGAGAAGAGACATGCATGCCTGACACCTTCAGATGTCAATTACAGGTGGATTCTTCTAGGTAAGTGGTAAGCACAGGTTAGACTTCAGATGGGAGATGAATGAGGTTTTATAAGGATAATAGCAAGAACTCACCGATCGCACCACATCAATGATGGGGGCAACGCCAGCCTTATTTTTGCCAGCATTTACCCGTGTCTGTTCACTGACCAATGTCCATAATTTATCAAGGTTGACAGTTGGGCAGAAGCTCTGGTTCCTCTTTAAGTGGTAATGCCTCATACCAACTTTCCCAAAGTAACCTGGATGACTGGGGAGAGAAAGCAACCACATTCATATCTATCATTTTTATAGCTGCCTCCTGCAATGTAGATTTTCACTGGGGTATAACCTGACAGCAGGCACCTAATACTTATTTTGAACTAAATCTCATGTTACTGAAGAAGTCGGGTCACTCAACAGCAGTCTGAGAAACTTACACTTCTCTAAGAGGATTCCTAAAGTCAAAACACACCACCTCCAACTGGTGGCTATAGGCAAATCTGTTAATCTGATGCATGTCACTAACCTGGTGACTGACTGTGCCACAAGGCCCACAGCCAGTGAATAAGGTCAGCAGTTACTCTTCGAGGACTCTAGCACACTAAGGCAATAGCCAATACCCAAGCGTGACTCTAGCCTCGATGACAGGTTCCCTCAGTTCACTAACTTGCTAAAGCCAGCATTAAGCAGTTAAGAAACTTGTTTCCTGGCGGGCGTGGTGTCCCATGCCTTTAATCTTAGCACGCAAGAGAGAGAGGCAGGGGAGGTCTGGAAACTTATCTCCAGAACTTCCCTGCCCTACCTCCAAAGCTGCCGGTGTCAGTTAAAAGCTAACTCCAAGACATACTCACTATTTGTCGAAGTTGATCCTGTGGTGATGCATGCCACCAGCATTACCACGGCCTCCTGGGTGCTTCCGGTGTTTCCCTGCAGACACACAAAGCTACATGGCTATCACAGCCTTCTCTGGCTGCCCCATACCAACGTGAACAAAAGCAGCAATACCTCACTTATGTGCCTTGCTTAGTCTGTCCCCAGCCTTCATCTTCAACATGGCTACTATTTAAGACTCAGGGTCAAAACATCTTTCCAGGGCTCCACGTCCCAGAGCCATGTCTCCAAACTAACTCAACACTTCAGCCCCCTACCAACAGGTCTCCTTAAACTGGACGAGAGGCTCTTCAAACTGAGTAGCTGCTGTTCAATCTGACTTGGCAACACGCTTTACTCGCCTCGCCTCTGTTCTACCTCCCAACACCGAAATACAGTCCAAACCCAAAGGCCCAACACAAGTGGAGACAGGCACTTACCGATGCGGCCGTGGCCGTGGCTCACGTGGCCCCGGAGTTTCCGGGTCTTCCTCAGTCTGGATGGCTGTATGGGAAAAGCAGCTTAGTGGTTAGACCTGGGAGAAGGGGGAGGCGCCATGCTCGCCACCCAGAGATCGGCCTGCAATCAAGGGCCTGCCTTCTGTAGCATTTTGCAAGGCTGGCGTTTCCGACCCGGTAACTCTCATCCACGCGGCGCCCTAACCCTCGTGTTCCAGAGATCCGAGGCCGGGCGGGAACACGTGGCCCCGACCTCTGCACCCCAGCCATCCCGCCCCACCCTGGGCCGGCCACGCGCATCCCGGAAGACCCGGGCGGACACCAGGGGAGAGCGGCCGGGGGACGAGGGGAGCAGGGCTGAGCCACCGCACCCAGGACAGAGGAGGCCGCGGAAGGAACACCTACCATGGCGGCTGCCGAAAGGAAAGAGGGAGGGCTCCGTGAAGTCTCGCGAGGTAGCGAGCGCGGGGGCGGGATTACTGTGCCTCATCTCCGGCCTAGGCGGAGCTGCTGGTGGCACGGGCTTCCGGCGCCCCTGGTCGGGCGGGTGCATCGTTTTCCCAGGGTGGGCGGTGTTCTGGCGTCGCGACCTCGGAGGCGGAGCTCGCTGCGCTTCCCTGGGTCTGGCGTCGCGGGGACTCGGGCTCCTGGACGCGAGGGGATGGTCGTGGCTGCCCCGTCGCGGCACAGAGTCCCTCCCGGGTCCACCCGTGCAGGCCTGCTGCGGCTTCCCACCAGGCGGTCTATAGTACCTGCTGCCCGCCCTTATGCCGCGACACTGTCTGCTGTGTTTCGCTCTTGGCCTGTCATCATGGACTATCTCAAGTTTAAACAGTCTGCTGTGCTTTGGGGACCTACAGCCTAAACTAGTTTGTATAGACGCCGAGGCCACATTTGAACGTTCTAGAACCTCTCAGGATGCTCCTGGTCCCCCTTCTCTTGGACTAGAGAGTCCCAGCCGGGCCTGTATCCCGTGCAAGAAGGTACTCCCCGGACTTTGACTAATGCAGAGAAAGAGTTGCTCACTTGTACCACCACACAATCTGGCACATAACTCAGTTACCACATTATACATGTCTTTTCTACTGAGCCCTAATTTTTTTTGGAGACAGTCTCCCTGTGTCCCCAGCTGGCCTGGAACTCTATGTAGACCAGGTTGGCCTCCATCTTACAGAGATCCACTTGCCTCTGCCTCCTCAGTGCTGGGATTAAAGGCCAGCGCCACCCCGCCCAGCTTTGGACCCAAATTCTTTAAGGGCTCAAGGATTGCATATTTGTTTTTGTCCTTAAATTCATGTGCTCCCAGTTCCTGGCATGTAGTATATGTTCAAGAAGTGAACATTTCCTAAATTAATATAGAAATCATCCCTTCTGTGCACAAGATCCTGTTCCCTACCTTATTTTTTGTTTCCTAATTCCTGGTCCCTACGGTTGTATCAAGATATACACTCAGAAGGATTTGGTGTTAGGATCCACAAATGGGGGAGAATATACTTCTGTTTTTCTGAGTCTGTGTTCACTGAGTATAACAGTTTCTAGCTCCATCCATTTGCCTGCAAATTTCGTTCTTTCATCTTGCTGAATAGAACTCCATTGTTTAAATGTACCACATTTTCATTAGCCAGTGCTCAGTTGACGGGCACTTAGGTTGCTTCCATCTCTTAGCTATTGTGAAAAGAGCAGCAACAAACATGGTTGTGTCTCTGCAATAGGATGAGTCCTTAGGGTATATATGCCAAGGAGTTATATAACCGGGTCGTATGGTAAGTTCACTTTTAGTTGAGTTCTCTACACTGCTTTCCATAGGGGTTGCACTAGTTTGCAATCCCACTAGCAGTGAATGAGCGTTCCCCTTTCTCCACATCCTCACCAGCATTTGGTATCATTTGTTCTCTTAATCTTAGCTAGTCTGATTGGGGTAAGGTGAAACCTTAAGGTGGGAAAACCAATTATCTTAAAGATTAAAAAAATATTTTTACTTTCTGGATATGAGTGTATTGCCTGCATGTGTGTACATGCACCCATATTGTGCAATGTCTGTGGAGGTCAGAAGAAGGCATCAGATCCCCTGGAACTGGAGTTATAGAGTGTTATTAGCTGCTGCGTGGGTGCTGGGAACTGAACCCGGTCCTCTGCCAATGCTTTTAATCACCAAGCCATCTCTCCAGCCCTGGAAAACAATTAGCTTTATATCCTCTTTCACATCTCATGTGCCATTTTGCCTGGATTCTGTCCTTCTTCATCACTTAATATAACCCTTTCTTGGTCTCCATTCATCCTAAATGTAATACTATGTCCATATTTACAGTTCTTTACATATAAACATATACATAATAGGCTAAGATCTGCATAAAAGGGAAAATATGTTTTTCTGACTTTGGTTGACATCCTTAATATACATTCTAAGTCCATCCATTTTCCTGAAAATTTCATGATTTCATTTTTTTTGGTGAATAGCATTCCATTTGTATATGTACCATATTTTCACTATCCAGGGACATCTATGTTCATTCCATTTGCTTGATATTATAAGGAAAGCAGCAGTAAACATGGATGACAGATACTATAGAGTGGTAGAATATGTCGTTCTCTGGACTAGCTAGGTTACATGTTAGTTTGACTTCAATTTTTAAAAAAATTTGCTTATTTCATGTGTCTGAGTGTTTTGCCTGCATGTAAGTGCACCTGTGTGTTGCAATGCGTAGGAGGCCAGAAGAGGGCCTCAGTTCCCCTGGAACTGGAGTTACTAATGGTTGCTAGTCAACGTGTGGGTGCTGGGAATTGAACCCTGGTCCTCTGCAAGAGCAGTCACTGCTCTTAACTGCTGAGCCATCTCTCCAGCCCCTTGTTTTGTTTTTTGAGGCAGGGTCTCCCTGTAGCCCAAGCTGGCCTCGAACTTGCTATGTAGAACGGGTTGGCCTCTATCTAACAGAGAGATCCACTCCCTGCCTCTGCCTCCCCAGTGCTGGGATTAAAGGTGTGTGCCATCACACCTGGCGACTTTCATTGTTTTATATGATCAAAGAATTCAACAGCTCTTTGTTCACAATGGAACAGAGTTTCCCTTTACAGTCCTACGTCAGCTTTCCTCCTCCATTTTGCCTTTACCTGTGTTGTTTCTCATACATGGAATGGCTGTCCTGACCACATATCCTCTTACTCAACATGGGGGGTGGGGGTGTCAAGGTCTTGACAGTATGTAACCTAAGCTCACATCAAATTCTTCATCATCCAGTTTCAGTTTCCCACATTCTGGGATTACAAGCATGTACCACCATGCCCAACTCTTCCTGAACTTTTAAGAACTACCTTAATATTCCACTACTCCCAATAGCAGTCCAATACACCATGGTACCAGCCCCAACATCTTCGGAGCTCTTGATGTTTACAAAATGCATCTGCCTGAGGATTCAGCAGAACTGGCTTCATGTTATTGTGAAGCCCTCCTCCTTGGACCCTGCCCTGGACTCCCAAGACCCCTGCCCCTCTTGAGGACTAACTGCTCTTTTTCGCTTCTGTAAACTGCTTGATTGCTTGATTGAAGGGACAAACTGTATTGACCCCATTTTGACTAGCTGTTTCAGGCAAGCGTGAACATGCCCAGGCATATTGTACTCTCCACCTGCCACCCCCACCCCAGGAGGCTAGAGGTCAAGCAAGCCCAGACATATAGCAGCCTTATAAGGTAGAAACAGAGACTTCTGGCTCTACAGATAACAGCACATTCCACAGCTCTGAGGGTAGCACCCACCAATGAGAAGCCCCCAGGACTGCATCCCCTATAACCAATCAGTTCAAAAGTGTGTTGGTGTGTGCGGGCTCCTAGGGACAATCAAAGTGTGACTCTGTTATTCCCCTCTTCCCTTTGTCCAAAACCTATAAAGTGCTTCTACCCCCCTGTGATGGGGCTCTCAGCACAGATCCATTGCATTGGTGAGGTCTGAGAGCCCGAGCTTACGCCCGAATAAAGACTCTTTGTTCTTGCATGCCCTCTGGATTCCGTGGTTGTTCTTGGGGGTCCGTTCTCTGGGCACAACATTTGGGGTCTCATCTGGGATCCCCAAGACCCCCCCCCACGGGACCCCAGAGTGCTGAGTCTGCCTGATTTGATCGGTGAGTGTCTCTTTGTGTCTTTTGTATTTGCGTGCATCTGGTTTTTGGGCCCAGTTTGAGATTGCCTGTTGGAGGTCTAGGCGGATGCGCTGGAAGGCCCCAGGCCGTGAGACTCAGGAGATGTCCAGGACCCACCTGGTGGGGATTGGATCCCCTTGGTAAACTTGGAAGGACGAAGTGGGTTGCGCCTGCTGGGAGGCGAGAGGCCATCATCCTATTTTCAGTTTAAGGCACCAACTGTGTGTTGATTTTCTGTGCATTTGTGCTCTTTGTTGTGTTTGTGACTCTTACTGCATTAGAAGAGATGGGATAGAACCAAGTAACTCCCCTTAGCCTTTTCCAGGATCACTTCTCGGAGTTCAAAGCCCAGGCTGATAGCCTGGGGTTAAGAGTAAAGAAAGGGAAGCTTTTTATGTTTTGCAGGAATGAATGGCCGACCTTTGGGGCCGGTTGGCCTGAAGAAGGGACGTTCGACCTGCCCACCATCTACAGAGTAAAGGATATAATTTATGGCCGTCCAGGCCACCCTGATCAGGTCCCTTACATCATGACTTGGCAGGTTATGGTGGAGGAGCCTCCAAAATGGTTAAAGCCGCTCCTTCCTCTTTGCCCCCCTCCAAAGCCAACCATCCTTACCCTGCGAGGATGGGCAACAGAGAAATGAAACTAAACCCTCTGCCCATCTCTACCCTGTCTTGCAAGGAGGCACAGGGGAAGAACTTCTGCTTGAGCCACCCCCCTATCAGCTTGTCCCACAAGCAGAGCCTCAGGACACCCTGGGGGAGGCGGAGGCAGCCTCACCCCAGGAGACCGAAGAACACCCTCCCCAGACACGGAAGAGGGTCCAAAGGGGGCAGCCATGGCTGGTGGCAGACTCTACTGTCCTCCCCCTCTGGGCTGTGGGGCTGCTCACTGAAGCAGGGGACCAACAGATGCAGTATTGGCCATTTGCAACTAGCAACCTCTACAACTGGAAGCTGCAAACAGCTAAATTCTCTGAAAAGCCCCAAGGTCTAATTGATTTGCTAGAATCTGTTTTGTTTACCCACCAGCCCACCTGGGATGATAGTCAGCAGCTTTTGCAGGTCCTGTTCACCACTGAAGAAAGAGACTGGATCTGGGTTGAAACCCGCAAGCTGGTCCCTGGGGTGGATGGGAACCCCACCACCAGTCAGGCCCTGATAGATGAAGGCTTTCCCCTGGTTAGGCCGAATTGGGACTTCAATGTGGCTGAAGGTAAGGAGAGGCTCCAGGTCTACCCCCAAACTCTAATGGGGGGGTCTCTGGGTGGCTGCAAGGCATCCCACCAATTTGGCCAAGATTAGTGATGTGCAGCAAGGGAGGGCAGAATCACCCGCAGCATGCCTAGAAAGGATCCTTGAGGGTTCTGTACCTATACTCCAATGGACCCGGAAGCACCCGAGAATAAGAATGCAGTGATCCTGGTGTTTGTGAATCAGTCAGCACCCGATATTAGGCGCAAATTGCAGTAATTGGACTGACTGGCCAATAAAAACCTTGCCAGAACTTCTGGCGGTGGCTTAGAAAGTTTACAATCACCAAGAAAGTCCTGAGGACAAACAGGCCCGAGTCGCCGCCACTGCCAGCACTAAGCAGACCCGCGACTTTGCCAAGATTCTCCTGGCCACGTCAACCAGGTCCCTGGGTGAAAGAGAACGCCAGCTGCAACGCCTATCTGCTGAACAAGGTAGGAAATGCCCAGAAGGGTGACCAAAATTGCTGAGAAACCAATGTGCCTATTGTAAAAAAATGGGCCATTGGGGAAAGGAATATCCAAAAAGACCGACCGGACAGGAGCAGGTCCGTGAAGGAATACAAGTCCTGGAGCTTGGGGAATGGAGCGAATAGGGAGGACAGGGTTCAGATCCTCTCCCTGAGCCCAGAGTAACTCTCAGAGTGGAGGGGACATCTGTGAGTTTCCATGTAAACACAGGTGCTCAACGTTCAGTATTAACAGAGACCCAAGGGAAATTATCAAACAAAAAGTCCCGGGTACAGGGAACGACTGGCATAAACCAATATTCACGGACCACCTGAAGAAAAGTGGACCTAGGCATGGGCTGGGTGTCCCACTCCTTCCTAGTCATGCCAGATTGCCCCTACCCACTCTTAGGTAGAGACTTGCTTACCAAAATTGGAGCCCACATCCATTTTTCACCTAATGGGGCTCATTTAACAGATAAAGGGGGCCACCCCATTCACGTACTGACCTTGCAACTAGAAGATGAGTATCAACTGCACCAAAGGCCTGGCCCATAGCCAATGGAGGAGATTTCTGTTTGGCTGCAGGAATTTCCCTTGGCCTGGGCCAAGACTGAGGGGGTGGGGCTGGCAGTCCACCGGCCACCCATCTGGGTAGAGCTGAAACCGAGAGCACTTCCCACTCAGGTGAAGCAGTACCCCATGTCACACGAGGCCAGAGCAGGGATTACCCCACACATCTGGAGGTTAAGAGAACAGGGCATCCTAGTGCCCTGTCGGTCCACATGGAATACACCTCTCCTCCTGGTAAGGAAGTCAAACTCAAATGATTATCAGCCAGTACAGGACCTGAGAGAAGAAAATAAATGGGTCATGGATATTCACCCCATAGTGCCCAATCTCTATACCCTCCTTAGCTCTCTGCCACCCTCCAGGAGCCAGTATACTATATTAGATTTAAAAGATGCCTTCATTAGCCTGCCCTTAGCCAAGGACAGTGAGTCATTCTTTGCCTTTGAATGGCAAGATCCGGAGGTCGGTTTCAACGGACAGCTGACCTGGACTCGCCTGCCTCAGGGATTCAAGAACTTACCCACTCTCTTTGGTGAGGCACTTCATGAGGATCTGGGTGAGTACAAGCTGGAACACGCCTGGCTCACCCTATTACAGTATGTAGATGACATCCTGATAGTTGCTGCTGATGCTCTACTATGTCAGCAAGGAACTAGGGATTTGTTGGTGATTCTGGGCAGGCTAGGATATCGGGCATCCACTAAGAAGGCACAAATGTGTCATCGAGAAGTGATTTATCTAGGGTATATTCTAAAGGAAGGACAAAGATGGCTCACAGATGCCAAGAAAGAAATGGTGCTGAAGATTCTGGTCCCCAACTCCCAGAGGGCAGTGAGAGAGTTTTTGGAATCAGCAGGGTTTTGCCGCCTCTGGATCCTGGGGTTTGCCGAATTGGCTAAGCCTCTCAATGAGGCTATGAAAGAGAATGAGACTTTCGTCTGGATGGGGGAAAGAGAAAGGGCTTTTAATGAAATTAAGCAAGCCCTCCTGGTAGCCCTGGCTTTGGGGCTTCCCGATGTCACCAAGCCTTTCCACTGCTACAGAGATGAAAAGAAAGGAATAGCCAAAGGAGTCCTGACTCAAACGTTAGGACCCTGGAATAGACCTGTGGCGTACTTGTCTAAGAAACTTGATCCAGTAGCCACAGGATGACCACCGTGTCTGCAGATTATAGCTGCTACTGCCCTTCTAGTCAACAATGCGGATAAATTGACTTTAGGGCAAGAACTGCACCTCACCACTCCTCATGCTATTGAAGGAGTTCTTAAGCAGCCACCAGACCACCGGTTGAGTAACACCTGAATAACCCATTATCAGAGCTTACTTCTTAACCCTCTGAGAATTTGGTTCCTCCCAAGCACCACCCTTAACCCAGCCACCCTACTGCCCAACCCTGACTTGGACATGCCCCTGTTGTGCGGGGATCCTGAGCCAGGTACATGGGCTCAGAAACAACCTGACCAAATGACCACACTTGGATGCCGAAGCTACTTGGTTCACCGACGGTAGCAGTTTCATGAAGGATGGGTAGAGGTATGCAGGGGCGGCTGTGGTAACTGAGACTGAGACTGTTTGTGTGGTGGCTTTGCCTGTGGGGACCTCGGCTCAGAGGGCCGAGCTGATAGCTCTGACTGAGGCTCTTAGGCTTGGAAAGGACAGGCGGCTGAACGTGTACATGGACAGCCGATATGCCTTTGCTACAGCACATGTGCAAGGAGCCATCTACCAGGAAAGGGGGCTGCTCACAGCCCCCCTTAAAAATACACAAGAAATTCTGGACCTGTTGGCAGCTCTGTGGCTACCTAAGAAACTGGCTATTAGCCACTGCCCCGGGCACCAGAAAGCCAACACACCCATAGCTCGGGGAAATCAGAGAGCAGACCGGGTTGCCAAAGAAGTAGCTTTGGAGGCCTTCCAGATTTTGCCAATCCAACTGTGAGATCCTGGCCCCCCCATCCTACCTGATCAGCCTCACTATTCCCAAGAGGATATGAAATTGATACACAAACGTCCCATGACCCAAAAGATCAAAGCTTGGTGGCATACAGGAGACTGTAGAATTTTTCTGCCAAACGACTTGACCAAAGACCTCCTCACACACATCCACTGAACCACTCGCCTGGGTACAAGGAAAACAGCTGAACTCTTAAGAAATTCTCACTTAAGTCTTGAATTTCCACCTACTGGTTAATGCAGTCGCCTCCGCATGCCTTAGTTGCAAGCTGACCAATGCTGAAAACCATCCTAAGGAACAAGGGGCTCGAACGAGGGGCTCTAGACCAGGGGCCCACTGGGAGATGGACTTTACAGAAGTTAAGCCAAGCAAGTATGGTTACAAATATCTACTAGTTCTGGTAGACACCTTTTCAGGATGTACTGAAGCCTTCCCCACCAAGCATGAGACCGCTCAGGTGGTAGCCAAGAAACTGCTGGAGGACATCTTACCCAGGTATGGCATCCCAGCCCTTCTGAGCTCTGACAACGGGCCAGCCTTTGCATCACAGGTAACCCAGGAATTAGCTAGGATATT
>NW_008355789.1:814604-833172 GCF_000622305.1 Nannospalax galili | reverse complement strand
ATTGGTCTCTCTTGCTCACCACCTTGCTTTCAGCCTTAGCTGGGCCCATAATCCTCCTCCTATTAATGTTAACTATTGGGCCATGTATCATCAATAGGCTGATTGCCTTTATTAGAGAATGGGTGAATACAGTACAACTCATGGTCCTGAGGTCCCAATATCGGCCCTTAGAACCCCTCATTAGGGACCCTAACCTGGACCCAAGATTGGGTCTTCTCTAAATTACAAAGAAAAGGGGAGAATGTGAAGCCCTCCTCCTTGGACCCTGCCCTGGACTCCCGAGACCCCTGCCCCTCTTTAGGGCTAACTGCTCTTTTTCGCTTCTGTAAACTGCTTGATTGCTTGATTGAAGGGACAAACTGTATTGACCCCATTTTGACTAGCTGTTTCAGGCAAGCGTGAACATGCTGTAATCTCCACCTGCCACCCCCACCCCAGGAGGCTATAGGTCAAGCAAGCCCAGACATATAGCAGCCTTATAAGGTAGAAACAGAGACTTCTGGCTCTACAGATAACAGTCAGCACACTCCACAGCTCTGAGGGTAGCACCCACCAATGAGAAGCCCCCAGGACTGCATCCCTTATAACCAATCAATTCAAAAGTGTGTTGGTGTGTGCGGGCTCCTCGGGACAATCAAAGTGTGACTCTGTTATTCCCCTCCTCCCTTTGTCTGAAACCTATAGCTTAGGCCCGAATAAAGACTCTTTGTTCTTGCATGTCCTCTGGATTCCATGGTTGTTCTTGGGAGTCCGTTCTCTGGGCACAACATGCATAGGAAATTGTCAGAGGCTGTAGAGCTGGTAAGAAACAGAGCCTGGACCTGGCCTTACCCTTCTCTCCCCAGGCCCCCTGCTTTTACCTCAGTGACTACTCCCTTTCTGACCTCATAACATTATGATCTTCATCTGTTGTTCAGCATTAATCATATACTGTCTGTGACCAGCAGAAAGAGGAGTTTTGAGAGTAGAGACTAAGATTTAAGAAGAGACCATCCTCTGTTTGAGAAGTGTACAAGGAATGAGCAAAGTTATCTAGAAACTGCCCCTGGGAAAATGATCGATCAATGGATCATTTTCAGGTAAGCAGGGCAGAGCCTTGGGAATGGAAGGTATCTATGGGGTGGATTTTAATTGGGACTTGGAGCAAGGGTCAAGACTGCAAAGAGTGGAGGAGATAGGATCCTGTTTCTGGATAGTTTGGCAAGTTCTTTGGTTATTGAGGAGCTACCTGGCTGAACAGAACCCTTCACTGAGTCAGCCCAGGACTCAGTGCTGGGTTCTGTACCCACCTAATAGTCTCAGTGGTAGTTTGATCTCCTGAGTAGAGGGAGTACTTTTGGAACTTCTGTGGTATGGTTTTTTGGCAACTTCCTCTCTTCTTCACAAGGCAATCCTATAACTCACATGGGTCATATGTTCAGTTTCTTTGGGTTTACCAGCTCTGACAGAAAAGGCTAAGCTCTGTATCTGCAAAGTTGAATAGCAGTTAGATGTTAGACATTAGATGACTTCTCCCTCCCACTGGGCACAAGACACTTACCTTGAACATGACCCATGAACCTTGCCCTTTGTGACAGCTCTGTGAAGTACAGCATGGCCTTGTGACATCCCAGGCACCTGAATTACCTTTGAGTGAAATGAGGTGGGGGAGTTGATACCGGGCAGCAGGCACCTGGTGAGGTGAGGCAGGTAAATCTCAGACCTCTCCACAAGTGGTCTTCAGAACAGACTGCCACTAAAAAGAGGGCTCTAGTGGCCCCTCTCTGATTTTTCTTCTCTCTGTGTTCTTGATTTTGTTTAGTCCTCGGACAGCAACTGTTTTTGGAAGCATGGACCCTTTCAGCCCTGTCTTCTTTTTTTTTCTTCTTTTAAGATTTATTTTTAAAATTTTATTTTTGTATATGTGTGTGTGTGTGTGTGTGTGTGTGTGTGTGTGTGTGTGTGTGTGTGTCTGTATGAGTATATGCCACATGTGTGTGGATACCTGTGGGGATCAGAAGAGGGTGTCAGATCCCCTGGAGCTGGAGTTACAGATGATTGTGAGCCACTCAAAGTGAGTGTTGGGAACCAAACTTGGCTTCTCTGGAAGAATAGAAATGTGTTCTTAACCACTGAGCCATCTCTCCAGCCCCAGGCCCTGTCTTCTTGTGCTCCATCTTTAGATCAGGCATTTGGAAACAATATGTTGCTTTCCTTTTTAAAATAAATAGCTGTTAATTCATGATGGGAAGAGCCAGAGTTTCTCATCTTTGTGTGTGTGTGTGTGTGTGTGTGTCTGTGTGTGTGTGTGTGTAAGAGAGAGAGAGAGAGAGAATTATAGAAAAACTCAGAAATACAAGTTTATTCTATAAAGAATTAAAAATTTTTATGTAATAGGAAAAATATTTCATTTATTATCTTTATTTTGTGTATGAGCATATTGTCTGCATGTATGTAAGTGCACCCATGTCATGCAGTGCCCATGGAACTCAGAAGAGGGCAACAGATTCCCCTGGAACTGGAGTTATGCACCATTGTTAGCCTCTGTGTGAGTGCTGGGAACTGAACCCAAGTCCTCTGCAAGAGCTGCCAGTGCTCTTAACTGCTGAGCCATCTCTCTAGGCCCTGTTTCCATTTTTAAATATCTTTCAGGTCATGCTTACAGGAAAACATAACTGCCTATGAAGTCGATGATCATAGTATGTCAATCTGTGTGTGTGTGTGTGTGTGTGTGTGTGGTGTGCATGTATGTATAGGTAAACACATTCATGCACACGTATATGGAGGTGAGCTGAGGGGTTTGCCTTGGGGTGTCTTCTGTGGCTCCCTGCCTTACTCCTTTGACATAGGGTCTCATTGAACCTGAAGCTTGAAGTTCTGGCTAGGTTTGACTGGCCAGCAAGCTCCTGGGGTCCACCTATCTCTGTCCTCTAACACTGGAGTTACAGGCACACACACCCATTTCTAGCTTTTATTGATAAATGGTGTCACCCGAGTTCTCTTAGGGTCCCTTTCTCCTGGTGCTATTAGACAAACCATATAACACATCTTTATCTGAATTTTTCATAGTTTATATCCTGGGTAGGGGAAATAGAGTAACTTACAAAGGTGAACACCCAGTGCCCCATCTGCTCTGTGGCTCAGTGGGCTGCCATTCCAGATTGCTTCTGCACCCTGGCATCAGCTTTCGTCTACTCTTCGTGGGCCTGTAGTCTTGTCCCAGGTTGGTAAATGCCCCCTCTCACGTCCATGCGGGCCATTTTTTTCCTTGCTGCTACTGCCAAGATGGCACCAATGCTCCTCCCTCTGAGGCTAATTCTTCATAGCAGGCCCTGCCCCTCGGAGGAACAAGTGCCTCTTGGGACACAAATGGGTTCTGGGGATTTGAACTCAGGCCCTCATGCTCACATAGCAAACACCCTTACCCACTCCAGCCCTATTTTAATCCTTTTGCATTTTGATTTTCATTTGATTCCATGACATGTTCTATATCATTACCCAGTAATCAGAATTTCTTTGTTGTGCTAGGGATTGAACCCAGGGCCTTGAGTTCTCTAGGCCAATACTCTACCACTGAGCTACAACCTCAGCCGTTCAGGATTATTTTTAACAGCTGAGAAGTAATTTACCTTCAGCAAGTACTACAATGTACTCAGCCATTTTCTTGTGTATCTTGTTTTTGTATTTTGGTTCTTATTGTATTTGCTGTTAGAGACAAAGCTGCAATGAACATTTGTATATTTAGTTTTTTTTTCTTTTGGCAAATAGCTTGTCTAGGATAAAAATCCTAGAAGTAAGATTGCTGGATTACAGGGCATGAGCATTTTTATAATGCACCTTATGCTGCTGTTCCTTCAAATGGATTGTGCCAATTTGTACACTAGCAGTACGTGCAGTTTCCAATTCCATTTTAACTTCCCAAGGCTCAGAGCTTTGGCTTGCCTTTTTCAGTAGTTTTTGATATATAGCATTTAGAGGGAAATCCATAGACTAACAGGTGGAGTTTTCTTCAGAACAAAGCAAACAAAACAAAACAAAAACTCCAACAACAACACCCCCAAAACATCTAATTTGAGGATTACTGATTTTTAGTAACCTGTCCTTCCTGTGTTGAATAGAATTTTGTTTTAAATCTCATACAACCTGAAAACTGTATTCCTACTAGATTTGTTGGAAGCTGGAATGGAAAACCCTGCCATTAAAACCATACTAGGAGCTGGAGGGATGGCTCAGCAGTTAAGAGCACTGTCTGCTTTTGCAGAAGACCTGGGTTTGATTCCCAGCATCCACATGGCGACTAACTGTCCTTAACTCTAGTTCCAGGGAATCCGATGCCCTCTTCTGACCTCTGTGGGCATTGCGTGGCACGGGTGCATTTACATGCAGGCAATACATTCATACACATAAAAATAATAAAAAAAAAATACTAGTAAAGTATGAAGAAAGAAATTCTCATATTTTTGAGATGAGTTTATCCAATAGTACAAAATAGGGCTTAAATAGTTAGGTTTTAATTTAATTTCACAGGATTCAATTACTGAAACAAACATAGAAGCTTGGGTTCATTTCCTATTTCCATTTTTACTAGCTGAATTATATTGAAGAAATAGCACATTTTCTTTGAATCCAGATTTTCTTATCTTTAAAGGAAAAAACGAGAATATTCATTCAGTTATTCATTTTGCAAGTATTGACTGACTATGTACTCTGTCCTGTCATTATACACAGGGGCCAGGCAGTGAGGGCGACATAGAATAGTGATCGAGGAAGACAGAGTTCTGCTCTAGGCCTGTGACCCTGGGATTGTGTCTAAGACAGACAGCAAGAAAACAGAAAATATGTGCAGCACAATCTAGTGTTTCCCCCTCACATTTCCTCCCTGACATAAATACTAAAGTTTGATGATAATTTGAACTTTAAAACTTGAGCAAACAATGTTTGGAAATCCTGCTCCCAATGTGATGTGGAATGGTTTGCTCTACCATTCCATGGTAAGGTTAAGTATTTCCCTTACCACAAGTTTTCAAATGTGGTGAGACACTAAAAGACGGTGGTTTGTAGCAAGGTGGTGTTGCATGTGAGGGTGCCCTTGCTTCTGTTTAGCCCAGACTTTTTCATGGCTTGAAGTGGAGGTCATAAGCTGAATGCTGCTGGTATATGTTGATATGGTTTTTCTTATGCTTTTTAGGGTTAGTTGCTGCTGTAGTTTTTTTTTTTTTTCTTCTTTTTGAGTCAGGGTCTCTCTATGTGACCCTGGCTGGCCTCAAACTCACAGAGTCCACCTGCCTCTACCTTCTGAGTGCTGGGATTATACATACATACACACTATAGTATGTATGTATATATGTATTTGCCCAGCTCACCTCTTTCCCTCCATGGTCATGAAGTGAGCAATTTTGCTCCATCATGTGTCCCCCACCAGTGGTATCTGGCACCCCCACCAGGGGCCTGTCTACCCAATTGTGCTCTGGAACTGCTAATACTGCAAGTCAGAATAAACCTTTTCCCTTTATAAGCTCTGTGATTTCAAATCACAGTGATAGGTGATGATTAAAACAGTTGCCAATATTTGTGTGCTTATGCGTTGTGTGCATGTGTGTGCACATGTGTGTAGGGCAGATGCACTTGTGTGTGTGGGCACATGTAGAAGCCAAAGGTTGATGTTGGAATGTCTTTCCTCAATGGCTTCCCTGCTTTATTTTTGAGACAGTCTCTTACTGATCCTGAAGCTCACTATTACAGGTACATTGGCTGGTGGTGTTCCCCCAGGTCTGCCCATCTCTGCCCCCAGCACTGGAATTACAAGCACAGGTGCTTTGCCCAGCATTATTAGTGGGATGTAAACTCAGGGCCTCATTCCACATCAAGGACCTTACCCACTGAACCATCTCCTGAGCCCTCGACATTTTAAAGTGCAAATGAAAATCTAGATTCTGGTGTTTTGAAAATTTAACATTATCAACACTAGACCCAAATTCTTAAGGTGGGGGCTTCGCTTACACAGACTGCCTGCTTCCTATAGAAATTAGAATTTGGTATCTCTGGCTTAATTATAGTCTTTCAAATTGTATCTCCTTCACCCTTCCAAGTCAGGAAGAAAATGGACCAAGGTACAGGGAAAAGAAGCAAAAGTGTGTGTGAAGGGACACATTCGGCCTTCCCCCATCTTCAGATCAGAAATGCATTGCTCAGATGTGCCTTTAACCTTTTACCCATGGAGTTGCTTCAGTTACCCTCCAAAAACATAGCTGAAATACCTATTTATCCTCTTACCCTGTGCAGTGCTCACTGGTGATGCTCACCTCCCTGAGTTTCTATGATTATTGATGGGGCTACAGCAACAGGGTGTGAAACTGCTGCTTTGGGCACTGTATTAGTTGCTTTTCTCATTGCTGTGACCAAAATGCCTGACAGGAAGCCACTTGAGGAGGGGAAGGTTTATTTGGCATATAGTTGGAGGGGATACAGTCCATCATGGTGGGGAAGGCATGGCAGCAGGAAGGTGATGCTGGTCAATAGTACCCATAGACAGCAAGCAGAGGAAGATGGGTCTGATTCTCAGGTTTTTTTCTCTTTTTATTCAGTTCAGGACTCCGGCCCATGGGATGTTGTCACCCACATTGAGGGACTGTCTTCTCTGCTCAGCTAAACCCCTCTAAAAACACCCTCAACACAGGCAGAGATGTGTTTCCATGATGATTCTAAATCCTACCACGTGGACAATGAACCTTAACTGTCACAACTCTGCCCTTTGTCATCTTGATACTCAAGCACATCACTTGAAGTCTCATTTTCATCTCACAATGCAAAGTACATTTAGTCCATCTCTTTATATCCCTATAGTCTTTAACAGTCCCGGTACTGCTCAAAGGTCCAAAGTACAAATTCTGCAGAAAGTCAGGAGAAATTCTTAATTGTGAGCCTCTGAAAAATCAAAATAACAAGTTGCATAGTATAATTCCAATATACAACGGCAAAGAAAAAACATTCCCATTCAAAAGAGAGAGATGCGAGCATATCAATGAAAGATCAGACAAGGCAAGACCAAGCGGGGCCAACACCACACTCTGCAGCTCCATGTCTAGCATCTGGGGCTTGTGTTGGAATCATCTTGTCTCCAAAGGGCTTGGGTAGCCCTGCCACCAACAGCACAAACACCCTCCCCACTACGTGCCTGCAGCTTACATTAGCAAACTCCCACTCTTGTATCCTTTGCAACCGCAAAACCAGTACAACATGGACCAGTGCTGCCAGGTTTTGCTGCCAGCCAGAGCCACCTTGATCCACAGCTGCTTTGGCACCTGCGTGCTGACCCTGGGAAAAGGCTTCCTAAGCTGCAGTTTTGAGCAGGGAACCTCTTCTGCAGCATCTCCACACACATGCCATAAACACACACACACACACACACACACACACACACACACACACACACACGCAATAAATTTAATTAATCTAAAAAAAACTCCAAACCCCTTGTACATGACAGCCAGGCATGGTGGTATACAGCTGTAATCCCAGCACTTAGGAGGTGGAGGCAGGAGGCTCCTGTCTCAACTGTAAGTAAATAGAACACTGAAAAGGCTTCCAATCTCATTTATTTTTTCCTGTTTTCTTTTTTAGTGTATATTTTAATTGAACCTTTGTACATTTCATACAAAACATCTTAATTATCTTTATATCCTTCCCCCAATACACACTCGCCTATAAACTCCCCCCCCACAGGATTTCATGCATTCTGTCATATATATTAAGACCTATCAAGTCAAGTTAGTCTACCCAGATATCCCTCAGTAAAAGTTCATCCACTGGGGTCTAGTCAGCCTATCTAGAGTGTCTCCCTTAAAGAAGATCAGCTCTCCCTCCCCCGGAAGTAATCAGCTACCAATAGTTCTTTGGCTAAGGTTAGGTGTATAGACCTGGGGTGATGGACACCAATCTCATTTATGATAAAATGAATACACATCAAAAGCAAATAAGATGCTAGTTCATACACTAAAGTGGCAAAGATTTAATCTGACAACAGTTAAATGTGCTGACGATATGGGAACTCGCCTACATTCCTGGTAGTATGTTAATTGCTACAATTAATAGACAGTTGCTACAACTGTCTAGTAAAATTGAAGGCATGTTTAGTACTACGACTCAGGACATCAAGAAATTCATATACATTTGCACCAGAAGACACACATGAATGTTTGGAGCAACAATTTTTCATAAAAGTCAAATAAAATGGAAAAAAAACAGAGGTCTACCACCAGTAGAAAATACTGTGTATGCACCACTTAGAAAACTGTACAGAATTAAAAACAAATTGTAGCTATATCTGTGCCACTTTGTGTGTCAATTATAATAAAACAATTTTTCTGCACATACACACATATACACATACATAAATACACAGAGCAAAATTTTAAGCACAAAACCATATACATGAAAAAAAGATTCACTCTGGTGGCCTCTTCTGTCCTCCTCAGGCATTGGATGATGTGGGTGCACTTACCTACATGCAGGCAATACACTCATACACATAAAAATAATAAAATATTTTTTAAAAAAGAAAAGATACACATAAGTCAACTTTTAGAGGACTGAGGATACACCTCAGTTGGTAGAGTGATTGCCTAATATGCACAAAGCTCCAGGTTCCATCCCTTGCATCATATAAACTGGGAATAGTGGCACATGCTTATAATCCCAGGGTTCAGGAAGGTGGAGGCAGGAGGCTCAGAAGTTCAAAGTCATCCTTGGCTACATGGCAAGTTGAAGGCCATTCTGGGCTACATAAGACTCTCTCTCTCTCTCTCTCTCTCTCTCTCTCACACACACACACACACACACACGTCTACTTTGGGCTATGGTAGAGTGCTTGCCTAACATATATAATACCCTGGTTTTAATGTATAGAACCTCAACCAAAATGAGAGAGAGAGAGAGAGAGAGAGAGAGAGAGAGAGAGAGAGAGATCCATTTTTACATAATTACAAATTTTAAGAAATTCAACCAGGCATATTGGTGCACACCTTTAATCCCAGCACTCGGGAGGCAGAGGCAGAGGCAGAGGCAGGCAGATCTCTGTGAGTTTGAGGTTAGTGCAGTTTACAGAGTGAGTTCCTCGCTAGCTGGGGCTACAAGGAAGACCCTGTCTCAAAAAGACAAAGAGAAGAAGAAGAAGAGGAGGAGGGGGAGGAGGAGAAGGAAAAGGAGGCGGAGGAAGAGGAGGAGGAGGAGGAGGAGGAGGAGGAGGAGGAGGGGGGGGGGAAATAATTTAGATTAAAAGAAAGTAGAAATATAGCCAGGTATGGTAGCACACTCCTTTAATCCCAGCACTCGGAGGCAGAGGCATGTGGATCTCTGAGATCAAGTCACGCCCGTTCTACATAGCGAGTTCCAGGCCAGCTGGTGCTACAGGGAGCTCCTATCTCAAAATGACCAAAAAAATTTTTTTTCAAAGATTACGACTATCAAAACACTTTAAAAGGTACTAAGATATTAATAGTATGCAAAGTACTATATCCTCTAGAGTTCGCTAAATTTGCTAAATGACTATAGATGCAATGACTCAACTAATGACTTCTTTATCTCACTTAAGATTAGCAATAACAGGGGCTGAAGAGATGATTAAGAGCACTAGCTGCTCTTCTAGAGGACCGGGTTCGATTCCCAGCACCCACATGGTGGCTAACAACCATCTGTAATTCCAGTTCCAGGGGAATTCAGTGCCCTCTTCTGACTTCCTCAGGCATTGCACAACATGAATGTACTTACATACATGCAGTACATGCAGACAATACCTCATATACATAAAATAAAAATGAATAAAATATTTCTTTTAAAAATTAACAATAACAGTAAGTTGTTTCTTAATCCTATGTAGAGGTGATCATGTTAACAAACAGCAGAGTCCGAACTGAACTTCAATGTTCTTATGCTATTATTTCTTTACATAGTTCATACTGTCTGAAAATATGAGTTATTTGCAAAAGAGTACAAAGTGAGAAAAAAAATCACAAGAGATGAGGAAGAACAGAAAAACAAAATAGAAATTTTAAAAACAACATTGATAAGTTAAATTGCAAACTACAAAGAATTGGCGGGAGGCATCTGAGGCACAGCTAGCACAGAATAGATCTGGGTTCTGTGTTTAGTTTAGCAGCTACAGATTCATTCCTCACACAGATTCTTCATCTCATGCGGTATACCTCAGTGCACACCAGGCCTCAAATTTGTCATTGATCTCTTTTTATTCATAGTTCATGATGATCTAATACTGGCTTAATTTATTATTTATAGTTCATAGACATTTCAGAGATAATTCTCCAAAAACAGAATGATCTGGTTAACTGTGAATGGGGCATGAACTAATCAAGAATTAATGCTATGTATCAACTCCAAAACCCACGTCAATTCCAATAATTTGTGCTACTTCCTTGCTTACGAACTTGCATTTTTAGTTGTAGCACCTTGGCTTCAAGTCTAGCTCTCCAAGTCCATGTCTGTTATTCCAGGATCCATTCTGAAGTAGCTCTCTGGGGCAATTTCTTCTCACAGTAAACAGCATGAACTCAGGAATGCTGAAGATAGGCTGGAGAGATGGCTCAGTGTTTAAGAGCACTGGCTGCTCTAGAACAGGCCTGTGTTGGGTTCCACAGGTGGAGGCTAACAATTGTCTCTAACTCCAGTTCCAGGAAATCCAATACCCTCTTCTGGTCCCCTTGGGCATTCATTACACAACATAGGTGCACTTAGATGCAAGCAAAACACTCATGCACATAATGCCAAATAAAATAAAATAAAATAAATTTAAGTGCTGGAAGGAACTTGCCATTCCTCTTAAAGGCTACAGTAAACCTCCATCTCCACTGTATCAGCCCAAGCACAACATCTAACCAAACCAAAGTCAGTAAAAAATAAAATTAAATATAAAAAAAAAAATGGGGCCAGATTTTTTTTTTTTTAAGATAGGGTCTCTCTGTAGCTCCAGCTGGCCTGAAATTTGTATATAGACCAGGCTTGCCTTGATTTCACAGAGATCTGTCTGCTTTTGCCTCTGCCTCCTGAGTGCTAGGATTAAAGGTATGTGCCACCATGCCCGGATTTTTTTTTTTTTTCCATAATGTAACATGTGGCCTCCTAGTTCCTGATGAGTTCTTGTTCTCCTCTGAAACATCATGAGCTGGACTTCTACTGCCTGTGTCTAAACATTCTGGTCTTTTGAACTCCCACCAGAGTAGTTCATTAAGTTTTGCTTACAGCATTCCAGAGTTTTTCTAATCCCAAATTCAAAACTCTTCAATATTCTGCAAAACCAGTCCCAAAGGCCTAAGAACCACAGGACCGTGTTTATCACAGCAACAGCCCCACTGCTTAGTACCAGTCTTCTGTATTAGTTAACCCTTTTGTTACTGTGACCAAAATGGCTAACAAGAAACCACTTAAGAAAGGAAGGGTTTGTTCTGGTGTATAATTAGAGAGTATACAGCCCATCAAGGCAGGGAATGCTGGGAACTGCTGGTTACATTGTATCAGCAGCCAGGAAGCAGAGAAATATCAGTGTTGGGCTCAGCTTGCTTTCCCCATTTATTCAGTTCAAGACCTCAGCCCATGGGATGGTTCTACCACATTCAGAGTATATCTTCCCTGCTCAGTTAAACCTTTCTTAAAAGGCCCTCACAGACAGTGGCAGAGATGTATTTCCATGGTGATTCTAAGTCCTCTCAAGTAGACAACAAAGGTTAGCCACCACAGGCACCAAACTGTTACAAGTGATGTATCATTATATTATTTATCACTAGGCATTTGCAGTTCTGCTTTAAAAGGGTACTTAAGAATGCCACGATCAGGACTAGATAGCTCAGTGGTTAAGAGTATGTGCTGCTCTTGCAGAGGACTTGGATTTGGTTTCCAGCTTCAAGGGATCCAGCGCTCTCTTCTGGCCTCCTCAGGCATTGCACACATGTGGTGCATTTACATTCATGCAGGTGAAACTTGCATACAAAAAAAAAAAAAAAAAAAAAAGAAAAAAGAAAAAGAAAGATACCACCATTTGTTGAGCTTTTGTATAATATCAAAGAAGAGTGTCCAGATTATCTGATAAGGCTGTGCATTATTTTCTATTTTTGCTCTGATAAAATACTTGACCAAGGGCTAGAGAGATGGCTCAGCAGTTATGAGCACTGGCCGTTCTTGCGGAAGACCCAGGTTAGAGTCCCAGCACCCACATGGGATCCAACACCCTCTTCTGTCCTCCTCCAGCATTGCATGACATAGGTGCACTTATATACATGCGAGCATAACACTCACACACATTAAAAAAAATACCTGACCAAGAAATAACTTAAGGGTTTATTTTGGCTCCTGGTTTGTAGGTACAGTCTTTCGTGGCACAGAAGGCATGATGGCAGGAATGTGAGGTGGTTGGTCACATTGGGTCTGCAGTCAAGAAGCAGAAGGAGATGAATGCTGGGTCCTGAGAACTGAACTTAGGTGGCCAGGCTTGGTAGCAAGTGTCTTTACCCACAGAGCCATCAACCTTGATCTTCTGGTCCTCCTGCTTCTGTTTCTTAAGTGCTGAGATTATAGGCACTCACCTCTATGCCTGGTTTATGCAGTGCTGGGGACTGAACCTAGTACTTTGTATATGCTAGGTAAGCACTCTACCAACTGAGCTGTATCACCAGCCCTCTGGGTTACTTTTTTTTTTTTCCGGGTTACTTTTTAAAAATGAATTAAGATTCCAGGCTGGAGAGATGGCTCAGTGGTTAAGAACACTGGTTGTTCTTGCAGAAGACCTGGGTTCGAATCCCAGCACCCACATGGCAGCTAACAACTGTCCGTAACTCCAGTCCCAGGGGATCCAACAGCCTCTTCTGTCCTCCGCAGACATTGCATGACACAGGTATATTTACCTACATGCAGGCAATGCACGCATACACGTAAAATTAAAAAATAACAATAAAAAGAAAAATGAATTAAGATTCAAAACTCCTCTCAGAGGCCGGGCATGGTGGTGCCTGCCTTTAATCCCAGCACTTGGGAGGCAGAGGCAGGTGAATCTCTCTGAGTTCAAGTCCAGTCTGGTCTAAGCCTGGTCTTAGCGAGTTCCAGGTCAGCTGGGGCTATAGGGAAACCCTGTCTCAAAAAAAAAAAAAAAAAAAAAAAAAAAAACAAGCTTCTCTCAGTTTCAATTTCTAATATGGTGAATAGCAATGGATATAACCCATAGATACAAAATGTCTTTGAGGTCTTCAGTAACTTAAAAAATGTGAAGGAAGGCCAGGCATGGTAGTGCATGCCTTTAGTCCCAGCACTCGGGAGGCAGAGGCAGACAGATCTCTGTGAATTTGAGGGCAGCCTGGTCTACAGGTCAGCTGGGGCTGCAGGGAGACCCTGTCTCAAAAAAAAAGAAAGACTGAATGACATGACTTCTATTAAATACATATATGAAAGTAGATACATGTTCCTCTTGGTTATAGCTCATGTACCATTATAGAAATATAGTTTGCAATTGTGCTGGATAGCTTTAGTGCCAACTTGGCACACCTGGGTTGAGGGAGCCTCTATTGGAGAATTGCCTCCATTGGACTGACCTGTGGCCATTTCTGTGAGGCATTTTCTTGATTGCTGAGTGATGTGGGAGGGGAGGGCGATGCCACCCCTGGGCAGGTAGTCCTGTATTGTATAAGAAAGCAGGCTAAGCATGGCCCAGGGGGACAAACCAGTAAGCAGCATTAGTCTATGGCCTGTGCTTCAGCTCCTACCTCCAGGTTCCTGCCCTGAGTTCCTACCTTGGGCTCCATCATTGATGAATTGTGACCTGGGAGATGTAAGCCAAAGAAATCCTTGCTATTGGTCAGAGTGTTTTGTCATAGCAATTGAAGGCAAACTAGAACAGAAATTATAAAACCCAAAAAACCAAAACACTCAAATCAGCAACGCTAATTTCATATGCAGATGATGTTTTGTTAAACTAATTAGCACTACAGCTTAAGTGTGCGGCTCACCTGTGTGACTAAGTTTGGCAAACACAGCACAACATGATGTCACCATTTTCCTACTTCCTCTGATCTCTGTAAAACATTCATCATTGGGTGGCACAAGGTCTAGACCCCACATGGGACGAGTGCTGTCTGCCTGTCTCCTTATTAATCTAAGAGAACTAGTACTGCTTGTGTGAACTAGAACTTAAGCACAGAACTGTCCCTAAAATCTTACGATGGACTTGTAAATTATCTAGACTATTCATACCTTTAAAAACTCTCTTATGGCCAAGCTTGGTGGCATACACCACCTTTAATCCCAGTACTCGAGAGGCAGAGGTAGGTAAATCTCTGTAAGATGGAGGCCACCCTGGTCTACATAGCGAGTTCCAGGCTGGCTGGGGCTACAGGGACACCCTGTCTCAAAACAAACGCCATAGAAAACCCCCAAACAAACAACATTAGAATAAACTATTCATTTGAAAAATTAGAGAGAACTCCCCTATCTAGAAGCCTTTGAGAAGGAACTGATACTGATTCTAACCACTCCAAAAGCTATCAAAATGCCTGAAAGCAAATCTTGAATTCATTTCTCTCATGTCCAGCCTTGGTAGACAAAAGAAAAATGAGGAGGAACCCAATAGAGGGATGTTTTTGGAAGCTCTCAAGACATTCCAATGGACTCTCATATGAACATTTGAAATTTCCCCTGTTCTTTTTTCTAGTTCCCTGTCTGGAACTTGTAATGCTAATTACTCTTGCCTTTACTTCTCCTTCACATCTCATATTCACCAGTCTTTTCCCCTTCAGATGAGAGTTATGCAATTTGGGAGACTTTTAGATAGACCCACTGAAGGGGTACCCCAATTACCTTACCCTGCATCCCTGTTCAGCATGGAAGAAGCCAGAGCGGTCTGCATCCCAGTTCCCTATCTGCAAGCTGGGTAACCTCTTCAGAGGATGACACGTGTGTTAAGAATAGGAGGTAGGAATTGGCTAGGCAGTTAGTGTAAAAAGACCCTAAAGAAAAGTAGCCAGCTTCTTGGCTAAAAGTCAAAATGTCCTTGGGCCTCTTAGCAACATACTTCATTCCAAAGGCCAAAAATGTCAAAAAGTATTTGGGAGGTCTTATCTAATCCTTAAAAGATTTTAGGGCTACCGCTTCGGAAGGGAGAACGTTAGAGCAGCAAAAAGCCCCATTGAAAAAAAGAAGAAAGAGTACATGAAGTTGTCAGAAAAAAAGCGATGGGGAGATAAGGGAGGAGTTGGAGGGGAGGGAGTGGGCATGGATATGATCAAAATACCTTATGTGCTTATATCCCTGTATGAAATTCTCAATAAATTATTTTTTTAAAAAAGAAAAATTAGAACTCATGAAAAATCTGTGGAAGGATCTCAGCTTGAAAACATTTGAGAACAGTGGTGTCTAGATCAGAATGACCTGGATTTGAAATTGAGCTCTGCCACTTCCTGCCTTTCTCAAGGAGAATTCCTATTCTTACTTAATTTGTAAAAATGTCATGATCCCTATTTTCTCTTCCTTCCTTCCTTCCTTCCTTCCTTCCTTCCTTCCTTCCTTCCTTCCTTCCTTCCTTCCTTCTTTCCTGCCTTCCTCTCTCTCTCTCTCTCTCTCTCTTTCTAGACAGGGTCTTCCTGTAGTCCCAGCTGGCCTGGAACTCACTATGTAGACCAGGCTGGCCTTGAACTCTCAGAGATCCGGCTCATTTTGCCTTCCAAAGTGCTGGAATTAAAGGTATGCCACCAAGGCCAGTCATAAGAGAGTTTTTAAAGGTATGAATATTATAGATAATTTACATGTCCACCATAAGATTTTAGGGGCAGTGTTGTGCTTAAGTGCTGGGATTAAAGACATGCTTTACCATGTGGGTCATGATCCTATTTTCAAGGGTGGTTGATACAAGTATTTAAACTTGAAACAATAAATTTCCAACTCTTCCAAAATTAAACTTGGATCCCATTTGGGCACCACTAAGGAGAGGGACAGGTAGTTCTGACGCGCGGTTTGAAGGCTGTCAAACTTTGTCAGAAATACACTCTAGCAGACACCTCCGGGCTTTGTTTTCACAGGGGAGAGGCTGGGCTAAGGTGCAGGGCAGAGCCTGAAGGGCACCACCTGGACCTCTGAAGCTTTCTCCTATCTCACCTGTCCGGGAACGTTCCCCTCCGCAAAGAAATAAACCCCTCTGCCTTGTGCTTCTCTTGCAGGGAGTGGAGCTTTCTCGCTCTTCATGCTGTTTCACCCCTGAGGATCTTAGTGGAAAAGCTGAGGCCCGGGGTACAGGCGCAGACATCGGTCCAGGCCCGGGCATGGGCTTTCCGAGACTGCCACTAGCTGACCAGAAACACTGCTTTACGGATGGACACGTGGCTGTGGCACCGACCTGTTCACTGTGCCAACGGGCCCTACAAGATGAGGGCTCTCGGCTTCTACCATGCCAGCATTTGCTCTGTAAGGACTGCTTCCTGGGCTTAGTGCAGGAGCTGGGGCCCGTTACCAGGGCTTAGGGGACTGTGCCAGGGGGCACGTACAAAAGCATCACAGTTTGCTCTTTCTACAGATCAGGCCTCTGAATTTCAGGTGGCAGGAGTCAGAATTTAAATGCCCAAGGGATGTTCCTTGCGAAAAGCAGCTCTGGGGAATCTGTGAGACAAAGCAAATCCTCTGGATGCCTAACATATCTGCTTTAAGCTGAGGGCTTTTCATCTTTGGGATTTCCTTAAGTTGGTGGCAGACTAAGAAGACCCGTGAAGGTTTTGATTCAAAGTTTGGCTGCCTCCCCAGATGGCAGAGAGAGGGGCTGGCCTCCCAGTGCTGGTCAAGGGCGGAAAGTGAACAGAACCACACTGAACCATTCACCATCGCAACTGCTGCCCAGCAGGGAGCCCGTGTGCCTTGCTCCTGAATGTCAGGTTTCCTAGGAAACAGTCGCATTGAGGCCTGTGAAGTCCCTGGGGACCAGAAGCAGGTCCCTTCCTTTCAGTATTCTTACCCAGGGCATGTGCAGGAGGCACAGTGAGTTTCCGTGGAAAGAAATTGTGCGATGAGAAAGTGAAAAGGGGCGGCACAGGGGAGCAGGGTCCTTTATTTTATCTGCTCTGTACAGCAGGTCCAAAATTATTTGTAGCACAAATCTAGGGGTTTTTTTGAAGTATCTTGGCCAAAAGTGGGCTTTAAATCTAGATTTTTAAGCTCTTTGAACCCATGGTAAGAAACCTAGTTTTTTTCAGTCTACTGCCAGTTTGGAGCACAGAAAAGATGGGGCGGTAGGGCCTTCCCTCCCTCCCTTGTCTTTTTTTTCTTTTTGTCTCTGTCCCTGCTTTTCTCTCTCTCTCTCTCTCTCTCTCTCTCTCTCTGTCTCTCTCTTTTGTCTCATTGCCATTACTTGACTTGAGGTCACACCCTATGCCCCAACAAACCAGGGGTTGGCCACTGGTCCTCCATAAACCAATTAAAAGAGCCAAATTAATAGTGAAAAGCTGTAAAAGGAGATTTAATCAATGTAGCTACATTGGAAAGGCGCTCAGAGATCCAGTTCCCAGGATTCTGATCCAAGTTCATCTTCCAGGTCCTGACATGAGGTTAGGATTAAAATGGAAGCTATAAGATGTGTCCAGCAGTCCAGGAAGGTGTGGTCCCTGCCCAATGTTGTCTCAGCTCCTATCTCTTTTACAAGGTCAGTCTCCTGACAGGCCATCGGATAAATTATAAAATCTTTCTCCTGGAGACAAGTTCCTCCTCTGGCTGCCACCAGGGCTACAGTCTTTTCTTCACTCAGCTGGAGATTCCTGGGGAAATTCCAAATTCTTGAGGTCTGTTCTTTCAGTAGTCTGATAGCCAAAGAGAGGGGCACAAGTATCTCTTTAGAATATAGTCATACCTGCCAGGCAGGTTGGTTGCAACACAGGAGCTCATGGTGGCCTAGAACTGTGGACGCCAAGCTGACCTCATTGCCATCCTGGCTCAGCTTCACCAGTGCTGGAATTATAGGCACGTGCTATCACACCTGTGTACTTTAATTTTTAAAACTAGTATATATTTTAAAATTATAAATTAAAAACTTTGTTCATTAAACTTAAAACATTTTGTATATGTGTGGTATATGAATGTATGTTTATGTGTGTGCACATATGTGTGCTGGTGCATGTATGTGTGCACATGGGCATCTGTGTGGAGTCGAGAGATTGACATTGTCTTCTTTCACTTTTCACCTGTTTTTTTGGAGACACATTGTGTCACTGGAACTGGAGCTACTGATTGGCTAGTTGGCTGGTCAGCAGCATGGGTCACAGGTGTGTACTGCCATGCTCAGCTTTTTATGTAAGTGCAGGATATCTGAACTCAGGCCTTCATGTTTACATGGCAAGCACTTTACTTATTGAGCCATTCTCTAGCCCTTCATTAAAGTTTACCTTTTTTTTTTTTGGTCTTTTTGAGACAGGGTCTCCCTGTAGCCCCAGCTGCTGTCCTGGAGCTCATTATGGAGACCAGGCTGGCCTTGAACTCAGTATTCTTGTAAGTGAAAAAAATACAAATTTTTTCTTTAGTTTTTGTTTTTAAGGGATATCATGAAATAGTTTGATTTTTACATGGC
>NW_008355789.1:785101-814219 GCF_000622305.1 Nannospalax galili | reverse complement strand
AAAAAAAAATTGAAAAAAAAATAGGGGCTGAGTAGTGGTAGGGCCCTGTCTAGAAATGAACAAGGCCCTGAATTCTATCCCTAGCATCTCAGATAAAAAGAAAAAAATATATACAGATACATATAAAAAGTATTTTTTTGGTTTTTGTGAGGGGTTATTTTTGTTTGTTTGTTTTTTGTTTGTGTCTTTCTAGACAGGATCTCCCTGTAGCCCCAGCTGGCCTGGAACTCACTATGTAGACCAGACTGGCCTTGAATGCACAGAGATCTGCCTGCCTCTGCCTCCCGAGTGATGGGATTAAAGGCGTGTGCCACCAGTCTGGCCCTAAAGTTTACCTTTTAATTTGCAAATTTTATTTATGAAAGAAATTTTAGTAATGTCTTTCAAAGGGTCTATGGTTAAATTTATTTACTAACAAAAATTGCTTTTATAAATTGAATGTTATTTTCTTGTGTGTGTGTGTGTGTGTGTGTGTGTGTGTGTGTGTGTATGCACGTGGAGACCACAGGAAAACCTCAGCTGTCATTCTTCAGGAGCTCTGTCTACTTTATTTATTTATTTGATTTTTTTGAGACAGGGTCTCCTGTAACCCCAGCTGGCCTGGAAGCAGGCTGGCTTCCATCTCACAAAGATCCCTTTGCCTCTGAGTGTTGGGCTTAAAGGCATCTGCCACCATGCTTGGCTTGCCCACCTTACTTTTGAAGCAGGGTCTCTCACTGGCTTGGAGCTTGCCCATTAGGCTAGACTGGCTGGTCAGCAAGGCTCACAGGGGTCCTCCTAACTCTACTTCCCCATCACTGGGATTACAAGCACACCACCATGCCTGACTTTTTTACTTGAGCTCTGGGGATGTCCCTCCCTTTTTTTTTTGACAGAATTTCGTGTAGTAGCCCAGAATGACCTCAGATTTTCTATGTAGCTGAGGATGACCTTGGACTTTTGATCCTCTTGAGTGCTGGCATATACCATGCCACTCAGTTTTATGTAGTTATAGAAAGGGAACTCAGGACTTCATGCTTGCTAGGTAAACACTTCACCAACCTAGCTACATTGCAACTTTCTTTTCAATGAAGTTAAGTGTTCCTAATTATTTAAAACACAGCTTCCTAAACTGTGGGTCATGACCAGATATAGGGCTGCATTAACTACATGTGGGCATTACAAAAAAACTTGATAACAATAAAAGGTTTCTGAACATGCAACAACTGAAAGTCAATTCAAAGCCAAATGTATTATGAATGTGAGGTGTTTCTGGCAGTGCCCACCCATGTGGCACTGCCTAACTTCACTGTGGTCTTGTTCTGAGAACACAACATGTGCACTTTGCACCAAGCATGCTGCCCCATGTAATGCTGGCGAACGGTGCCTGCATCACCTCTGTTCAGGCGAGACTACTGTATGGTGACACCCGCAGTGTTTTTACTGCACACACAGTTTCTGCACTTGGTGAAGCAGGTTAACGGAAAATGAAGACTTTTGATGTTTTAATCTTTGGATTGTATTGTGTTAGAATGCTTGATGTCAGAAATTGCTGTTGAGTTGCTGACTCAGTTTTCATTAAAAACAAAAAATCATTCAATGGAGGCTGGAGAGATGGCTTGGTCGTTAAAAGCATGTGCTGGTCTAGCTGAGGACCCAAGTTTTGTCCCAGCACCCATATCAGATGGCTCACAACTGCCTATAACTCCAGCTTCGGAGGATCTAATGCCTCTGGCTTCTGCAGGCACTGCACTCACATACACATACATGCACACACACACACACACACACACACACACACACAGAGTTAAAATGATAAAAATATATTTTTAAAATAATTAAATGAATTTTAACTTGGGATTAGGATGGAATTTCTGATAATTCCTGAAATAGCCCTAAACATTTCTGCTGTTCTGTGCTCCATATTTATGGAGAGCAGTTTTCTCAGCATTGACGATTAGAAAACAAAGCTGGATCACGTCTGAAAGACATTGAAGATGCTTTATGCCCTGTAGCCTCACTTGTTCAGTCAGGATGTCCTTATGTAAGAACAAACAGGCAAATCCATCTTACTATTTTGCATCTTCAATATCTGCTTTCATAGTTAGCAAATGGCAAAATTATATGTATACTAAGGAATTGTTTTAAAATAAATTTATTCATTATTTATTATCAGTAAATGTCTGACTTGTATACCTACTTTATATATCTGTGGTCACATAAAATCTTCTTAGGCGAAAAGGGATTGCAAATAAAAAAAATTAAGAACTCCTCACTTTAAAAATCCTGGAAATACACTAACTTTATAAATATAGTGTCTCTTGAGAATGTGTTACTGTCCAGGCTGTATAAAAGAACTCCTTACAAAGCCAGGGACAGTGGCACATGCCTGTAGCTCCGATTGCTCAAAGAACAAGGGAAGGAGGTTGCAAGATTGAGACCAGACCTCATCTCCAAAAAGCAACAAAATAACTCCTACAACTCAACCATCATACAAAAACAAGACAAGACAAATACAAAAACCCAACCTAACTGAAAGAGGACAAAAGGCTTAGAGATTTCTCCAAAGATCTATAAATGACAAAAAAACACATAAAAAATGTTCAGTATTACTATATTTGATTTGGGAAATGCAAATCAAAACTACAGTAAGAAATCATCTCTCATCCATTAGGGCAGGTTCTTAGAAAAAGTTTTATGGAAGGTCATTTTTATTTTTAAAATTATTATTATTATTATTATTTTTGTTTTTTCGAGACAGTGTCTCCCTGTAACTCCAGCTGGCCTGTAACTCACTATGTAGACCAGGCTGGTTTCAATCTCACAGAGTTTTGCCTGCCTCTGCCTTCTGAGTGCTGGGATTAAAGATGTGTGCCATCACACCTGGCTAATTATATTTATTTTTATGTGTATGAGTGTTTTACCTACATGTATGCAAGTGCACTATAGTGTATGTAGTGCCAGCAAAGGCCAGAAGAGGGCATCAGATCCCTTGAAACTGGAGTTAAGGAGAGTTGTGAGCTGACTTGTGGATGCTGGAATCAAACTTGGGTCCCTCTGGGAGAGTAGCCAGTGCTTCTAACTGCTGAACCATTTTTCCAGCCCCTATTTAAGATTTTATTAAAACTATTTTATTATTTTTATGTGTATGAGTGTATTGCCTGCCTGTAGGTAAGTGCACCCGTGTCGTGCAATGCCCACAAGGACAGAAGAGGCCATCGGATCCCCTGGAACTACAGACAGTTATCAGCTGCCATGTGGGTGCTGGGATTCGAACCCTGCCCTTCTGCAAGAACAACCAGTGTTCTTGACCGCTGAGCCATCTCTCCAGCCCTATTTAAGATTTTTAATGTGAAGTAACTATACATGTCTTAGACCTTTTTTTTTTTGAGTAAAATTAGAACATTAAATTCACATTAACAAAATTTTTTAGAATCATGGTGTTGGTTGCCAAATTATCCTAAGTGCTATGGAGAACAAAGACAGAAGCTTTGATGTCAGTGTATGTGTGTATCTGAGTGTCAGTCCTGATCTGCCTGCCACTTAATAGTTGCATAACTTGGGCAGTTTACTTTCTTTGTGATGCTCGTTTTCCCTGTAAGTTACAGATGAGGACAGTAGAAAATAACTCGGGAATGTTGTGAAGATTAAATAAGAACATATACAGCTTCTATACTATGCCTACTAGATAGTTAAAAGACAGGAATGCTAAAAAAGACTGTCATTTAGAACTTGTGAAACTGAAATGGAGGGAAAGACTTATTGGCTGTAAGCATACATGATTGGAAACGGGACGCAACTGTATGTGGTGTGGCATCTTAGACTCTTAGGTTACCGCTGTTATCTTCTACATTGCATTTGTGTGGAGTGAATAAACTTCCTCTTTATCACTTGGAGTTATTAACCTGTGTACTGTAGTATGCCTGTCTCCTCCACCACACCATGTATTGACTGTGGTGTGCCAGGCCTGGTGGCATTTAGGGCACAGAGAGGAAAAGTCCTGTGACATCAAGAAGCTCATATTCTAATGGTGACTCGATAAAAAACAGGTTTCTTTTTTGGTCTTTTTTGAGACAAGGTGTCTCTATAGCCCCAGTTGAACTGGAACTTGTTATGTAGACCAGGCTGGCCTTGAACTCACAGAGATTCGCCTGTCTCTGCCTACTGAGTGCTGGGATTAAAGGTGTGTGATAAAAAACAGATTGTTTAAAGTTCACAAGGGAACAGAAACTTGAGGAAGCCCTCCATGTACCAGGATATTTGATCGCTGAATATTTTCCGAAGAACCAAAAGGTTGTTATCCTAACCAGCTGCCTGGTAAAAGGCAGAGCTCTCTCTGGCAATTCTGGTGAGAAACACCATATTTCTTTTTTTTTAAATTTTATTTATTATTTTTTATTTTATGTGTATGTGTGTATTGCCTGTGTGTAGATAAGTGCACCTGTGTCATGCAATGGCCTCGGAGGACAGAAAAGGGTGTTGGATCCCCTGGAACTGGAGTTTCAGACAGTTGTTAGCTGCCATGTGGGTGCTGGGATTCAAACCTGGGTCTTCTGCAAGAATAACCAGGAGAAACACCATATTTCAACTTGAATTCCTGGGCTGTAGTTTGAGAAAGCATGCTTTTGAGGGTCTAGTTGTTTGGAAAGAGTTGATAGTGCTGCCGTTTCATCCAGCAGAGCAGGACCACAGATATTCTAGAAGGCTTATCCTCTTCTGGCAGTTTGAGTACTGTTTGTTTGTTTTGTTGGAGCAGCTAGAGGGATGGTAGGTAAGATGATCGGAGGCTTATAGACAGACAGTTTCCCAGCATCAATACCTCCAGCCAGGGAGTGTCATGTGGTATGGGGATGAATCCATTTTGTGACTCTGTTTCTCCTGGTTGCTGGGCAGAGCAAGCGGTTGCATTGTTGAATGAAAGGTCTTTGCCTGGACTTGGGTCTGTCCCCTGGGTTTTCCACCCTCCTCTGGTGGTGCTTTCTTAGTGCTCCTGCACTGGGGCTTGGAATTGAGAGCATCTTCTCTTTCAACTGGATTGTGCATTCCATTTGTGCCACCCAGTGAGTGGTCCAACTAAACGTGATACAAGTTGGGACTTAAATGAATATTCATTAAATAAGTAACTTGAGAAGTGAATTCACAAAGCTCCTCTTGGCTCCAGCCTGTGAGGGAGATTTTGTTTTCACTTGTGACATGCTCCTTTCTGTTCTTTAGTTTGAGGGTACAAAGTATCAAACAGCTACTGATTGTGCACAATGTACTGGGCCCTTGTTATCTATTCTAAACATCACAACAGTGCTATAAGGTAGATGAAAAACCTAGGGACTGAAGAATCTGTTTTGTATTTTCCTTTTAAGACAGGGTCACATGTAGCCCAAGCTGTCCTCAAACTCGTTATATAGCTGAGGATGACCTTGATCCTCTGAGACTCCTGCCTCTACCTTCTTGAGTGTTGGAAACACAGGGGTATGCCACCATGCCCTGCTGGAAAAGATCTTTAAAGGCTGATAATCAAGACCAGAGTAAAGGAAAGAGTGTGCTGAGTCCACAGTGGCTCAGGTGTGCAGTGAGGTGATTGGTGCTGGAGACACTGCAGAAAGATGGATATTGGGATAATGAGGATATCAACTGGGTATCATAAATGGTTATCAATCGATGATTCAGCTTGTAATTGTGCAAAAGAATACCCACAAGACCATTCTGCTTTTTACTTTCAGTACAGTGCTCAGTGAATGACATGAAGCACTCAATACTTTATTATAAAATAGTGTTTATGTTAGGTGATTTTTGCCTGACTGAAGGCTAATGTAAGTGTCCCGTGCATGTTTGAGGTAGGCCAGGCCAAGCTATGGTGTTCAGTAGGTTAAGGATATTGAATGCATTTTCAGTTTATGATATTTTCAATTTGTAATGGATTATTGGCATATAACTCTATCATAAGTGGAAGAGTATCCATGTTTCCTTTGAAGGCTCTAATTGAAAATAGTCCCAGGTAAAATTCTATCTGGAAAGTTGTCTACTGAGTACCAAAGTGATACTTAGAGTAAACTTAGCTAGCTCTAAAGAAATCATCCCTGAAACTGACATTTACCAAGTCCCAGCTCTGTCTTCAAATTTCTTAAGGTTCTGGAGATTTTAATGATGTGTGTGTGTGTGTGTGTGTGTGTGTGTGTGTGTGTGTGTGCGCGCGTGTGTGTGTGCGTGTGTGTGTGTGTGTGTAGGGTGGGGGATTAACTGGATATTTCCTTCCCCATGTGAGTAAAGGAACATTCCTTTTTGTTTTCAAAGATTCTAAGTACCTTGTGGCTGACTGTTTTTCACAAGCATCCAGGATCTCCCTGTTTACAGTCTTACTTTCCTAATTTTCGAGGTGGAGGATGGCGTGAAGATATAGGAAGAGCCCTGGTCTGGCAGCCCTATCTCTGGAGCTTATCCAGACTCCAGTATTGGCTGACTGGGCAGTCACAGCCCCTCGCTGGCTTTCAAGGTTGGGCTAGATGAACTCTTAGAACACCAAATAACCACCACAGGCACTCCATACTTCCTGAAGCTAGTTAAGGGTGACAGTATATTCCTTGCACACTGTTAATGCCGAAAGGGGGAGCAACAATCGTCCCTTGGTGGGCAGGCCTTGGGGGCTTTGGGAAGACCCAAAGAGAGGGTCTGATGCAAGATGCTACAACCTCAGAGTCAGAGAGGGAAATGACTCTTATCTTAATGAGCAGCTCAGCTGGAGGGGCTCTAATGGCTTTAAGTGAGAGTGGGGGTAGGGGATGAGCTGGCTGCAGGAGCCTGGGAGGCAGATGCCTGCTGCTTGCTTACTCGGTGTGTTGAAACGTGTATCCAAACCAGTGGGGTCTGTTAGGCAGTAACCCAGGTCTTCCAGGTAGAGGGTGGGCTGCTGACCTGAGTGGAGGTGGGATGTGTGTCAGGTGCAGAAGCTAGAGCTCTGGAGCCTTGTGAGCAGGGTGGCTTTTTAGTTCAAGAACAGTTTCCTCATCTTAATTGGCTCTCTAGGGCTCTGGGAGTAGTGTTGGCACCTCTGAATAGTATCCGTTACTGGGAGAGCAATTCCCCTGGTGGTGGAAGGAGGCAGGCTGTGTTTAGGGGGATGTGCTTGCTGCTGTCAATACTGCCTAGAAAACTGTGGCTAGAACAGACTTGTGGAGGGAGGGAGTTCAAGGTGACAGTGACTGATAGGGAGGGTTTTGAAGGGACTGCGTGGGGAGAGAGGGACTGGTTTTGATAGTGCTGAGGCCAGACAGCAGGAAAAGTCCTTAGCCTTTATCTCCACCAGGTCACTGCACAGATGGGCCATCAGGAGTGTAGAAAGGACTGGAATCTTGCAGAAGGCCACATGATTGGCCATTTGCAGAGCCAGGGAGAAAGAAATCCAGCTGCCTTGTTTGACAGCCCAGGGCTTGTTTGAACTTGTGGGCTTCAGAAACTGGGGGCCTGGAGTAGGAGCTGCCTTTGGCCAAGGTCCAGTTGGAAGCGGGGTTAGTGGCTTTGCAGGGAATGTGTTCATATAGCACTCTTTGCATCGACTCCTGAGGTTTGGGATGAGATGAGGTAGAGGTGCCAGCTGGATCAGTGAGAGGCTCCCAAACAAGATGAGCCGAGACTCATCCTACTGTGTGCATTCCACTGTGGTATTTTCTTGGCACAGAAAGCAGGTGACACACCCAGGCAGCTGTTTGGAGCCTGGGGCTCTGAAGGCCAAGGACTGTGCATCCATATATTTACATCTAGCCTCAGCCAGTCACCAGGCTTTCATGCTCAGATTCTCACTCCTGGCTCACTCTGCTGGCCCTGCTCCTGCTTCCTGGGTAGTCCTTATACTTCCCTGGAATGAGATTTTTCCTGCTCCTGTGGGTTATGCTTCCAAATCCTCTAACTTCAAACCTGATCAACTCCTCCCAACTCTAGGCCCATACTCTTAGCCACCCAAAGACTCTTAATTGGAAGCTGGGCCTGGTGGCAAAGGCCTGTAATCCCAACTACTTGGGAGGTTGAGGCAGGAGGATTACAGGTTTAAGCTTTGCGTGATCTACAGAGGGAGTTCAAGGTTAGCCTGGGCAATTTAGTGATACTCTGTCTCAAAATAAGAAGTAGAAAGAGGACTGGATATATAGCCCAGTAGGGGGTCTGTGTAGCATGTACAAGGCCCTAGGTTCCATCCCTGGCACCAAAAATTAGAAAGAAAAAGAAGAGAAAGAAAAAAGACTCAGAGTTAATTGCAATTCTGAGTAGAAACCATTGACCTTCAAGCTCTTGCTAGTTTGGCCTATTTAACTTTACAGCCATATTTCCTATACTCCTCTACAAGTTTTAGTTTTACCACTATTTGCCCAAAGAGGCCCCACATTTTGTTATTTATAATCCTCTGTTTGTGATGTTCCCTCCCCCGAATATCCTTTCCTTGTTAGTAACATCTTACCCAAATCTGAAGGTCCAGCCCATATGTGAACCATTTATACAACTAGAGCTCACAAGGATGGGCATGGGCTTGGGAATAAGCAAGACCCCTGGACTCAGAACCGGGTCACCCAGCGGGGAGGGTGAACAATTTAAGGATCTGCTGTTTTGAACTAGGGGTGGGTAAGCTTTTTTTTCTATAAAGTGCCAGATGGTAGTTTTGGCTTTGCCATGTAGCACAACTCTGCCATATAGCATAAAAGAGGCCATGGGTAATATGGAAACCAATGGTCCTGACTGTCCTCCAGGAAACTGTCCCCCACACCCCCAGCTGAGGACAACCTTGAACTTCTGATCCTCCTGTCTCTACCTACAGAAGGCTGAGATTACAGGCCACCATTCCTGGTTTATGAAGTGCTAGGGACTTAACTCTAAGCAAGAACTGAGCTACATCCCCAGTCCAGGAAGGCTATTTTCTTGATTGTATTTTTATTGACAAAAACAGGCAGGCTGTAATTCTGATTTTTGTTTTGGGCTTTGGGGAAATTGGTGGGTTTGAATCTGTTGGTGGCTGGTGGCATCAAATAGAAATAGCTGTGTAGGAGTCACTCAGGAAAGAAAAATATGGAGAATTCCAGGTTGGAGATAATGTTAGAAGGCCTATGGAGGAAAAGTCAGGTAAATAGGACAGAAGAGAGTTAATTTTGTCTAAAATATGGAATGCTTGGAGGTGAGAAATAGGAACTCTAGATCTTTTTTTTGAGGGATCATGACCAATTAAGGCTATTTCTCCAGAGTAGGAGCCATTGAAGGCTTTCTCAATCACTGTAACATGATCAAATCTGTTATTTTTTTTTTTTTCTGTCTTTTTTGAGACGGGGTCTCCCTGAAGCCCCAGCTGTCCTGGAACTCACTAAGTAGACCAGGCTGGCCTTGAACTCACAGCCTCCTGAGTGCTGGTATTAAAGGTATGCGCCACCATGCCTGGCCTCAAATTTGTATTTTAAAGTCATTCTGACTGGATATGTTTGTTGACACCTGTAATCCCAGTTCTTGGGAAGTTGGCGCAGGAGGATTAGAGGTCCAAGACCAGCTTCAGGTACAATAGTGAGTTTGAGGACAGCCTGGGCTACATGACACCTTGTTTACATACACACACACACACACACACACACACACACACACACAGAGGCTCACAGTCAGTGTGGCTCAGTGAGGGATGATCTGGGCAGATGCAGGAAGACGTGCTGGAGAGGCTGCTGTGGTTGTCCAGACATTGCCTTCAGATTGTTCATCTTCAAACAGTGCCGCTCTGGGTATTTAAGAATGATTTGGGAACCTTGCTTAAATTCTAGATTCCTTGTTCCACCCAAGAGATTGAGGTTTGGTAGACTCATGATTTCTAGAAAGCTCTTCACATTTGGAACTTACTGGTCCAGATAATGCCGAGTGAATGCTGACCTTACGACGGTGTGGATGTCAGAGAAAATAGACATACTTTGTAAAAGGGAATTTGGAGGTGGCTCTCTCCCTCTTCCCACTACCTTCCTCTGTTCAGGACAGCCCATCCTCTTGACTCCTCACACACCAGCACTACCCCCAGTGCCCTAACACCCCTTTTGGAATAACGCTTGGCAGTTTTTGACCTGTCTGCCTGCATTCAAGAGCTCGTTAATGTCCAACCAGATAAGCTTCCTTTTGACTTCCCTGTCTTTAATCATAAAGGCCAGCTCAGTCAGGGTCCCAGAGTCTTTTGGGGCTGCCTTTCTTTTAAGATCAAGGTCAGGATCTTTGGCTTAGCATTCAAGGCCCTTCAGGAGCTTGTGTTCCTGCCAGTCTTCCCAAGTTTGTTCCCTGCCATTCCCAACATCAGACTACTCTGTGCTGCTGTAATGATCCTGTTACTTTAATGATCCGGTTTCTTGCAGTCTTGCCCCATTCTAAAGTCTTTCCTGTAACTCACCCCTGTTTTCCTCCCCTTTTTCCTCCTGCTTGTGTGTGACTGTGTCTCCCTGGGGAGTCAGCTGCCAAGGGACACCTGCCAGGACCTTTGTGCATCATAAAATATGTGTCTTCTCCATCTGAAGTCCTAATCCTCGGCTTGTGACGGACAGTTGGTCACTATGGCAACTGGCTGTGACGTCACAGGATAAGGACTTCAGGTGAAGTGCCAGGAGCAGGTGAGTGTGTAGGAAACAAATTTTAATGTCTGTTGGAGAGTCCCCGCCCCCTGCACCCTCCTGCAGTGTTGGGGGCATGGAGAGATCTCTCCGGCTCCTGCTGTTTTTGAAAATGATGCGGTGCGAGTGTGTGCCTGGCATCTTGCCTGCTGCAGCAGTGTGGGGCTGACAGAGTGTGTCAACTTGAGCTCTGGCTGTGCAGGCACTGATGCTGCGGGAGCCTGTTATTCCATTCTGGATTGCTATTTTGATACCCAGATTGCATCATTCTTCCTACGTATAAACAGGGGGTCCCCAGGGCCCTGCAGCTACTCACTTCTCCACCAACACTGTTGTTGTGATGAGCTCTATTTAAATGAGCTGCCGGATCGGGGCAGGTTCCAGCCACACATGAGCACTGTCATTTTGGGGAACATGGAGGGCTGAAGGATTTTTGTTTGGATCGAGTCCTAAAAGGCTGAGAGTAATGGCCTCCCGAGCTGTGCAGAGGGCGACAGAGCTAGTTCCTGAAAGTTGAAATTCTCGTTTTCTTCCTTCTGAGCTTCTGTTCCGAGTCACCCAGAGGATTAGGAAGGAGATGCAGCTAGGAGGAAAGTCGCCTCTTTGAGGTCTGTCTCTTGCTGTTCAGTTTGGGAAAATTGCTGCAGAGCCTTCGAGATAAACAGGAACAGGAGGAGTCAACCACGCTCTTTCTTGCAGGAGCATCTCAGGTGAGCTAGAGAAACGCAGCCCTGGCTGAGAATGCATCAGAAAAAGGAGAGGCTCCAGGCTGCTCCCCCTACCCCACCCAGAACCCAGCTCCCCCAGGCTTAGGCCCTGTGGCCCAGCTGGCTGAGGCATGCAGGGTGGGTGCTCCTGGGCTCCTGGGGAGCACTATTCTTCAGGACCGCTGGTGGTCTCACCTGTCGCTCCTCTGACTTCTCTCCCAGGTGTTGCTCTAATTACAGGGCAGCAGAGTGACAGGTAAACCTGCTGGCAGCCAGGGGCAAAATCGGCAGTCAACCCAGGTGTGTCTTGGATCAAAATCTGTCTAACAGGTACTGGCATCTGAAGAGTGGGTGCGGCGTGTTTCTCGAAGGCGATGTTGCTCTGAGTCATGGGGTAGCGAAAGGTCTTAGGGGTTTCAGTGGGGGCCTTTTCCGATGCTCGGCATCCTGGGTGTGCTGAGGGTGGGAGGGCACAAATGGTGAGTGAGGATGACCAACCTGCTTGAGCATACACAGTGTTTTATTTCCTTGTTTAGTGCCTGGCAGAGGCATAGTGAGGCAGCATGTGGAGGCAATTCAGGGCTGCTCAGTGGTTTCAGGTTTTACAAGGGCTGTGTAGTTTTGAGACCAAGTCCTGCTTCTCTTGGGCCTCCATGCCATCCTCTGTGTGACTGGGAATGGGCAAGATGAAGGTTTGTCCAGCTTTAGATGCTGACAGAGGAACATCAGGGTGCTCTAGCAGATCCCACTGCTGGGGAGGTCAGGGGAGGTCAGGGGCCCCAGTGGCAAAGTTTTGCTGAGCCCTGACAAGAGCTGAGGAGTGAAGTCTTCCTAACCGGGGAGGGATGCTTAGCACAGCCTCAGACTTCTACACAGGTGACTGTGCTCACCTGCTAGCCTGAGCTGACCTGTGCCAGATTTCTGGGACCTCTTTGGGATTTCTCTCCTACTCCAGTCATCTGGTACTCAGGTTGACTTGACCCTGTTGTTTATGTTGAAGGGTTTTGCCCAGTCTAGGCCTCCTTTCCTTGCCTGGGCTCAGCACACTCTGTAGGCCTCCACGGCAGGTCACAGATTAAGCCTTGGTCTTTTAGTTGAGTTGTGAGTCAGAGGAGGCAAAATGTGGCCTCCAACTCAGTACCAACCCACAGAGTACCTAGGTAGTAAGACATCTGTCTGTGTGTTGGGAATTTGCCTATTTCTCTGCCAAGAGGGGCAATCTGTCACAACTACAGTCAGAGTTTTCCTGAACTTTCTGCCTTTTCCAGCTTCATGGTACAGGGGACAGAGCTGTCAGAGGAAGAGTGTACTCTCTCCCTGGTGCTGGTCCTCAAATGGTTATACATTGAAATCACTAGAGGATCTTAAAAAAATACTTGTACCTGGAGTCAACCTCCTAAAAACTATGATTTAATTGGTTTGGTATGTAGGCTGGACATCAGTGTGTGTGTGTGTGTGTGTGTGTGTGTGTGTGTGTGTGTGTGCGTGTGTGTGTGTGTATGTGTCTGTGTGTTGCTGGGATGGCTTTTAGGGCCTTGAACATGATAGGCAAGTGTGTGCTCTACCCCTAGTCCTATGTCAGGGTGGTTCAAAGCGCCCCTTATGGTTCATATTTGTACCCGCTTCCAGATTTCTTTTCTTTTTTTGAGGGGGGGTCTTTTTGAGATAGGTTTCTCTATAGCCCCAGCTGGGTTGGAACTCACTATATAGACCAGGCTGGCCTTGAACTCACAGAGATCTGCTTGCCTCTGCCTCCTGAGTGCTAGGATTAAAGATGTGCACCACCATGCCTAGCCAGATTTATTTTCTTTAGCAGAAAAACTTCATTCTGTTTGCCTTTTCTCAAACATTGGGTTTCTCTTAATTTCTTTTTCTTTCTTTCTCTTTCTTTCCTTCCTTCCTTCCTTTCTTTTCTTTTAAAAAATATTTTACTTATTTTTATTTTACGTGTATGAGTGTTATGCCTGCATGTAGGTAAGTGCATCCGTGTTGTGCAATACCCATGGAGGACAGAAGAGGCTGTTGGATCCCCTGGGACTGGAGTTACAGACAGTAACTGCCATGTGGGTGCTGAGATATGAACCTGGGTCTTCCGCAAGAACAGTCAGTGTTCTTAACTGATGAGCCATCTCTCCAGCCCTGGGTTTCTTTTTTTTTTTTTTTTTAAAAAAAACTTTATTATTTTTCTTTTATGAGTGTTTTGCTTGCATGTATGTAAGTATACCTGTGTCATACAATGCATGTGGAGGTCAGAAGAGGGCATTGAATCCCCTGGAATTGGAGTTATGGACAGATGTTAGCTGCCATGTGGATGCTAGGAATTGAATCCAGGTCCTCTGTAAGAGCAGCCAGTGCTCTTAACTGATGAGCCATCTCTCCAGCCCATGATTGGGTTTCTTAAACCTTTAAGCACAGCTGGGGAATGTTCCCAGGCTCCTTCTGGATTTCCAGAGTCTGAAACCAGGTATGGGTTATCTGTAGAGTTGGATTGTCACTGTGGTCTGATCATTATTATGGATTTTTTTAATGGCAAAACTGGCTAATTACAATAAAAATACTTTATAACTGAACCGCGAAGAAATATAACATTGTAAAAAGGGCACAATTTTTTTTGTGTGTTTGTTATGATGTGTGTGTGTGTGTGTGTGTGTGTGTGTGTGCATGTGCGTGTGAGTGCTCATGGACCATGGCACATGCGTGGAAGGTCAGAGGACAACCTTGGCTGTCATTCCTCATCTTTCATCTTGCTTGGAGCAGTGTCTGTTCTTTGCATCTATACTGCATACTCCAAGTTAGCTGACCTGAGAGCTCCAGGGGATTTTACTGTCTCTGCTTTGCATCTGTCTGTAGGAGCGTTGGGATTATGGATGAGTGCTACTGTGCCCAGCTTTAAGTAGGTTCTGAGGATTTGAACTGATGGCAAGTTCTTTACCCACTAAGTCACTTCCCCAACTCCAAGGGCATGGTTTTAAAGGTGGACAGACTTGAGTTTCATTCCTTCTGCTTTGCCCTAGACTTGTATGATCTTTGACGGGTGACGACTTTCTCGGAGCCTCAGTCCCTCCAATGAAATGGAGACATGGGCTATCTCTAGGAGATGGTTTGATGATTAAATGAGATAAACGTGTGGTACCAGTCCAGAAAGTAGTGCTTAGCAGATGTAAACTTGTACCATACTTGTAGGGACCAGAAATGTATTTATTTACCTTTTGACAAGATAGTCTTTCTGTGTAGCCCAGGGTGGTCTGGAATTTGCAGTGTAGTCTTATATGGCCTTCAACTTGGAATCCTCCTGCCTCAGTCTCCTGAATGGTGAAGTTACAGACTTGCATCACAGCCCCTGGGTCTGTTTTCACTCTCCTAAGAAATGGAGGAAATGACCTTGGCTCTCAGAGCTGTTCTCCCCGGCCATTAGTGTCCCCAGGAAGACCTGTGGTGCTTGTGACTTCCTTGTTCTGGAAGCAGAAGCCCCACCTCCGTTGGCTTTTGTGTCATGGCTCTCTGTGTCTCAGGAATGATGTCTCTGTTTGTGAAATAGAAACTCAAGTCTGTGGATTGAATAATTCAAAGTGAAATACACTCAAGAACAGGTAAGCATGGTGGTACTGTAATTCCACTACTTGGGAGGCAGTGGCAGGAGGTTGCTGTCAAGTTCAAGGCCAGCCAGGGCTAGATAGTGAGAACCTGTCTTTAAAAGTCCCACCCCCATGATGTAGCTCAGTTGGGAGAGTACTTGTCTAGCATGCATGGTGTCCTGTGTTTGAGTCTCAGCACTACATAAACCAGGAGTGGTAGCATACACCTGTTATTCTACAACCCCAGGAGTTCAAGGCATCCTTGGCTACATATGAGTTCAAGACCAGCCTGAGCTACATGAGACCCCTCAAAAAAAGCCCCTTCCTCCAAAATAAGTACTATATAAAAATATTTTACATATGATTTAAATATGTAAATAGCATGTCTTATGAGTACGTTTGGTGCAGTTATTCTCTGGCTCTGCTTGCAACTCACTTCTTCAGAGAGTTGATACCCTACATCCAGGCCTTCCCCGAGCCACAGCCTGCCACCTGACTTTCTGTTTTAGGTTTTTGTTTGTTTGAGACGGGGTCTCAACTGTGTACCCCAGGTTGTCCTCAAAGTGCAGCTAAGCAGCACTTCTTCAGAGAGTTGATACCCTACATCCAGGCCTTCCCCCCGCCACAGCCTGCCACCTGACTTTCTGTTTTAGGTTTTTGTTTGTTTGAGATGGGGTCTCAACTGTGTACCCCAGGTTGTCCTCAAAGTTGTGCTCTTACTGCCTGATCCCTTAAGTGCTGAGATCACAAGTGTATGCTACCAGGTCCTGAGTTTCTGACAAGGACGATAGATATCCCAGATGCCATTTTGCTGACTGTCCCCTCTCCTCCTGCCTACAGGAATTTTCCTGAATACTGACTGCAGTTGGCACATGAGGATGGTTGGATACTCTGTACTTTATTGCTGCTCTTATTCCCCTCATTTTAAGGACTTAGAAAGATTCAGAGAGAGGGAGTTGATCACCCGGGTGACACAGACAGACAATAGCTTCCTGGAGCTTGGGACTCACATCTCAGGCTGGTCTTTCCCCATCAGTCTGGAACTTGCCGGTGGCTTCTGTCAGAGGCTCTGAGTGCAGGGAACATTCATGGAGTACACCAGCCCCAAAGAAATGTGATTATCCAATCTGCTAAAAACCATGTGGTATCCTTTAATGCCAACTATGGATTATTTCTGTCTGTAGACATATGAACAGGTAGTTAAAATGCAGCGTGATGCTTGTTATACTAGAAGGATTTTCAAGGAGGGATTAATTAATGGATCCTAAGGGAAATCAACCCTGCTCCTTAAAGGTGGAACATTTGAACAGGTTTGAAAGGATTGAATAGGAGTTTGTCTGAAAAGGACAGAAGCAAGGAAAAGTATTTGAGGTTGGAACAGCATTCTCCCAGACAGAACCATGCAAAAGTTTAGCTGTTCCAGAGACAGCCAGAGTTATTTAGCATGGCAAAGACACAAGGTGCACGGACAGATGAAGCCACAGAGGTGAGACTTGGAGGGAGGTAAGGCCATGTTGAAAAGGGCTTTGAACATCAAACTTGTCTTTAAGGCCAAGGGAGGTAGAAGATGTGCCACAAGGCCTTATCCAAATGATTCAGTTCTTCTTCCTTTTCCATCCTGAGAATGGGCCTATATGCTACTATGATTAATGTTTGAACATTTTTACTTTGAGAAAGGCTCTCACTATGCAGTTTTGGCTGACCTGGAATTTACTGTGTAGACCAAGTTGGCTTCAAACTCAGAGATCTCCATGCCTCTCTCTCCTGAGTGCTGAGATTAAAGGTCTGTGCCACCACACCCAGCTCAGGGTTTGAGCATTTGGTACCAAGGAATTGAAAGTCTTGTGGAAATCATTTTCAACAATTAGAGCATCATTCCTGTCCTGGAGGAGATGAGAAGGGGCTCCCCAGGATGAGCCTACTGGATGGGAGAGACAATCACCTGACTGCCTGGATGATGTCTCCTGTAAAAAGCATCCCTGCTCACTGTTCTTGACCAGCAGGAAAATATCCAGGGGATTCCAGATGTGGTTCTGTCATTCAAATTTGTGATTCTGGAAGGACTATTACTTTATATGAGTTTGTGGATTTCCAGATGGTAGCAATTACCTTTTGTTGCATAATAAACTGTCCTCAAACTTGGTTCAGTTAACTCAACTAAACTTTATTGGTGTATGGTTCTTCAGGTTAGCAGTCTGGGCTGGGATGATCTTGGTGGCTCTTCCAGTCTAGACTGAGTTTGGCTGATCTTGCCTGTACTCTCGTGCTTGCATCTGACTGGTGGTTCACTAGGGTCTAGCTGGTTTAGGATGGCCTTAGGAGGAATGTTTGAGACAACTGAGTCTCTTTCTTCATTCTGACATCTTTCAGCAGTCTAAGCCTCAGGCAGGATTTTTCACATGGCAATTGTAGAGTTTTAAGAGGGAGAGCAAGTTCTATAAAGCCACTGCGATCTAGGCTCAGAACTTTTTCAGTGTCACTTTTGCTGCATTCTTTTGGCTTAAAGCAAGTCACTAGGCTAGCCTAGATTCAAAGGGCAGAATGTCTTGTGTGTGTGTGTGTGTGTGTGTGTGTGTGTGTGTGAATAGTGTTTGTGGATGTGTGGATGGCATGCATGTGTGTGCCTGTGTGAAGGTCAACGGTTGATGTCAGGTGTTTTCCTCAGTTGCTTTCTACCTTATTTTTTCAGACAGCCTCTCACTGAACCTGGAGTTCACCACATTTTGTTAGCCTGGCTGGCCAGGAAGCCCAGGAAACCTGCCCCCCTTCTGCCTACTGAGCCATCTCTCTAGTCCCAAGAGTTCTTTTTGATGGTAGGATCACAAGGGAGTCCAGGTATGGTGGTATATACCTTTAATCCCAGGACACAGAAGGTAGAGGCAGGGGGATCTTTGTGAATTTGAAGCTAGCCAGTGAGACCCTGTCTCAAAGAAAAGAAAAACCAGAACCAAACCAAAACAATCATAAGGGACTAGATTCAAGGAGGGACCAATTTGTGGCCAGTGAACCACTCAGATTATCTGATTTTCATCACCAGGGAAATTGGTGATTGAGGTTGTCCCCTTACCGTGAATGGGATGTGAGGACTATTTTAAATTCAAAGGCAACATTCAAGGAGAATTATGTGTTTTCTCAAATCTAATCTAATTTAATTCTCACAGCAACTCTTTATATATATATATATATACTTATTGAATTTTTGTGCAGTTCATACAACATCTTAACCATATTTAGATATCCTTCCCCATCTTTCACAGCAGCTATTATTTTGTGTGATTGTGCCTATGTGTGTGTCTTGTGCGCATGCTCATGTGAGTATGTACGTCACATACATGTAGAGGTCGGGGACAACATGCAGGAGTCGATTCTCTTATGGGTTCTGAGGATCAAACTCTTTCAGGCCCTATAGCAAGTACGTTTACCTACCGAGCCATCTTGTTGACCTATCTTTTTTAATTTTTGAGACAGGGTCTTGCTATGTACCCATGCTGCCCTTGAACTTTAATCCATCCATTCTGCCTCAGCCTCTTGAGAGCTGGGATTACAGACGTGTATCACCATGCCTGTCTATCACAGAAGCTCAGATGTTCCCTTCCTATTTTACATATAAGGAAACAGGCACAGGGGAGTCAAGTAAATGAAGTGACTTGCCCAAGGTCACTGGGTGACAAATCTGTAATTTGGAGTTACATTTGTTGAAGTGCACTGTAGAGCAATTGCCATGATAGCATTCATTATAGTGTTGATGATGAGGCTGGGAGGACTGTGCTAGTGTTACTACAATGCCAGTCATGGCCAGCCCCTTTCCACACCAGCCTCATCCAAGGACATAGCCTCTTCTCAGAAAACTCATTTTTTTGGTTCCCAGAGAGCTGACTGTTCTAGAAGTGGGTCTGAAGAGTCACTGTAGCTCCCAGAGTGGCGATCTACCGTTGCTTATGTAACTCAGAAGCCCACTGTGCTGTAGAATGTGTTGAGACTGTTTTATTCTTCTGTGGACAGGGAGTAAGTCAGCTTGTTCACAAGTAATGCACGTATATCATGTACCCAACATGGTCTAGGGTTCTAGTGGAGGTAGCCCAGCAACAGGCCTCTGAGCCCCAGGAGCACACTGATTGGTATTGGCAATACCAAGAGAAAAAAATATCTTCTAGTGAGCAGGTGGAGGGGGGAGGGCTTTCTTTCTCTGGCTAGAACCTCCTGGAAGCTCCTCTAGCTTTGAGATCTCTGAAGTAATCTTGGTAACATGGTAACCTTAATGACTGAGACTGTGCTCTGGGCTATACTCACCCTTTGGAGCATGGCTGTGATGGAGGCTGGGCTCCCAGAGCTGTAGAAAGAAAGGCACCTGATTGTCAAAAGCAGAGAGTTGGGCTTGTAGTAGCCTGGCTGCTGGGGTGGAAGGGAAGGTAGACAAGGCGAGGACAGGGGTGGGAGGAAGAGACTGGATGGTCTGCAGGGCAGGCCTCTGATGGAATGGTCAGGTCCATGGTAACGGTAGGCAATGGCACTGAATGCAGATCACTGGCACAGGTGAGTATTGCCGCATATCTTGGTGCTGTGTACTTGAAAACCTCCTTCTGGGCCTTATTTATATTCTGCTCTGTTGCCCTGACACCACTGTCTTTCTTTTCCCCCTAGAGCTCATCTCCTGTCCTGGGTGTCAACCAGTGTATCTTACCAGAGATGTAACTGAATATATTCTTCTTCAGTGCTTTTCTTCTGGGCAATCCACAATGGCCAGGGTAAGTCAGGACAAGGAGATAGGCAGCTGATCCTTTTCTGAGATGAGGCCCCTGTCTGTAGGTCTAGCCACTTATTCCTGACTTGTGACTCCCCTATCAGTTTTCCCATCCATCCATGCATCCATCCATGCATCCATCCATCCAGCCAGCCAGCCATTTGTCTGTCCGTCCATCTGTCCATCCATCTATCCATCTGTCCATCCATCCACCCATCAATGCTGTCTAGGAGAAAATAAAAATGTTTGAGTTGGGAGAAGCAAAGTTATTTTCTATTAAGTGAAAATTACAGGCTTTTTTTTTTTTTCGGTCAATGATTTGAGTGGAAGATGAAGGTATTTTAAGGTACATTAAGCATTACTTAATTTGTCTTGGTGTTTTTCTTCTTTGCATAGCTCTTAGTGAAAATACCAGTACTAGGCCTTTCTTTCCTTTTATCTACCCCCTGAATTGAAATTCACACAGTGGCTTAGATAGATTCTTTAATCTTGCCTGTAGCAGTTCTTACCTTTCCTCCCAATTTATGAATTTCACATTATGTACCGACTGTGCCTACCTTTTCTCTCCCCACCTGCACATCCTTTCCACTATATCTCATTTCGTTACTAATTTGTTTACTTATTCCTGTATTTAATTCTTCTTGAATGTCTATTACGTGCCAAGCTCTAAGGTGTTAGGAAGATAGACTCATGTATTTCACTTCTTAAAAATTTCATAGGGAAACTCAGAAAGCTTTCTGAATTCACATTGGTTTGGTGGCCTGCAGGATTTAGGCATGGCTAGATAGGTCCTTGCCCACATCTCATTTACTGGTGGTTTTCATCAGAACTAGGGTTAAATCTGCTGTTCAAACAAGTGCAAGTTTGGACTAGGTGAGGAGGAGGTGTTCTTGGGCCAGGCTGACTCTGGGTGTGGAGATACAGTTCTGAAAGTTGGTCTGGCATGCTTTTTTCTTGGCTGGATATGGTCATTTCCCTGCGTACTCTGACATCTGAGGCTTTCTCCTCTTCAAACACCCTGAATGCTCTGTTTTTGCTTGAGTTTTTCCTGTGTTGTCACTTTTTCCTTCTTCATCTACCTACTTGTCATTCAGTATTCAACTCAAATGTTACCGGCCAGTCCTAGGCCTCATCCCTGGAAAAGTCCTTTCGCACATGTCCTTAGCACTTGTCATACTTTTATATCACAGCGGTACCCATTTAAAGGGTGTCACCCTGACGAGGCTGTGCATGCCTCCAGGGGAAAGCCTTGGCTTACTCATCTGGGTTTCCTTGGCTGCAGCACAGGGCTTGTTTGAACAGCCCATAAGACCACCGTTCATTCTATCACAATTAGCACATTCCCTCACAAGTCCTGCCAAGCCATCCTCTGGCAGACCAGTTATGGGGAAATGGCCCTGCAGGACCCCAGACCTGGAGCATTTACTATTTGCAAGGTGATCCTCAGAAAAGATAGGCTCAATGATTTTGGACTTTCTGCTTGCAGAATTGCTCAGAGTGCAAGGAGAAGAGGGCGGCTCACATCCTCTGCACCTACTGCAACCGCTGGCTGTGCAGTTCCTGCACAGAGGAGCACCGGCACGTCCCTGCCCCGGGGGGCCCACTCTTTGCCCGTACTCAGAAGGGGTCTTCAGGTACCAGCCCCCTTCCCTACTTATTCCTATGCCTGAAAGCACTGCTGACCTCCCAGTCCCTGGAGAATAGCTTTCTGACCTTGTTTCCCAGCTGAGGGAGACAGTAGGGATGGTTTCAGAGCCTTGTGAAAAGGAAGGATGTCTCCCTCAGAGTCAGAGGGGTGACTCACTCCACTCTTGCTGTTGGGGTGGGGGCGGGTAAGTGTGGGTGAGCTGGTGCTGGGAGCATGATCTTGAATCATTATGGAAGCTAGCTGAGCCCCTACCTTCTATTTAGAGCAGTATGTCTCACGTGTAGACTTAACAGTTGGGATCACTCTTGCCCTCTGTCCATCCTGTACCATCTGTTTTAAGTGATAATCTTTTTGGAAGTCTTCTCCTAAGGCCCTTGACTTGTGGGAGGGGTATTATGTTTGTTAGACCCACATGAAGCAGAGTTTGTGAGCCACATGATCTAGCCTGAAGCCTAGTAAAGCCTGGGTAGCTGATCAGCCCCATCAACACAGAATCCTGATTAGTGAAGAGCTTTAGGTTCATTTTGGAGGATCCCTTATTGTGTTAGATCACATGGAGCGGGACCAAGCCCTTTCCTCAACTGGCCAGCAACAGGATGCCAGGGTTTGAGAGAGTGTGGTTTCTGGACAGCTGAGCTGATCCAGCCAGGCCAAGCTTGAATTCTTCCCTGTGTCCTGAACCTGACTGTTCCCAAGAGAGGCCTCTCCTGTTTGCATCTCCTCCTCTAAGCTCTGCTTGGACCATATGTGTCCCTTGAAGGCTGAGGGCTGCTCAACCAGCACTTAACTAAGAGGTCTGCTTGAATGGAAGAAGCCCACACTCTGTCTTCTCCGGCAGGGGTGAATGGCGGCTCTGGCGACTTTGCCTTGTACTGCCCTCTGCACACACAGGAAGTGCTCAAGCTGTTCTGCGAGACCTGTGATGTGCTCACATGCCACAGCTGCCTGATGGTGGAACACAAAGAACACAGGTGGGGCCGGTGGGCTGTCTGAGTGGGCTTGGGAGGGTTCTACATTGCTTATTTGTGAGAGCTCTGGGCTCCTGAGGCATCAGAATCCTTTCCCCGAAGCAGGGTGTGGTCGCACACACCTGTAATCCTGGCACTTGGGAGGCTGAGTCAGGATGATGGTAAGTTCGAGGCCATTTCAGACTTCGTATTGAGTTTGAAGATAACCTGACTACATAGCAAAACCCTGTCTTGAGAAGAAAAGAATCCTCTCCCTGCCGGAACCAACCCACAGCCCCTGGGATGAGGCCTTTCTCTTCTTTGTGGGACTTCCCTGGAAAAGGCCTAATGGACCAAGAGCCCGCAGTGTCGTTGAGTGCCTCAGAATGTGATACTGTCCTCTGAGGCTGAGAGAGCGCACTGTGGGGATTTCTGTGTTGGATGCTCAGGACAGGAGTCAGCCCTCCTCAGCTCTTGCTTTGTCTCCTCCTTTAGGTGCAGACATGTTGAAGAAGTTCTACAAAACCAGAGGATGCTTCTGGAAAGTGTGACAACACAGGTGGCTCATAAGAAATCCAGTCTACAGACATCTGCAAAGCAAATCGAGGACAGGTAGCACAGGCCAGGCCCTAGCCAGTGCTCGAGATGCTCTGTTCCTTCACCTCCTGGGGCTGGGTACCAGCCCAGTAGATACTATGTGCATGGAGCGGGAATGCAGTTAGGCAGATGAGCATGTATGTCCTGGTCTTGGAGTGCTCAGGGCCAGTAAAGTATCTTTGGGTCATTAGTTGGTGATGAGGTCAGGGTAAATCAGGGTGTTCAGGGGAAGTCTGGGCCAAAGTTCTGTGCCTTGTGAGTCCACCAAAAGTGGATACTTGAGAACAAGTGTATACAGTAGATACTGGGGAAGCTAGTGCTGTTGATTACAAGGTAACAAGTTGGTGCTAATCTGCCCATTCTTACCTGTTTCCTAGCGTTTTCCATATAAGTATACAAATGGCTTGGTATCATTGGTATTTTGTATTGGAAGAGTAGGGACTGAGAGCTCATCACTGGGAGCCACTGGGTGAGGAAACAGACATTGTTTTTTCAGTCAGGGATTATCTCTGTTTTACCGATGAGGAGAGAGAGGCTCAGAGAGGGTAAATGGCTTAGCTGAAGTAGCACAGCTAATCTGTTTAGAAGCTAGGCCTATGGTGACTTCTAAGCCAATAGCCTTTCTTTTTACCAAGTAGATCAGGCTAACCTCAAACCTATAGAGATCCTCCTGCCTCTGCCTCCTGAGTGCTGGGACTAAAGACAAACTCCACCACGCTAGCCTTATAGCCTTTCGTTTTAAAATAGTATTACTGAGATATAATAAAAACCAAACTTTAAAAAATGTATAGGTCATTATTTTGGTATTTCATGGAATTGTGCAATTGCTATCACCCCTAAAGAAATTCCATATACATTATTAGTTATTCCTCTCCACTTTCCACCATTCCCTGGAGCAGCTTCCTTTTAAGACAATACATTATATGAAAGTTCGATGCACATGTCCTACCAGTACTGTGCCAACTGGTGAACTGCTGGGTAGACTTGACGTGTACCTAGAGAAAACCAAGCTGAGCTTTGGGCTGCTAACCCAGGTAGATCCAGGGGTCTGGGAGGAACACAGAACAGGGCTGGGGGAAGTTCCCTTTTTCTTTGGTTCTCAAGGCAGCTCTCAAGTTCTCAGCTTTTTCTGTTTGCTGTCTCTCAGCCAGGAGGGAAGAGCTCACTGTGTTTTGTACCGTCATGTTTCCAGGATTTTTGAGGTGAAACATCAGCATAGGAAGGTGGAAAACCAGATCAAAATGGCCAAGATGGTCCTGATGAATGAGCTCAACAAACAGGCCAACGGACTTATAGAGGAACTTGAGGTATCTTCACACTGATGGATCAGGTGGATGTGTTCTGTGCTTTCCCTGGGTCAGAAGCCAGGGCGTGAATTGAATATGCAGTTTTCATAGCTTTCTGCTTCTCCCCTTCTCTTATGTAGTTCAGCCCAATTTTGGGAGGGTGGCCTGTTAAGGGCTAGAAAACCAGTTCAAACTCTCCCTGATGCAATGCCTCTTAGGCAGCTGCCATTCTTGACTGCAGGGTTGAAGCTGGAACCAAATCTCAAATTGTGCCTTCTTCAAGTAGGTTATACCCAAGAGATACAGACATTCGTTTATTTTTCTGTTCATCATCTGTTTCACATTTGCACTGTAAAAACTTCCATTCTCTCTCCTTTCTCCACCCACCAGCAAACCACCCATAGCTATTTCTCAGAGGTTCAGTCTTACCTGATGCTATCAGTGTTCATACTGATACACATAGGACACCAGCCTTCCAAGCAGGTCCATGAACAGCATCAGGACCATCTTCTCTCTGTGTACCAGGGCATCACTAATGAGAGAAAGCGGAAACTGGAGCAGCAGTTACAGAGCATCATGGTCCTCAACCGTCAGTTTGAACATGTGCAGAATTTCATCAATTGGGCTGTCTGCAGCAAAACCAGTGTCCCTTTCCTTTTCAGCAAAGAGCTGGTAAGAGCAGCTGTCCCCTCAGCCTGTCCTTAAAGCAGATTAGAACAGTGCCTGTATCACAAAACAGTGGGGTTGTCCCTGAAATTGGCTCTTTTAATTTTTTTTAGGATGGAAAGAGGAGTAAGATAGCAGGTCCATCCATCCTTCATAATCAGTCATAGTTTTTGGGGTGGTGAGTGGCATCCTATAGAATGAGGGACCTAGGCATTGAAATGATCTTTCCCTTCTCCAGATAACTCAGCCAGGAAAGGCTGTAGTTCTTTAGGTTAGGATTTGGACACTATCCTGGTCCCAAACCAGGCACAGACATCTCATAGAAAGTTACTGGGGTCTAAGTGGGGGGAATTAAAAAAAAAAAGAGTTGAAGATTTTGAAGTTTTGGGCTTGGGGGGATAGCGATACTTAGAAGAGGATTGCTGGCATTCTAGCGGTCCCTGGTGATTTTTTTCAAAGAAGTTCCAGGAAAATAGGTAGAGTCAGAAGCCTGAATGAGGGGCTTAAGGGTGGGAGGCGAGAAGGGAGAGATACAGTAAAAAGAAGGGAATTAAGTAGCTTGTGAAGGAGTGGGGTGGAGTAAGCATCCTGGGAAAACTAGTAGAAGGTGAGATCCAACAAGAACTGGTTGGCCTCAAACAGGGAACAGTGTACTGCAGTTCAGTGTTCAAGTAGGGGAAATCCATGTTTGGAGAGTTTGGATTTTTGTTGTTTTGTTGTTTTTGAGACAAGATCTCATGTAGTTCAGGCTGGTCTCACACTCACTATGTAGCCGAGGATGACCTTGAACTTCAGATCCTTCCATCTTTACCACCCAAATTCTGGAATCACAGGCAGGTACCACCATACCAGGCTTATGTAGTGCTGGGGATCAGACCTAGAACTTCCTGTATGCAAGGCAAAGCGGTCTACTGACTGAGCTACATTTCCAGTCCTTAGAGAACATGCTTATTATGGTTTCCTTTTCCCTCTGTGAAGTACAAAGCAATAGACAATAAGAGGGTTAGGGATTGGGTGAATGGCATCAAAATGAAGATTTAAGTGACCTAGGACAACTGGAAGAAGGTGATAGAAGAAATGACTAGAAAGGAACTGAAGGTACCTTCCAAGGGAGCCTCTGAGACTAGTGGCTGCTTATATTGCCTTAGATGACATGGCTGAACAACAAAGCTTTAGGATAGCTGGGTTGGCCTGAGGTTAGGAGTTTCTAAAAGAGAGGGAATTAAGGCACTAGTGATACTATAACTGAAGATGGTGGGAAACTGTTGTGGACTATATAGGAGCAGGGCTTCAGTGAGATTGAAGAGTATGTCCTGAAAGAGTGGGAGCTTGTTTCAGTCAGGGAATAGGTTGATGGAATTTATGGTCTTATAGGTGGAATGGATCCAGATGATGAACAGGGTCTAGGGGTGGTGATTGCGTTGAAAATAGATGTCATGGTGATTGACACTGAAGAAATAAAGAATGGATAGTGAAGATGTAGCTCAATTGGCAGAGTACTTGCCTGGCATGTGCAAAGCCCTGGGTTTTGAGCCTCAGCACTGCATAAACCTGGCATGGTGGTACACACCTGTAATCCCAGCATCAGGACATAGAGGCAGGAGGATTAGAAGTATAAGGTTCATCTTTGGATATATTTGAATTTGAATTTGAGGAAGGCCTGGCATACAAGAGATCTTGTCTCAAGAATAAAACAAAACAAACAAAAAATCCAGTCGAAATGTTGACTGAGTCATTAGTTTTCTAGAACAGGATGTGTGTTGGATACTTGCCAAAGTCCTGGGTAATAGGAGAGTACTGAAGGGAGGTAGATGAGAGCCGAGGGAGAGGAAGGTGGCAGCTGGGTAAGACGGAAGGCGCTCAGAGACTGTCTACATAGCTTTTAAAGGAGGTGGTGGGATGAATGGAGGTGCCAGGCAATGCCAGGCAATGATAGATCACTTGTGGGCTAGAAGAGATAGGAATGTAGGTTCCAGAAGTCCTGAGAAGAGGAAGAACATTAGCTGGGAAGATAGGAAGGTCCTGAGGTGGGAGGAACCCAGGCTATAGATGACCAGAGGCTGAAGAGCCATGATCGGGGGCCCTTCAACCTGCCTGCAAGAGTTGGGGAGTAGGATTTGTCATGGAGGCACTCGTGGCCAGATCAATGACCTTTGGCGCTGGTGTCAGATTGTGTTTCAGATGCAGCGGTTGCTGGAGACGAGTTGTAACACAGATCCTGGCTCCCCTTGGAGTATCAGATTCACCTGGGAGCCCAACTTCTGGACCAAGCAGCTGGCTTCCCTTGGTGAGCCAGGACCCACTTTTTGACCTATCAGCTAAGAATAAGTATAAAGAATCTGCTTTGCTTTCTGGTGAAGTCACCATATGCTCCAGAAAAAGCTTTCTTTAAGACTGCCAATGGTCATGTAGTCAGTCAGCAAAGCTTTTCTTGAGTCGAAGATGGGGTAGGGGGAAATGGTTACATAATGGCAGGGTGGGACTCTGCAACACCATCTGGAATCTTAGTTTCCTGGTCTGCAGGAATGTTGCCCCTTTTACTTTGGTTTCATTGCTGGAGAGATGACAGGACAGTGACCTTCCCCTCTAGAGTGCTATACGGCAGTGCAGGTGAACATGTCTCTGTGGCCACACAGGGAACGTTTGTGTGGGTCCAAGCAGGGCCATCTTAGCCATGCTCAGACTGAATATGTGTATTATGCTCACCTTCTTTGGGGTTGAGGTGTAGACAGAACGTTAATGAGCTTGTGTATTTTTCTTCCCTTCTGTAGTAATTTGCTGTCAATCAGTCTTTAGGCAGACTGTAGACAACTTGAAGATGTGCCCGTGTTGACAACCTAATGGGCTTATTAAACAAACCACCAACTGCTGTTTTCAGTTAAGATTGTTAATCTCACTGAAAGTTTTTTGAACTTGGCAAAGTAACGATACTAGGTTTATTCATTTTAAAACAGAGCTTTGTTGTTGTCATTTTGTTTTGTTTGTGCAGGGTCTCGTGTAGCTCCAGGCTGTAATTGAGGATGAATTTTAACTTCTAACCCTCCCGCCTCCACCTCCCCTCCTGACTGCTGGAGTTACACGCGTGTACCATCATGCCCAGTTTATGCTGTGCTATGGATCAAACATAGTGCTTTGCATGTGCTAGGCTAGCACTCTACCCAATTAGTGCCACCCCTCTCCCCTTTAATTTAGCTGACCTTTAGTGGGCAGCTGCCTGGGGACAGGCTCCATGCTGAGCACTAAAGGATCAGAGGTGAATCCCATTCATCCTCAGCCCTTAAGGAGCTCAGCTTTCTAAGTGAGCCTCATCAAAACAATGAGGCCAGGGGGCAGTAGACAGAGAGCTCACAAGGGGCCTAGAGACCTTAGAGTGGAGTGCTGGTTACCTAGCCTGGGATCTCCCATCATAATGTCCAACAGTTTCTCGGATTTTCAGAGATTCTCTCATGTTTACCCTTTGCTGTTTTCCAATTTATCCCATGCTATTTCCCTCCCCCCGCCATGTTGATTCTTTTAGTGAGTCTCCATTGGGCTGTTACATTTGAAGGAGTGGTAGTTGCTATTAGGAAGATTACATGGTTTCCTCTGTGGGAAAGAGAGCCAGGGATGATCATTTAGGAAAAACTGACCCAATTCTTCAAATACCCATGACTTCTTAAAGCAGGCTAATGCAGGCAGTGTTCTAGACTGAGTCCAAGAGATCAGGGGTTAAAGTTCCTAATCTCTGTGCCTTGTCTGGGAGCGTTGAATGATGTTCATCAGTCCTGAGAACAGGAAGCAGCTGCACCTTACCTTTGGAAAATCTCTGTTCTCAATGTCCAGGTTGCATAACTACTGAAGGTGGACAACTGTCCCGGGCAGATACTGCGGCTTATGGAAGCTTACAGGGACCATCATCCTTTTATCAAAGCCACCAGCCCCCCATGGCTCAGCAGGAGGGCCTCAGCCATCCCTCACACAAGTTCCAGCCTCCAGCCCTGTGTTCCTCATCTGTCTGCTGCTCCCACTGCTCCCCAGTGTCACCTTCCCTCAAAGGCCAGGTCCCTCCGCCCAGCATTCACCCAGCCCACAGTTTCCGGCAGCCCTCTGAGATGGTGTCCCACCAGCTGGGGTCGCTGCAGTGCTCCACCCTGCTGCCCAGGGAGAAAGAATTGGCTTGCAGTCCTCACCCGCCAAAGTTGCTGCAGCCCTGGCTGGAAACGCAGCCCCCTGCGGAGCAGGAGAGCACATCCCAGCGGCCGGGACAGCAGCTAACTTCCCAGCCTGTGTGCATCGTTCCCCCACAGGATGTTCAGCCAGGAGCTCACACTCAGCCCACCATACAGACACCCTCCATCCAAGTTCAGTTCGGCCACCACCAGAAGCTGAAGCTCA
>NW_008355789.1:731211-784771 GCF_000622305.1 Nannospalax galili | reverse complement strand
CACCCCCACCGCCTCCACCCACCCAGCAGCCACCCCCAGCCCTGCCTCCATCTCAGCACCTGGCTTCTAGTCAGCATGAGAGCCCTCCTGGGCCTGCCTGTTCCCAGAACGTGGACATCATGCACCACAAGTTTGAGCTGGAGGAGATGCAGAAGGACCTGGAGCTTCTCCTCCAGGCCCAGCAGCCCAGCCTGCAGCTGAGTCAGACCAAATCTCCTCAGCATCTTCAGCAAACCATTGTGGGGCAGATCAACTACATCGTGAGGCAGCCGGCACCTGTCCAGTCCCAGAGCCAGGAGGATACCCTGCAGGTGAGCTGTCACCTTAGGACTGCTCAGGGTACACAGCCTCACTGGCCATAGGGTGCCACAGGAAATGGTTTCTTTATCTTAGAGTGGCCTTCAGATTAACCCTCACATTTCAAAGCTACCCTGGATCTCTCACCTCAGCAAAGTTGTGGAGAACATAGTATGTAGTCTCTACAGAGATCTGGGCTCAGTATTCTCCAGAGTGGCCTGGCTTAGCCCTGCCTTCTGGGATGACATAGGGGATTTTGTTTGTAGATGGTAACTTTACATTTTTTTAAAAAAATAGTTTTATTTATTATTTTTACTTTACATATATGAGTGTATTGCCTGCATGTGGGTGGGTGCCCCTGTGTTGTGCAGTTCCCAAGGAGGTCAGAAGAAGGCATCAGATTCCCTGAAAATGGAGTTACATATAACATGGCTTTTTTTATGTGGGTTTTGGGGGATTGAATCCCAGGTTCTCGTATTTGCATGGAAAGCACTTTACCAACGGTACACCAACCCAATAGATGGTACCATCAGAGCTGTGCTTGGCCACCCAGGGCCAGGGAAGAAGGAAGATGATTTCTTATCTCTGTACTCTGCACAACCTTCCTTGCTGGGATTTTGGAGTTCCTGATGGAGAGAGCTCAGGGAGTGGAATGAGGGTGGCAGGAGATCCTAGTGGGCAGCACTTTTACAACACCCCATAGGCAGAGGCTTAAACTTTATTTCACATTGACTAAACCATATATGGTGTATATATACATACAACATATCATACCAACATCTGTATTTCATAGGCAGTACCGTCTGTAGCTTATAGAGGCAGAATGGTGTTGGAGAGGGCAAGTGGGTTGCCAAGAGACCATACGGTGTTGGGGAGGGGAAGGAGCTAAGACCTGAATCTGAACCTACCTACTTCTCTATAATGCTGAAGAGGAGGCTTCAATCTGCATAGCAGAATACTGAATGCTGAGTCTGTTTTCTCATCTGAGGTGACTAAAGGAGGAGATTGTGCCTTTGGGATCTTGCTGCTTTCTACATCTTCATTCTTAGCTCTTGCTTCTTCTCCTCCTAGATCTCCTATTTCCCTCCTTCTCCTCCTCCTCCTCCTCCTCCTCCTCCTCCTCCTCCTCCTTTTTCAATAGTGGTGTCTCCTTTAAATCTATGATTACACATCTTCAAAGAGGCTCTAGAGACGTTTGATTTATTATAAAACATAAGGCTTCACATTCATGCTTCATCATGGCTGACTTTTGATAATGCTTCAGATGTCATCTCCCAAGGCTTGGTTCCTTTGAAGGGATACAGAATAATCCCTGGGATAGCAGAGCTGAGTCTAGGGTTTGTAGAGAACCACATGCCAAGTATAAGTCAAAGCTGTGTTATGGAGTTGAGGTTGTAGCTCAGTGGTAGGTTGAGTGTTCACATAGCATGTATGAGACCCTGGGTTTCATTTCCAGCACTGGAAAAAACAATAATGAAATAAACCCAAACCCAGCCCAACCCAACCAACCAACCAACCAGTCAACCAACCAACCAACCAACCAACCAACCAACCAACCAACCAACCATCCAAACCTTGGATTGGGTTCTATCCTAAGACTATTATATTAGGGTATCATTTTTTTTTTTTGGTCTTTTTGAGACAAGGTCTCTCTGTAGCCTCAGCTGTCCTGGAACTCACTGTACAGGCCTGATTCTGCCTCCTGAGTGCTGGGATTAAAGGCATGCACCATCACGCCATTGCTGTTGGTGTGTGTGTGTGTGTGTGTGTGTGTGTATGTGCAGTGTATGTACATATTCATATGTGTGTGTGTGCATGTATGTACATGTATGTGTGGAGGGCAGAGGTCTATATCAGGTATCCTCTATTGCTCCCTGCTTTACTTTTAAGATGGGGTTTCTCACTGAACCTGGAGTGCACAGATTGGCTAGGCTGGCTGGCCAATGAGCCTTTCTTTGACCCCACTCCAGAGAGTCTGGGGTTCCAGACACTACGTCACCACTGCCCCTTGCTTTTACACAGGTGCTGGGGATTTGAACTCAGGTCCTCATGCTTACATGGCAGGCACTTTACCTACTGAGCCATCTCCATAACCCAGATTATTTTTCTTCTTGAGGCCATTTAAGCCATTCATGTGTAGAGAGTGACCATGGCAAGGCTCAGTGGGCATCAGCCCTGCTGCTGCTGCTGCTCACTGCAGGGAAACCCACAAGATCTTCATCTCTTTTCTAGGTTACAGAGGATCCACCAGCATCAGAGGGCCCAAAGCCAACTCTCCCTCTTGACAGGAATCCGGCTGCTGCCTTGCCCCAGACATCTGAGGAAGAAACACCTCACAGTGTCCCCCCGGTGGACAACACTTCCCAGCACTCCTCTCCAAATGTGGTGAGAAAGGTACTAACAGAGTCTGCCTTCCCTGACATGGGACCTGCTGTCAGCCAGGACCCCAGTCACCCAGATGAGGGAGATGGGGTGGGGGGAAGTGTGTCTCTGTTCCAATCCTGGATGCTACCCAGCCCTGACTCATGCCTTCTGTCTTAATGAATCAAAAATGTGGGCCCTTCCCTGTCTCCATTCTCCCACATACATGCTTAACATGGACCTTCTGGGCTCGGTATACAATGGAAGGGGAAAGGGAAAGAGCCAATTCATTCTGTGCTCTGAACTGTGTACCATGCTTCGTGACCACAAGCTCATAGCTATATGAGATGGGCATCACTATTGAATACCCAAGAAAACGAAGCCTAGCAACGTTAGCTAGTAGAAGAGTGAACTGAGGTTTACTTAAAATGAGTTCCTTTAGACTCCAAAGCCCCTACTTTTTCCTTTCTGCAGTGAAAATGGGGAAAGATACTTTATGTGGTTCTGCATTACCCAAAGCTAATTGACCTTAGAATTTGAATCAATGGAATTGGGTGGGTGCCTGGTCTGCAGAGACATCCTTGCAGAAGCAGTTGAGCACCCAGGGACATTGAGATCCCTTGAAGATGAGTTATCATCTTCACCTACCCACTTGCTGGAAGGATTCATTGGTCTTGGCAGTAACCCAGCCCTCTTCAGCTCCTCAGCATCTACTGCCCACACCCTTCCTTTCCCCACCCTGTCTTCTTCCTGGCTGGACTCTCAGTACCATGGCCATGTCCACCAGTCAACCTTGTGTCCCATGGCCTTGTTCCCTTTATTCTATTACCTTCTTGGGCCTGATGCCCTCAGTCCTCCTGTGGCCTCCTCTAAGAGCCTGGCTTGCTGCTCAGGCCTTATTAGTTATGCTTGGAATTTGGACTCAGTCTTGGGACTGGGATAGTTGGTTGAAGGATTTTCAGTGAGGGACATAGCTTGAATTAAATTTGAAAGGCCACTTCAACTAGAAAGACCAGTGGTAAGAGAGACCAGAATAGTGCTAAGGAGAAATGAGTTGAATGAAATTAGTTAGCCATAGGAGGAAGAGGAAGCCAAGACTTCAAGAGCTCAGTGTTTGACTGATTATAGGCAGTGAGGTAGAGAAAGTCCTGAGGCTGAAGACCCAGGTCTGTTTTGGTCCCCTGGAATGGGGGCATGGGATAAAGGACACATGAGGGAGGAAGTTGTTTTGAATTGCTGGTGTTCTTCCATGGAAACCACGTTACTCGGTGACTGATGGCAGCAATGTTAGATGCCAATTCTTCAGCAGGAAGCCTGGGTCTTGCTAGTGTTCAAGTGGTGGTGAAAGAAAATGTGGCTGCTCATTGATGGGGTTCAGCTGTGCTCTAGGCCGTGTGGAGGAGGGGCAGCGAGCCGTGTTCAAGCGCAGAAACTGTGTTGCCTGTGTGAGTGCCTCAAGGACTCCCTGAGCAGCAAGGGGACACTGCTGCTCTCCCCTGTGCTTGAAGGTCAGCAATAGTAGGTTAGTGAAGCCTCTGAGAGCTGCAACTTCTTATTCTGAGCTGTTCCTGGTCCTCATGAACTGGAGCTCGTGCAGAGGTTTAGGGGCAGGGGGTGTGTGGGGTGGCCTGGCATTTTTCAGATGTTTTCATAGGCGTCTTCATGCCTTGAGGTCCTGGAGAAGGAACCCTCAAGGTTGCCGTCCCGGTGCAAAGGAACCTTTGAGTTGACAGAGGGCTGCTGGTTTTATACAACGCTAATGCCATAAGGAAAAATGCTTTATTTTTTAAGGAATTTGTCGGGTGGGGGTGAAAGGTACAAAGCTTGAGGATACCAAATATTTTGAGTACCTCATTACTGAATGCTAATACTTTGTATAGATTAAAAAAAAACCCTTTTCCTATAGAGTTTTACATGGATGACTCTACTCTATCTCTTTGTTTATCCTAGCAATACTGTGAGGAAGCCACTTTCTTATTCCCCTTTGAAAGATATGGAAACTGAGACACAGAGAGGTTAAGTGACCCACCTGAGTTATACAGCCGGCCATGGGCAATGTTAGGACCAGAGCACAGGCTCCTGACTCAACCCTGTGCTCGTGACTAGGTTCAGTGGCCTCTCTCTGCTGTAGTGGGAGATACAGGACTCCATTTTGGCTTCTTACCTGCTGGAGTTTTGGTCTTACCTTTGAAGTAGTCCGAGGCCTTGCTGGGGAAAGATCTTAGGCCCTAGCCTCCTTTGGCCTTTGTTATCTCTATCTGGTAAAGGTGTTTGGGCCTTCAGCTTGTGCTGGCCTGATTGCCAAGGAAGTCAGATACCCATTTGAAGGTCACAGACCAGAGGAGTCTTTGGCACCAGGCACTTTCGTGTGCAGTCCACACCAACTCTACTACCACTATGAGGACTTTTCGTAGAACAGATCATCTGTGCACATGGACCTTGGAGTTGGTGCTGAATGAATGACCTGATGGTGAAGAGAGATTGCTGAAGATGAGCTGTGAAAGGTCTAGAATGAGTTTTTTAGAGGGTGAAACTCTCCACTCTCAGCTTACCCTACCACCTTCACCTTCCTCGGATCCAGTAGGATTTTTTTTTTTCTTTTTCAAATACTGACTATAATCTAGGCTTCCCAATCTTCGTTCAGCCACTCAGAAAAATACCATGATCACAATTCCCTAGTACAGCCTCCTTTCGGACGAAACTGGAAGATGTTTACAAGTGAACATGGCTTCACAGTGGCTTCTTTTCATACTTCTGAACTAATCATCTGGGAGAGTACACATAATCCTTTCCTTAGAGCTCTCTCACGGGGCCATAGGCATCACAGAGCACCTAGCTGAGTCCCTTGTTACCTGTGAGAGAGAGCTCTCTGCTGTCCAAAATGCAGCTTCAGTTCTTCCATAGAGGACTTTGAGGCCAATGGGATGCTGCTCATGGCTTAAGACGAGTCTGAGATGTATTTCCAACAAATGATACACAAGCGTAGGCATTCTTGTGACACAGATTGTTAAGAGTGATGCACACCAGCAAAGGATAATGACTCCAAGAAGGGATAGCAGTTATGCCACCATCAAAAGACTTTGAAACCTGGACTCTTAATTCTTCCAACAGCTCTGTGAGATTACATCAGCCTATGGAGGAGGAAATTCAAGTCCAGAGATAAGAAATGACTCACTGAAATTCCTACTGTAACCCTGGCGTCTTGCCTTCACAGTTCCTAAACACATTACTGTGGGCCAGATCCTGGATACTCAACATCAGCAATGATCTCATAGCCAGATAGCATGACCCTTAAAGTAGCCAGAATGTTCCCAGAGCCTGATGAAGTGTTCTTAGGGCATGACCTGTGCCCTGGTCAGCACCTGTAGAACTACAGGGATCTCCCCTGTCCTGTTCAGGAGGCAAGCCAAGCACTCCTCAGGTATAACTCTCTGAATTTATTACCCTCTGAGAAGCCTGTCTCCTTAGTTCTGTCTTGATTTCCTTCAGAGACCAGACCTAAGATCTTTGTCTACATCTCTTGGTCCATGAGGAAACAGACACTTGTTCATAGGTTGAGTGTTTCTTCCACTAGCCTGGGTAAAGATCTGTGACCAAATTCTCCTGAATCTCCAATGTTTTTGAGCGTTTTAGCCATCTGACTTTTACTTCTGACTTACTGAATTCCACTTATTCCTTTCCTCTTCCTTCCTCAGTCTGGGGTCCTCTTTGTCTCTGTTTTCCTCAGATCATCTGGGCACTGGGTATTTTTCAGTTCTTTTCTCTTTACTTCCTATGAACCTATCTGCACTTGACTTTGGTTAGCTGGCATGTCTGTGTAATTACATCCACTGGAGTGTCCTTAATTAATACAGAGCTTCCCACTCAGGGAAAAGCACTCACCGCCAATAAGAGCAACAACCTTGCTACTAAAAATTAACATGTAAAAAATCAATATGTGAAACCAATTACTGGAGAAGTTTGTTTCTTCCTCACATGTCTTAGTCAGCTGCTTCAAGCCCTCCTGCTGTTAAACCAGCCTGCTTATCTGAAGCTGTTGAAGCACTCAGATACTTCAACGATTTAATACACAAATCAGTTTACATCTATCCTTCCCCCCTTCCCTGTTTCCTCAGCCGGAGAGAAAGCCTTCAATGTATGTCTAAGACACAGTTCCCCAGCTACCAGTCCCCTTTCCCTACTGTACATTTCCACAGAGGTCGGTCATTGGAAACCACCTGAAACTAGAAGTGAGCAGGCATAGCTTTGGAGCAGCAACAGAAACAGATGTCATGAACCCCGGGTATTATATTATGTATGAGATCATAAACCCCCCCACACATAGGGATATAGATAATATTCTTGATCAAGCAAACTTAGAGATTTGAAGTTGTTTGTCCTGTACATTAAAGCAGTAAGGGGATTAGAAGTATAAAGTTAGGACTTCAACAGTGGAAGCTCTCAAGAGAGAAGACGCCAACATCACCCAGAGAGGCACTTTGTGAGATCATCGAAAGGACAAGCCAAACCCTCTGCTCTTCGCAGTCTTGGAAACTGTCACTGGACTCTTAGTACCTCACAGTGGTTTCTTGACACACTAGGCTCCATTTGCTCTGCTTAGTAGGACTAAAGTGTAGTGTGTAAAGTGTTTTAGAAGTAATCCCATTCAAAAGAATGTTTTTAAGCCAATTGTTTTGTTATTGAAAAAAAGTCTGTTTCCCATATTTGGAAAATTAGTTTATGTGGCTCTCACCACCCCATCTTCACTACTTTATCCCCAGCAATGTCCTCTTGTAAGAACCAGAGACATATTAAACTCAGGACATGTGCACTACGTGTCTGTTTATTGACTTCACAATTACTTCTTACTAGGGGACTAGATTTCTAGGTAATGGTATAAAAATTAAGACTGGCCAGCAGATTTCCAAGGCCAGACCAGGATTCCTGTCTTGGGCCTGGATGGGCTTGGGAAATCTGTGTAATAACTCTGTGTCTCAATTTTCCTTCCAATTAAAAAGAAAGACTGATGCTTTCTCCGACTTTTGACAATCTATGTGGCAAACAGCAGAAGAGGGAAGGCAACCATGGGGAGAGGGAGGACAGCAGGTTGCAGGTCAAGGAGAAGACAGGATAACTGGGTGAAGGGCATGGGTGACTGACAGAAGAGGCTGAAAGTTTGGGAGATCTCAGGCAAGATGTCAAATCAGGTGGTAAAGATAATAGTAGTTCACATAGACAAGTGGCAGAAATAAGGAGACGGGACTGGGATGCAGCTCAGTTGGTACAGTGCTTGTCTAGCATGTACAACACCCTGAGCTCCATCCTTGGTATTTTCTAGAGCTGGGTGTGGTGGTGCATGCTCTTAATCCCAGTACTTGAGAGGTAGAGACAGGAAGATCAGGAGTGCTAGATCATCCTCAGTTATATAGCAAGTTTGAAACCAGTCTGGGCTACATGAGACCCTGTGTCAATCAATAATCAATATCAATCAATCAATCAATCAATCAATCAATCAATCAATCAATCAATCAAAATAAGTCAGAGCAATGAAAGGAGGAAAGGGACCAAGCTAGTAGCACACAGATGTGGAGAAGAAGAAAAATTGGCAGCAAGAGAGACGATGCTAATCAAAGGAAGTGGGAACAGGTTCTTTCGGCTCAGGATAGTTTTCCCTTAATTCTTTAAAGATGACCTGGGCTCAGCACCAGAGTGGATGTTTTTAGTATTTTGACTTTTCCTTTCTGCGCTAGAAAATAGTTTCCTTTCACTTGTTAACTTCAAAATGCATACTTTCCCTCATAAAGTCTGAAGGTTTTATATGCAATGAAGAAGTCAAGGTATCAGTTACACAGTTAACAGTAGATATTTAAGCCATGACCTTGGAAGGCTTTATGGCAAGAAATGAACTTCCACTTTCTCTTGTCTGACCTCTGAAAAGTCATGGGTGCAAGTCACGGGTGCTGCAGAGGGCATGTGCTGTGCTCCTCCCTGGCAGAGACTCTGTGCATGAGGCACCAGCCACCAGACAGTGTGACCATAGTCCCTAGCCTATAGTCCTAGCATGCTCTCTAGAAGCCCTTTCCCTCCCCCTGGCCCTAGAGACTCTGCCTCTTTCCTAGCCCTGGCACTTGGTCCTTCCCTTGCCTCCACTTTTAGCACCGGCAGGAGAATAGCATGAGGCCTCTCGATTTTCCACTCTTTTCCTATACGTTAAATAAGTACCTTTTAGTTTAGTAGTTTGTGGTACTTCATTCTAGAGAGTCAGATACAGTTATCAAAAAATAGAGAACATTGTATCTAGGAGTCCAGAAATGCCTCTGTGTTTTTTACAGTCTATAGAAAAGAAGTTGGGGCTGGATTGCTTATAACACTTTCTCTGAGTTCCTTCTCCTGTGGAAGTTTCCGAGGTCTTGTGACCACTAGTAGAGCTTCTCTCCACCTCCTGATAGTCTTGGTCTCCTTGTGATTGGCCGTAGATGTGGAGATGAAAGAAATCAGTCTGGTCTGTGCCCTCTTAGACATAGTACTGACCCCATACTATCTTTAGGGTGTCAGAGTTGCAAATCATCTGGCAGGTTTACCTCAAAATAAACTCTGTTTCCATAGTTCCATAGGGTCAATCTGTTCCCCTTTCACTTTATCTTTATAATTTTCAGTCATGGCATGAAGTATGTAATTAGGAGAGGAGAGTTGACATCCTCTGGTAAGGCCTGTCCTTGGAGATTTTACTTTGTGAATAACTTATGACAAGTAGCACCTGACATGATTAATTGGATGATCTAGATGGATTCTGGTGGATTCTAAATTAGCATTAAGGATCTCACCAAGAGCTTACCTAGCATACAGGAAGTTCACAGAGTGCTCTCCAAGCATGCACATAGCCCTGAGTTCAATCCTTAGGACCTCATAAAACTGGACAGAATAGCACATGCCTTTAATCCCAACACTCAAGAGGTGGAGGCAGGAAGATCCGAATTTCAAGGTTACACTCAGCTACATGTACAGGTAATTCTCAATGGGTAGATAAAGAACACCAGAACTGCTTGAAATATAATGTCACATGAGGAAAAGGTGAAATAACCTAGTTCAAAGGATTAATTTGTCATGTATTACAAAAGGCAATGTTTGTAGTCTTGTCCATAAATAAGGAAATACAAGTTCTTAGAAAACTATGGTAGTATATAATCAGGACAGCTAGGGGAAGTTCACCCCTGCAGTGTGTCACAGGTCTTTTGTAGCAGAGGACAAAGATAGTCATAATCTCACTGAGAGACTCACAAAAGGCCTGAAAGTGAATATTCTGGTACCAGCAGAAAATAAAGGAGAGGCTCCAAAGATGGGCCACGGCAGAGCCAAGTGGTATGATGTGCTGGAGGGCTCAGAGCCGCACTTGATCTCCAGGAGGAAAGCCACTGAATTCTGGCCTTGGTTCCTTATGCTGGGCTCCATGCTTAATTGAATTTAATTGGAGCATCAAGGACCCCTGCTCTTTAGCTTTCTTTTGGTTGGGACTTAGACGATTGACAAATTGAAAAGCTTTTTACTAAAGACTATTGAACTACTATGGAAAACATAAAATGCATACTTCTCTTTGGGAAGATAAAAGGTGCTTAACTCATCTTTTTTAAAAAATTTAAATTCTTTTGTTTTTATTTTTGTGGGCATGAGTGTTTTACCTGCTTGTATGTAAGTGCACCCATATTGTACAATGTCTGCAGAAGTCAGAAGAGGGTGTTGGATTCCCTGGAACACTTAGCTGTTAGCTGCCATGTGGGTTCTGGGAACCAAACCCATGTCCTTTGCGAGACCTACCAGTGCTTTTAACCTCTGAGCCATTTCTTCAGCCCTTAACTCATCTACTTTTAAAACTGAGAGTTAAGAATAGGAAATAGAAACTTTAAAAGCTGTTAATAATAAAGAACAGGTTAGGAAGAGAAGAGAAAGATAGTAACAAGAAAGAAAAACAAGAGAAAGAGGAGGTCATGAGAGAGGGAAGGGGACGAGAGGAGGGAGAGTGCACGTGGGGAAAGAATAAAGCAGTTCACGTGCAGAGAATGGGACAGAGAGGGAAGAGGAGTCAGTAGAGATGGAGGCCAGTGGAATGAGCCCCTAACCGAGCATGTCGCTGAATACCAGAGGTCTGGACTCTAAATATACAAAAAGCTACCTCTAGTATCTTGAGTGGGGAAAGACTGAAAGGTATCTAGAGTTAAGAACGTGACCAGGCCGTCCCACCATCGTCCAGGAGGGGCTCCTAGTAAAGTCAGAACAATCTGAAAGGAAAGAAAGCAATCATACTACTTGCAGATTACCTGATTTGTATGTAAGAAATTCCAAAGTGAGTTTAGCAAGGAATCCAGGTCCAAGACCAACACACAAAAATCAATTATATTTATGAATACATTAAAAAAGAAACATGAAAAACCTTAAGATGAAGGGCTGGATGTGGTGGCACACGCCTTCAATCCCAACATGCAGGAGGCAGAGGCAGGTAGGCAGGTCTCTGTGAGACTGGGGCCAGCCTGCTCTGTACAGCTAGTTCTAGGCCAGCCAATCTCAAACAAAAACCAAAACGAAACCTCAAGATGCTTTCTGAGTCTCATTTTTCTCAAGTGTAAAATCAAGACCACAGCAACAGTAAGATCAGCAAAGGCTGAGGATTACTAAGTAGATAAGTAGACCAGGCACTGTTCAGAATGTTAACATAGATTATTTTTCTTTTTAAAAAATAATTTATTGAGAATTTCATACAGGAATATAAGCATATAAGGTGTTTTGATCAAATCCATGCCCACTCTCTCCCCTCCAACTCCTCCCATAGCTCCCCATCACTTTTCTCTGATAACTTCATGTACTCTTTCTTCTTCTTTTTCTTTTTTTTAAAATGAGGCTTTTTGCTACTCTAACATTTCCCCTTCTGAAGAGGTAACCCCAAAATCTTTTAAGGGATTAGATAAGAGCTCCCAAATACTTTTGACATTTTTGGCCTTTGGAACAGAGTATGTTGGTAAGAGGTCCAAGGACATTTTGACTTTTAGCCAAGAAGCTGGCTACTTTTCTTTGTGGTCTTTTTACCCTAACTGCCTAGCCAATTCCTACCTCCTGTTCTTTTTTTAAAAATTATTGTTTTTAAATTTTATGTGTATGAGTGTTTTGCTTGTATGTGTATAAGTGAACCTGTGTCATGCAATGCCTGCAGTCCTACCGCCTATTGTTATCACACCATCCTCTGAAAAGGTTACCCAGCTTGCAGATAGGGAATCGGGATGCAGACCTCTCTGGCTTCTTCCATGCTGAACAGGGATGCAGGGTGAGGCAATTGGGGTACCCCTTCAGTGGGTCTATCTAAAAGACTCCCAAGTTGCATAACTCTTGTCTCTAAGGGGAAAAGAAAGTCCTTGACTGGTGAATAGGAGATGTGAAGGAGAAGTAAAGGCAAGAGTAGTTAGCATTACAAATTCTAGACAGGGAACTAGAAAAAAGTCAGAACAGGGGAAATTTCAAATGTTCATATGAGAGTCCGTTGGAATTTCTTGAGAGCTTCCAAAAGCATCCCTCTATTGGGTTCCTTCTCATTTTTCTTTTGTCTTCCAAGGCTGGACATGAGAGTGATGAATTCAGGATTTGCTTTCAGGCATTTTGATAGCTTTTGGAGTGGTTAGAATCAGTGTCAGTTACATTATTTCTTTTAACCTTTGCAACAAGCCTTTAATGGTTACTGTGAGGATTAAATGAGGCAATATGTGTAAAATGCTTAGCAAATTGCCTTACATGTAATAAGTTATCAATAAATATTAATACTACAAAAATGATAATTATTTTAGGGGGACCTCAGCTCAGTTGTTAGTGAAACTAAGCTTTTGTTCACTTGGCTTAAAATTTGTGCAATAAACAGTCATATTGTATAGTTTTGAAATTTCAAGTAGCTCATTAATTCACCTCTTCATCTAGGCACTGCTCTGAGTTGAGGGATAAAGTGGGTAAACAAAGTTGGCAAAGCCTATATTTTGATGGAGTTTATGTCTTCATAGGGGAAACAAAGATTGATCAAATGCTGTCACAGATATGCTCTGAGGCTAAAAGGACAAGGCATTATGGGAGCATAAAAGGGGACGGGGTCTTGTCTGCACTAGAGAATGAAAGAGCCTTTGTTGAAAAAACTGGCAGTGGAACTGAGCTCTGAGGGGTAAGTGGAAGGGGGTGGTGCTGGGGCTAGGAGAAGGCTCTATGCAGTCTCCGGAGGGGGCAAGGGCTGTGAGGTGAGGGACAGCTGCCTTGTTCCAGGAACCAAAGACAGTGTCTGAAGGCCTGGATCTCAGAGAATGGGGGGAAGGCGGTCCTGTGATCTGTGGCTGCCAAGGACAAGGGCACAGGTCACCTGGGTCTTGAGAGTCTGTTCAACATTTTTGTATTCATTCTGAGGCGAGTGGAACACACTGCCGGGTTTAATGAAAAGGAATGATGTGGTCTGATGTATATTTGGAAGTGTTTCTCCACTGAGGAGCCCACTCCTGTTGTCCAGGGACATAGAAAAGTAGGTTAGGCTTCAGCACAGTTGGCAGAGGGAGGGAATTAATGGGTATATCTGGAAGATGCTTAAAGCAGAATTGACGGGCCTGGTGCTAGCTTGGGAGTCAGGAGGGGTGTTCCATTGATGTGCCCTCCTACCATCTAACTTATAGAGCTGCATGACTAGGAATGAACTCATTAAGAGAAAAACAGTTTTTCTTTACTATGAAATAACTTTATTACCTTTATATTGAATGTATTTGAAGTGTTTACTTCCCTGAGGAAATCTGAATGTCTCACACATGGGGAAAAAATGACAGATTTGGAACATTGATCTGTGAGATACGTATTCTAATGTTTTCCCTTGAATTTTCAAAGTAGACAAATTTGTATATATTCTTTTTAAAAAAGGACAGGATTGTCAAAGTTATAAATTCATTAAAGTTACATTTAAAACTAGTCTACTGCCTTCTCACGTCCATCAAATCTGTTTCTTCAATCTGAAAAACTGCATAGATTCAGTGGTGGAAATCTCCATATCTTCAACTTTTCTTTTCATTAATTATTTTAGTTTCTTTTTCCTAGGTTACCAGGTAGTTAGATGTGAGAAAAGAATCTCTGGAGTTGGAACGTTCTCACCTCATCTAATGGCAACAAAGATGGGGTTATGTCAAGAGTTGCTCCAAGTCTTTGGCTTAGAGTGACTTTGACAGATATACTAAGGCTCGAAAAGACCTTCTGCTCCTTGGTTAAATCCTTCATCAAATGCTGGTGGAGCCTGGAGTTGACATGTGCTTGCTGTGAGCTGTGGAGTTGACCCAGGTTCCCCTGGACAGAATGAATCTTGGCATGCTTTCCAAGGAGCAGTTCTGAGACAGATCACAGTTCAGTTCTTCTGAACTCCTGATCTCTTTTATGTAGGAAAAGATCTCTTGAAGGGAAGATAAGCCACAGGTGGTATTATTCAAGCCTGGAATGTGAAATTAGAGAGACAGTTTTCCTAGCCTCTTAAGTATAGGAATAGGGGGGTTGGGAGATAATGGCTGATGATGATGATGATGATGTGTGTGTGTGTGTGTGTGTGTGTGTGTGACTTCAGGTCAGGTGATAGGTTCTTTCCTTTTCTTGCTCTGCCTCTCTTGCCACCCCCCCGTATGTGCATGAGCGCGTGTGCGCGCGCACGCACGCACACACACACACACACACACACACACCCCTTAGTCTGAGCAGGACTTCATCTATTGTGCCCTAATTACCAGTGGCAGCATCTAGACTCAGGAGAGTGGAATCTTTTTATTTTATTTTATTTATTATTTTTATTTTACGTGTATGAGTGTATTGCCTGCATGTATGTGAGTGCACTCGTGTTGTGCAATGCCGTGGAGGTCAGAAGAGGGCATCAGATTCCCCTGGAACTGAAGTTATGGATGGTTTATAGCCGCCATGTAGGTGCTGGGTTAAGAGCACTGACTGCTCTTGCAGAGGACCTGGGTTCGAGTCCTTGTCTCAAAAAGACCAAAAAAAGGGTCTCCCTGTAGCTCCAGTTGGCCTAGAACTCGATATATAGACCAGGCTGGCCTTGAACTCACAGAGATCCACCTGCCTCCTGAGTGCTGGGATTAAGAGTAGAATCTTAGAGCTCCCGTGGGCTGTCTCCTCCCTTCTCCTGTATTCCTAGCTGTTAGCCTTACTCTCCCTTACTCTCTCTGTTTCAGCAACATTCCACTTCAGTCAGCATCATGGGCTTTTCTAACACTGTGGAGATGGAGTTGTCATCTACCAGGCTGGCGAGGACCACAGAACCACAGATCCACAGCGTGAGCAGCCTGACAACTGGCCCTTCCCACACAGTTCCGAGCCTGCTGAATGGCCCTCCACAAACCGTGTCCAGTCTGACGAGTGTTTCAAACCATGTCATGCCCAATATGACAGCCAGTCACCTGCACTCCATGCCAAACCTTGTGCATGGCACATTCCAGTCCATGCCCAACTTGATGAGTGATTCTTCCCAGGCCATTGCAAACCAGGCAAGGGATCACTCGCAGGGTGGGCCCAGTCTAATGCCTGCGCGTACCCAAGCTGTGCCGAGTCTGGCCTCTTGTCCTCTTCAGGGCATGCCTCCAGTTTCTGACACGCAGCTCGAGACTAGATCCACTTCCAGTCCTGGCTCTGGCCGAACTGCAGAGAGCCTGGGCCCCAGGGAGGGGTCTGACCCCTCCCTAGGGAATGCCCTATGTAAGGTAAGTCTTGGCATTTGACCCTGCTGCTTATTACCAGGCAAAAGTTTGATCACTAGCAGCCTTATCCTGGCCTTAGCTTAACAGCTTTGAGAGTGCTAATGGTCAAAATATCTTACTTGATTCTTGTTGACCTTTCACCTTGGAAAGATGGAAAGTGAGGATTGCACTCGCTTCACGCACTCCATGGGACAAGATCTCAAAGGCCCCAGTCTGGATGCTCCCAAGGACTTGGCAATTCCCTCAGAACTGGAGGAGCCAATTAACCTCTCAGTGAAAAAACCTTCACTGCTACCAGTGATCAACACATCCACGGCTCTGCAGCAGTACCGCAACCCAAAAGGTAAGACTGGTAAGTGCCTGCCTTTCCTGTTGTGGCCACAGACTTGAGCAGGCATTCAGAGCCTCCAGGAGTTTTCCGTGCATTCATCAGTCATGTGACTTTGTGCGGTGTCTTATAGTAAAGAGAATTTGGACCATTGGAGATTGGCTCTGATTTTCTTCTTAGGGAGTTGATGTCCTCCTTCTCTCACACGAGTCTTGGGGATTGAACTCAGCTCATGGCAAGCACCTATACCCACTGAGCCATCTCAGTGGTCCCCCTCATTCCTCCTTGAAGTGGGTTAAGCAGTGATTTATTTCTTCTGGGGTGGATGAGGGCTAGTCTTATGCCCAGAAGTTTGAGTCATATGCCCACTGATCACTTAGGGCTTTTTCATGTCAGTGTGGTATATACTTATTTTGTAAGAATCAGTGTATTTCATATGTACTTAATATAGCCAACAAAAACCCCATTTTTCTCCTTTTTTCTTTACACTGAAAGACCAACTGAAAAACCATTGGTTCTTATTACACACAATCATGTAACCCTGTCTTTTATGCAACTAAATAATTGTAGAATTTGCTTGCTGAAGGAAAGTGTCCAGGACAGTGCCTGGTGTGACTGCGGCTCAGGAAATAGTTCCTTGCCTTTGTCCCCTACTGCCCTTGCCCTTCTGTGTAGACTCTGCTGTGCAGGGGCACTGGCCCCAAGAATGTGAGCTGGAGTCTTAGGTGCGGGTGCTAGAATCCCAAAACTTGTCTGAAAGGCAGAGGCTACACAGAATGACTCCTCACAGAGGATTTGATCGTCTCTCAGGAAGGAGACCCATAGTAGGCTGTCGTCCTTATGAATGATTCCAGTGTAGCTAACAACTGTGTGGCAGGTTCATGGCCAAAAGTATGAATGACAGAAATGAGTAGATGGTCTGGGTGACAGGGAATGTTGTCACAAATATACATCACAGGTATTTATTTGTGTTTTGTCTTAGAGTATGAGACTTTTGAACAAGAAACCCTTGAGCTGGATACAAAAGAGAATCCGAGCATTAGGTAATGGCCTTTGGCCAAACTTCTTACCCTCAACTTTCTGCTTGAGAGGTTGGAGGATGTAAGCATCCTAGTTGAGAACCAGAAGGTTGTCTACACCAGTCTTCTTCAATTCCCTACCCCCTCTGAGCTTGTGGGTCTGTGTGCTTGGACAACTGGGAGGGTTCCCAGACATCATGAGGCATGCGCTATGTGTGTTCTTCAGAGATCTTCCTCCTTTGACTACAGATAGTGCCAAAGTGCTCAGTGTCTGAGGGGTTGGCAGAACTGGGTAGGGGGCAGAATATGAACCTGTAAAGGGTTGACCTGAGGAGGCCTTGAATAGCTATTTGGTTGCGGGTTTGTGAATGTACCTAACTTAGAGGGTCAGGCTATATGCAGCTTCTGCTGAGTGCCAGGGTGTCTTTCTTACCACAGAGCCTTCAACAGTGAGGCCAAGATTCCCTATGTGCGACTGGAGCGACTCAAGATCTGTGCTGCCTCCTCAGGAGAGATGCCTGTATTCAAGCTGAAGCCTCAGAAGAATGACCAGGATGGGAGCTTCCTGCTGGTGATTGAGTGTGGCACCGAGTCCTCCAGCATGTCCATTAAGGTACACTTGGCTCGGCTTGGCCCAGCTTAGGAGCCTCTCATTTTTCTCAGTTACTAGAATACTCGTTTTTAGGTCTTTTGTGAGTTTCTCAGTGGGACTGTAGCTAGCCTTGTCCTCTGTGGCAAGGGACCTGTGAGACACAGCAAGGGTGAACTGAGACTTGGCTGGCTTGTGGTCCTGGAAAGAGGCCCTCATTGTCAGTCACAGGACCTGTCAGTCCCTGCCCTTCAACCACTTTTCTGTACTGTGCTCCACCTGCTCAGACTCACGTCTTCCCTAAGGTCAGCCAGAACAGCCTGCCTGATGACATCCAAGGCCCAGGTCTGGGGGGAAGAAAGGTCACTGTCACATCTCTGGCTGGGCAGCAGTCACCAGAGGCAGAAAACACATCTGAAGAACACAGACTCATTCCTCGAACTCCTGGAGCCAAGAAGTGTCCTCCAGCCCCCATAGAGAATGAGGACTTCTGCGCCGTGTGCCTCAACGGTGGAGAGCTGCTGTGCTGTGACCGGTGCCCCAAAGTATACCACCTTTCCTGCCACGTGCCAGCCTTGCTCAGCTTCCCAGGGTGAGTCATGCCATCACCTGATTAACAGGGTTATCGTCAGGGTTAGAGCGTGACTCCAGGCCAGGCCCACAGAGCTCCCAGGATGGGCTTACTCCCTTACTCTTCTGGGTCTGTACGAAGTACAGGTCTGTTAGTGATGTGCCTTCTGCATAGGCAGGTAGACTTTGGACATTTGCTTGACTTGGCTCCCTCCTCTAATCTCAGCTTCTCCCTGCACATAGATTTGTCTCTGTATCCTGCCCTAGTGCTTCCCTAACCCACAGTTTTCTGAATTCATTAAGTCCTCAGTTACTTAGCTGCCTTTAAGCTTGTGGCTAGCAGGTCCTTACTTTATCACCTTCCTCTTCTGTGACTGTCTTGGGGCAGAGGCATGGGTGTGTGTGTGTGTGTGTGTGTGTGTGCTGAGTTTTATCCCGGCCTTGCTGTCCATGCAGGGGAGAGTGGGTGTGTACCTTGTGCCGCAGCCTGTTTCAGCCTGAGATGGAGTACGACTGTGAGAATGCCCGATACAGTCAGCCTGGAGTGCGGGCACCTCCTGGCCTGAGCATGTATGACCAGAAGGTAGGGAAGGGTTTGGGGAACCAAGTTCTCTGTGTGGGGCAGCCTCTTGTGTCCACAGAGGTTGAGGTTTTTCAGGGAGGATGCCTTTATTTTGGACTGTGTTAGTCAGCTTTCCATTACTATGAAAGAATACCTGAGAAAATCAACTTACAGCAGAAGATATTTTTGGTTCATGATTTTAAGTTTTATTCCATGGTCACTTGGTTCCATTGTTCCTGGGCCTGTGGTGAGCCAGGACACTATAGTGGGAACCACATAGCAGAGCAAACTTCTTACTTTATGGTGGTCAGAAAGGAGAAAGAGAGAAGGTGGTGCCAGGGAGAGGGTGCCTGACTGTTCAAGGATGTATCCCAAATGACCTACTTTCTCCAACTAGGCCCCACCTCTTTAAAGTTCCACCACCTCCCAATAGCCCAGAAAGGGACTAATATTCCCCTCACATGGCTGGAGTCTGCATAGTGCAGTCACCTTCCAAAGACCCAACCTCTGAACACTGCTGCCCTGGGGTCAACATAGGAGCTTTGGGGGGCATTTAAGATCCAAGCCATACTGGGACTTATGGCTGATTATTTGGCCCACGGGAATGTATGTGATTTTCCTTCTTCTAGCAGTTTTCCTCTGGCCTGGGGACCTGAATTCCTTTCCACGGGCGGCTGGAAACCTTTGGGTCAGGGCCTGAGAGTTATCAGAATGGCCATCTTTAGTTCTCATTGAGGTGGAGGTGGACCAAAGTGACCCTTGCCAATTATGATTTCTGCAGAAGTGTGAGAAGCTGGTGCTGTCCCTGTGCTGCAATAGCCTCAGCCTGCCCTTCCATGAACCCGTCAGCCCTCTGGTAAGGATGGGCCCTGCTGTTGCTGCCTATGGCTCTCCATGGGCAAGATCAAGGCAGGACCCAGAGATGGGCCCAGGCCATGTAGTGGTGGTTAATTTGTGGATGGTCCGTGGGATCCTGGGAATCATGGTTGGGAGTCATGGTGACTCCGCCCTCCCCCCACCTGCTAGCTGCTAGTGAGAGACATCTTTTCCTCTTTCTTTTCATCGTCTTTGACCAGTTTTGTTCCTTTTTCTCATCATCTCTTCTATTCTTTCATTTGTTTCAATGCATTTCCCTTGTTTCTTTTTATTTACTTATTTATTTTTATTTTAGGTGTATGAGTGTTATGCCTGCATGTATGTATGTGAGCCTATGTCGTGCAGTACCTGCAGAGGACCAAAGAGGGCGTAAGATTCCCTGGAACTGGAGTTACAGACGGTTGTTAGCTGCTGGAATTTGAACCTGGGTCTTCTGCAAGAACAGCCAGTGCTCTTAACTGCTGATCCATCTTTCCAGCCCCTCCTCTTGTTTCTTATCTATTACTAAACTTCTTTTCTCACCTTCTTTTGTCTCCTCCCCCTTCTTTCCTTCTCTCTTCCCTTTTCTCCTTCCTCAAGGCCAGACATTATTACCAGATTATCAAGAGGCCCATGGACCTGTCAATCATCCGGAGAAAGCTTCAAAAGAAAGACCCAGCTCATTACACCACTCCCGAGGAGGTGGTGTCAGATGTGCGCCTCATGTTCTGGAACTGTGCTAAGTTCAACTATGTAGGTTATATCTGCTTTCTCTATTTCAGAAGTAGACTGTCATGGATGGGGTGGGAGCAGGAGGGTTAGATGGCAGAGTTCTGGGATTTGCTATGGTGTTTAAAAGCTCTCCTCCAAACTTGGGAACTCAGGGGAAGGTGGGGAGGCACTAGTTACTGGCCAACTGTGGGTACCCATCAAGGTCACTCTACTACACTGGCATCCTGGGTCCTAGGAGAATATGCCATGCTCCAGGCATCTCAGGATGAGATTACAGGGTGGACCAGTTGGGCTTTTTGCTCTCTGTATTCCTCTTGAGGGAGGAGCCTGAAAGAGGTAGGCTGTTAGAAACCAGCTGGACCACTATTCTTTCCCCACATCAGCCTGACTCGGAGGTGGCAGAGGCTGGCCGCTGTCTGGAAGTGTTCTTTGAGGGCTGGCTGAAGGAAATCTATCCAGAGAAATGCTTTGCCCAGCCCCAGCAAGAGGATTCAGATTCTGAGGACGTATCTGGCGAGAGTGGCTGTTCCACCCCTCAGGGCTTCCCATGGCCCCCCTACATGCAGGAAGGCATCCAGCCCAAGAGACGGCGGCGACAAATGGTAAAGAGCCCCTGCCAGCCAGTGGGCAAGATGGGTGGGTGATAGCACTGGCAGGCATCACCTGAGCACTGTGTGGAGAGCACAAGACAGTGATGACAGTGAACCCTCACTTTCAACCCCTTAGCTTAGGAGAAAGGCAGGGCAGTACAGAGATCACCAACTCTGGTAATCAATGAAACTGGAAGTTCAGAGATGCATGTTCCTGTCCAGGGTTCCCTGGCAAGTTAACAAATCTAGGGTGATGAATAGGTGTCCTGACTCCTAGCTCAGTGCTGGTTATATTACATTGTGATTGTGATGCCCATTGGAAGATGACTGCCTGGTATCAGTGAGTGATCCCTACAGCCCCCTTGATGTAGGAAGGAAGACAGAGCTTTCTCGAAATAGAACTTTTTAAAAAAATATATTTTATTTATTATTTTGATTTTATGTGTACGAGTGTATTGCCTGCATGTATGTGCGTGAACCCATGTCATGCAATGACGTGGAGGTCAGAAGAGGGCTTTGGATTCCCCTGGAACTGGAGTTAAGGATGGTTCTTAGTCACCATGTAGGTGCTGGGAATAGAACCCGGGTCCTCTGCAAGAGCAGTCAGTGCTCTTAACTGCTGAACCATCTCTCCAGCCCCTGAGAGAGAGAGAACTTTAACCTTTTGACTGGTCCCAGCCCTGTAGACCTAAAACATCAGTTCCCCCCTTTTCCTTCCTTCCCTCCCTCCTCCCTCCCTCCTCCCTCCCTCCCTCCCTCCTTCTCCTTCCCTCTCTCCTTCCTTTTCCTCTGTCTCCCTCTGTTCTTGCTTCCCTCCCTCCCTGTTTCCTTCTTTCCTTCCTTCCTTTTTTGAGACAGTCTTACTATATAGCCAAGGCTGGCTTGAAACTAACTATAGAGGCCAGACTGGCCTTGAACTTGTAGTATTCCTCCTACCTCGTCTTCTGAGGTTCTAGATTACAGGCCTGGGTTACCACATGCAATTCTGTAAGTTCCACTGAAATGGACTTCTGGCCTCCTGGGCCAAGGTCTGACCATTTGACCACATATCCCTAGTTATTTAGGACACTTGGTATACAATGTCTAGAGATCTCAGTGAGTTTTGCTGTCAATTCTGGGGTAGAATAAAATATTGACTCTGGAGAATCCTTGTCTTGACCCTGGTGTTCTTCAGGTTAAATTCAAATCTAAGCATTCTAATCTTTTTCTCTCTCAGGAGAATGAAAAGGCAAAGAGAATGTCATTTCGCCTGGCCAACAGCATCTCGCAGGTGTGAGAGCTGGAAGGAGACGGGGCGCTCTGGCGGCTGGTGTCCCATCTTCTCGACCATCCCTCCCCATCCGTCAGCTTATTCTCTTCAGAGTGTGGCTGTGAGGTGTCTTGTCGAGCCATGTAGTGCTCCTCTTCACCATTTGCATCTACAGCATTTATTTGGGAGCCATAGTGCATCCACCACAGAGAAGATTTCAGTAATAAATAGGAAAGAGGGAGGTATTCCTCATTGCCAGAGTAATCAGATGTACAGGGTCCATGCCTCCTTGGTGAGCTCTCTCAGCTGAGGAAAGCAGACTTTTCTCACCTCTCAGTGGCCAGGGCTCAGGAGCAATGTATGTGTCTGAACTCCTGGCTTAGAAGCGGGTAAAAGGAAGGGAATAAGGTTTGGATATATGGCAGGCCTGTGATCCCTGGACCAGCACAGCCAAAGACTGTCACTGTTTGCCTTTGCTTGTCCTGTTGGGACAAAGGCACCTGCCATAGGCAGGATAATGGAGGCTTCTCGGGGTCCTTGGCCTCAATCGGTGCCTATTTGGGTTCTAACGGTTTTCAGGGTATTTGCTTTTCATACCCCCTTTCCTGGGGTGGACTTAGGTGGCCACTGTGAAAATGCTGTGGGTGGTTTGGCATTCCTGCCTGAGCTGGGTGGTGGTGCAAAGACCAGATTTCACTCACATCAAGAAGATGCTGACTTGTTGAGTCTTCCCTCTGTGCCCTACCTAGCTCAGGGCTAATGGCACTTCAGAAACTTGTCTTTCTAGAAGTGACTGTTTTGCTTGTCAGTGGCTACTTCCTTGATCTTCTCCACTCAGACATCTGCTTGGAGGGATAGGTAAGGCAGTGTCATCTGCTGCAGGCACAGAGTTCAGTGGGCAGGGAGAATAGCCTATAGCCAGCTCATTGGGCAGGGCCTCTTCTACCTAGAGAGTCTAGTTCTCATAGCCAAAGATCAGAAGTCGGTCCTCTAACCAACCTGTGGCCAGGCTGCCCACAGCCCCCACACAGCCAGTACTCTAGCACTCTTTTTCGGTTGGAGCTTGGAGAAGTGACTGACAGGAGTCTGACCTCGGCATTCCTAGGCTAAGGGCAGAGAAGGGGAAAATCAGAGAAGGGGAAAACGGAGAGGTCAGAAGCCAGTGTCCATTGGTGACCCTGAGATAACTGTAGGGCCTTAATTCTCATAGAATGCAGGAGGGCATTCTGGAAACTATAACAAAGGAGCTGCAGGCCGTGTCACAGACAGGTCTCCATGGCGTGTGCACGGTGTTATGAAGACAGATACCCAGGCAGCTTCCTCCCAAGCAAGGGCTTGGTTGAGGAGGAACCTGCTGGTGATATTACTGGGGATTTCAGTAACCTGGTCCTGAGGCACGGCATGGCTGATTTCAGAGGAGCCTCAGGCCATGGCTGAATTTTTGATAGGAGATGAAGTTTTAAAGGTGATTATTTGCAGGGCCTTTGCTGAGGAGCGATATTCTTTTTACCAGAGAAAGCATTTCTTCTATCCCTACGAATTGGTGCAAGCACTTGTTTCCTTCCCACTGGACTGAGTGGTCACCTTCACTTTGCAGCAAGCCTTGTCCACTGGCTTGTCATTCTTTCAGCCGGACTGCCACGCTCTCCCAAGAGGATGGGCTTCCATATGCTGCTGTCTAGTTTGGGGTGGCTTAATCTTCAGTTCACTACCGGTCTGGTAACCTTTGGATGTAAGCCTTGTTCCTTAGTGTTCACAAGACTTTGTGGTTGGGGCTTTGGCCATTTCTCTCTCAGTTTTTACATCTCTTTCTCTCACTGGTCTGCCAAGGTTCCTCTGTCTTTATTAATTGCTGCCTTTAGCCAGCTTTCCTCCACTTTCCTCCCATCCCTGAGAGAGATTCATGATATTTGGCCATGGAGAGCCAGTGAATGCCGTGACAGCTTTCCCCAGGACCAGCTGGAGATTGCAAACACAAATCAGGGATGCCTGGTTCAAAGTTTGGCTTCTCCTGTCTCTCAGTAAAACTTTTAGCTTGGGTGTGGCCTGTTGGGCCAAGGATCAGCTTCTAGGGTTCTTGGGAAATGTGATGAGCAGTCCCTGCTCCCTTCACATCATAGAGACTGTCTGTGCCCTAGAGGCTGCCTTTGGGCACTTGAGCAGGAAGAATGGGAAGTGCAGTGTCCTTTCCTCCAAGGGTGTGAGGCCCTGGCCTGTCACACCTTCCCTATACTGGTTATCTCATGGTATTACCCTTTCCCTGGTCTTTTCTCCTGGAATCATTTTTTTTAAGTTATGGTTTTATTTTGTTTTAGCATGCAAAAAAGAACATGAATTTTTAGAGATTAAAAACAAAACAACCATACACTTGTTCACCAAATAACTGCTTTGCTCTTTGTGAACATCTTCAGTGATTCTGCAAGTGACTCGTGCCATATGGTCCCATCATAATCAGTCAAGCTCTTTGGTCCTTGACAAAGTCACGTGATGGAAACACAATGAGTTCTGTTATTATACTGTAGCATGCAGCCCTAAAGACAAGAAATTTGTTTTTGAGTGTGTTGAGAAATGAGACAGTAGGGTGGCTTCAGTGGATGGAAAGGGCATTTTAGGGCAAAAGTTGATGCAGGATGAACTTGCAAAAGCATTCTTCCCTAGAACATGGGTAGGCTGTTTCTTCCTGAATTCTAGCAATAGGTATGTGGATGTTCTGCCTCAGGAACCTTGCTGAACGGCAGCCACCGGGCCCTACTTAGGCTCTGCTTCATGTCAGGCCTTGTTGTCAACCTAGTGAATGTTGACTTTCTGTCTATGTTTGGCCAGGTCTTTGCTTCTTAATACCTGTCTGCCCTGCGCCTGTTTGTTGCTGGGCTCTGCCCTGCTCCCTCTCACACTCTCTTGGTCACCTACTGAACTTCTCATCTGAGTCTACTCCTTCCAGATTGTGCCATCTCCTGAGCCTCCTCATCTGCCTACTCACTATTGTGGACATTCCCTGTTCTTGTGACTTTTTTTTTTATCTTTTTGAGACAGAGTCTCCCTGCAGTCCCAGCTGGCCTAGAACTCGCTATGTAGACCAGGCTGGCCTCAAACTCAACAGAGATCTGCCTGTCTCTTTCTCCCAAGTGCTGGGATCAAAGATGTGCACCACCACGCCCAGCTTTCTTGTGACCAATTTTTAAGACTGCAGGCCTCTCTCCTCTCCAGGACTTTCAGCCTTCTCAGGACCTTTTCCTTTTCCCAGCCTGAACCCAGGGCCCATCGCACAGGTTCTTCTCAGCACCTTAAACTTTCCCAACTTCTCAAGTTTTCGCTTTCTCCACTTCTGCGTTAGCCTGCTTTCTGCACTTTCTTCCCAGTTTCTAAACTTGGTGGGTTCACAGGCGAAAGCCTCAGTATTGATTGGAAATTCTTGAACTTGCTGCTCCTCTTTCCCTTCTGTGTCCTTCATCTTTGCTGTCAGTCACTGACCTAGCTCACTGCTTCACAGAAGAGAGCTCCTAAATCAAGGGCTTCCTGCCCACTTCTCCTCCCTCTCCTGTTGACGGGTATCTGTGTCCTGCTTCATCTCTTTCCCTTGTCTTCCTAGTTCCGTGTTTTCTGAACCCTGTTATGTGCCTTCCAAGGCTCTCTTTCCCACTTCCTGGGCTCTGCAGGCTCTTTCCATTGACAACCTCCACACCACACAGCCTACCATCAATTAAAGTTCTCTTGATTAAAACAAAAATGTCATAGTGTGTTATCCACCCTTTCCTTGTCCCTCAAATTTCTTTTAAATAGAATCTTTTCCCTTCTTTCCCTTTGAGTCCCCTATAGGTTTTCATAGATGTCACCAGTGTCCATCTAGTTGCCAAAGGAAATGAATATCTTTCAGTCCTCAGCCTTGAGGCTGAGCATCTCACAGCATCTCATTCCATCTACCATTCCTTCATGGAATACTCTCTTCCCTCACTTGCCTTTTAGGATGCCACAGGTTGCTAAATTATGTTCATTCCTCTCGATGTCTGCATTTTTTCATTTCCAGGGAATGCATAATCAAGAAAAATCATAGCTGTTCCTGATTCCTACTCTGTTTTCTTTTAGTCCCTTCTTCCTCCTGGACTCTGTTCTCCTCATAGTAAACTTGTTTATGAACTCGGTGGCAAGGACAGCATTTGAGTTCCAAGATCAGTAAGAACACAGGCTAAAAAGGCCTTTCTCTTTTTAGGTATTTCTGAAAAGGTATTTCAGAAGACCACAGAGACCTGTTTGTAGAGCCATGTTTATTACTCAATCAGTCTAAGCGGGGTCTGGATTTTCAGTATGCATACTGCAGTCTGGCTCAGCTGGGTTCCCAGGCTGGTGGGCAGCTCACTCTCAGACCCATAGAACTTGGAACCTGCCTCAGTCATCAGGGAGCAGAGGATCATGGGAAGGCATGCTTCCATGCATGGTTCAGTGCTGCCGCCAGGAGGAGAGTCCTGGCAAAGTGGTGTCTGCCACCAGTAACATTCAGATGGAGGGGAGACTGGGCAGTTCTGTGGTTCCTCACTTCCCTGAGCTGAGCTGAGCTCAGCAGGACTCCCTTCAGCTAGGCCTTTCCCATCTGTGTTGATTACCGCCTGCTTGCTTCAGATGGAGCAGGAGGCAGATGGTAGTTGCTTTCTTGGAGGTACTGTAGAAAGACATCTGACTTGGAAGTTTGAGAATCTCAATTTTGGCCTTGTCAGTGATGGTTAGTGTGACCTCAGTGCCCTCATCTATAAAGCTGAAGATCTCTCAGAGATGCTACAGCTCTGCAGATAATAACCATGATTCCAACTCTGAAGCTCGGGCCACACAGGCACAGTGGGGTGGGACACAGCTAGAGGAGTCCTGACCAGGGCAGGGCAAAGAACTCACAGGCCAAATTGAGCTGTTTTGAGGAAAGTCCTCATCAGTTGGTGCTGCTTCTTGAGCCATATGCCCATACCTCAAGCAGAACCTTTCTTGGATGTCAGGATGAGTTCCTTTTGGATCTTTCCTAGGTAGAGTCATTGGATTCAAAGTGGCCAGGGGCACAGAGGGGGAATCTAAGGGGAAACATAACTGATTTCAAATGGACCCACACATCCAAAAACAAATAAACAGCACTTTCCTTTACCAGCAACTGTGTCCTAGAGTGTTTTTGGTGAAGATTTTTGAACTGGCACCATGGCCTTTTAACACTGGGTTCCAAGATCAGTAAGAGCACAGGCTACAAAGGCCTTTCTCAAAAGGGAAGGGCAGAACTCTTTCTCATTGCATGCATACAGCCTGTTCTTCAAAATATAGACAGCAAGCCTGAGGTGGAGTTAGGAGAAATGCATTTATGAGCACTGTTCTAGTTTGTTTCTTCACTGCTGTGACAAAACACTCTGACTAATACCAACTTGGGGAGGAAGGAGTTTATTCGGCCTGCATCTCTCAGGTCACAGTTCATCAGGGAGCCCAAGGTAGGAACTCAGGGCAGGAACCTGGAGGCAGGAGCTAGAGCACAGGCCATGGAGGAACACTGCTTGCTGGCTTGCTCCCCTGACCCCTGCTCAGCCCGCTTTCTTATGCAACACAGGCCCACCTGCCCAGGAGAGGCACCACCCACAGTGGGTTGGGCCCTACCACATCACACAACAATCAAGAAGATGTCCCACAGACATGGCCACAGGCCAGTTCAATGGAGGCAATTGACCAATCAAGGCTCACTCTACCCAGGTGTGTCAAGTTGCCAACTAAAGCTGTCCAGCAACAAGCACTTACCTCTCACCTCTAGGCAGTGGGCAGCCAGGTGTGATACACATCTGCAGTCCCGGCACCAGGGGCGGCCAGGGCAGGAGGACTGGAAATTCCAGAGCAGCCTGGATTTTAAAGTGAGACTCTGTCTCAGAAAACAAATATATAAATATGAACAGAAGATTCTTGTTATAGTGATGTTCCCCAGCTAGCTACCTTTCCCTTGCTGTCCTCTCTGCTTAACTCTGTACCAGTGTTGTTTAGCAATTTGGCGGGGAACAATTTGTAACGAAAATAAGATTATTTGTTATTCATTTGGGCTGAACTTTCCTGTTTTTGGTGGATTCTCTATATCAGGAGTCTTGAGTGCCACAGCTTACTCTTTACTGTAGAGACTAACCACAGAGATTGGGAGGTGACTCACTCAGTAAAGTGCTTGCTGTGTAAGCATGAGGACTTGAGTTGAGATTCTAGCACCCATGTATAAAGCCGGCCATGGTGGCCTGTGTCTGTTATCCCAGTACTGGGGGAAGGTAGAGTCAGGAGAATCCCTGGAGCTTACTGGCTAGACAGTCTACTCAAAGTTATGAGTTCCAGGTTCAGTAAGGAACCCTGTCTCAAAAAAATAACGTAGACAGTGAGGATGACACTGGCTGTTGACTTCTGATCTCTGCATAGCTACACCCACATGAACACATGAACACACACATGCACACACACACGAGAGAAAGAGAGAGAGAGAGAGAGAGAGAGAGAGAGAGAGAGAGAGAGAGGATAAATACACTAGGATCTTGATTTGTAAGCATCTCTTGAAGCCAGGGAACAAATCTAGTGGTAATGATTTTAAAAGTAAGTAAGGGGTTGGAAACAGTGCTCAGCAGTTAAGAAGTGCATGCTCCTCTTACAGAGGACTGGAGTTCCAGTTCCCAGCTCTCAGCTCAGGTGGCTCAGAACTGCCTGTAACTCCAACTCCAAGGGATCTGATGGCCACACGGGCACCTGTGCTTATGTGCACAAACTCACAGAGACATACATGCACACATAATTAACAAATAAAAAGCAGAGTTTCCTCCCTGGTGGTGGTGTGGATACGGGGAGGTTAGGGTTTCCATGGCAGCAGTAGCAGCTGCACCAGTTGAAGCACTCAGTGCTGATGGTGCTGATGGTTTCTTCAGCAGAGAGCTCTGCACATGATATCAAGAACTGTTTCCATGCACAGCGTCACTCTGAACTCAATTTTCTAACCCTCTTTGGCTCTGTGAGCTGCCTACAAACCTTCTAAATAAATTCATTTTCTGTTTAAGTTAGTAAGAATTGGTTTCTATGACTTGCAGCTAATCATCCTGAAGAGTATGATAAAAGTGGACCCACTCTCCTGATTGGTTGGACACGCACTTGGATGACCAACCATCACCCAACATCAGCCTTCCCCAGGCCCCTTTAACATATTCTTCTCTCATCTTGTCATAGCAGCAGCCAGACACAGCAGGAAACTAGGGAATGTGATGTCAGATAAGCCAAGGAAGTCCATCCTTCAAGGAAGGATGCTCATTAGGTTGGTTGGGTTTTATTTTATTTTTTTCTTATTGTTATTTCTTGAGACAGGGTCTTCCTGTAGCTTCCAATTGGCCTGGAACTCCTTTTGTAGACCAGGCTGGCCTCCAACTCACAGAGGTCTACCTCCCTCTGCCTGCTGAGTTTGGCCAGATGCTTATCAGTTTTAACGTTCCAGATGAACTCTGGAAATCTCCACCCCTCCAACGCCCAAACCTGTTCAATTGCCTGAACCTTTTCCCTTTCCTGTGCAGACTTTCTATTGTGTTTTGTCCTCATTAATTGCAGTAGGACTAACATTCTTCAGACCCCTGGGACACTGAGCCTCCTGTCCTTACTCTTTGGGTTCCACGGCAAGCTGTTATCCAGACTCTCTCCAGAGAGAAAGTCCTGCCCCTGAGCACAGGTCTGCGGTGTGCCTCCAACACCTGGCCTATGGATTATTTTATCTGCTAGGAAGTATAAGCACAGCACCCAGGGCATGAGAGCTTTTAGGGGCTGTAAACAAACAAGTCCTGAAAACATAATTAAAAATGGAAAACACAGTGAGATAGCTCATTTGCTGCCAAACCTGACAACCCGAGTTGGATCCCAAGGTCCCACATGGTGGAAGGAAAGAACAAATTCCTGAAAGTTGTCTTCTGACCTCCACATGTATGTAGTGGCATGTGCACACCCAGTTACATACACATACATTTTAACACACATGCTAAATAAATGAATGTAACAAAAAATGGAAAAACATAAATGCATTAAGAAATGCCTTATTAAGGCCAGAGTGGTGGCACATGCCATAGTCCTAGCTTTCAGGAGGGAGAGACAGGAGGTTTGCTTTCAGTCTGAGGCCAGCCTGGTCTTCATAGTAAGTTAAAGGCTATCCAGAGTGACACAGATCTCTCTTTCTCTCTCTCTCTCTCCCTCCCTCCCTCCCTCCCTCCCCCTCTGTCTTCAGAAAAAGGGCCTGATTAAATGTCTATAAATGACACAATTACATCAAACCCAGTAATTGTTAAGCCTCAGCCCAGGGTAAATAAGGTGAATTACTTCTTTGCCAAATAATTTAGAATGAAAAATTATAAAAAGTAATCTCAAACTTTTGAAGTAAAAGCTGCAGTTACCACCAGCTGTAGGTGCAGTTACTACCAGTAGGTGCAGTTACCACCAGCTGTAGGTACAGTTACTACCAGATGTAGGTACAGTTACTACCAGTAGGTACAGTTACCACCAGCTGTAGGTACAGTTACTACCAGATGTAGGTACAGTCACTACCAGCTGTAGGTGCAGTTACTACCAGATGTAGGTACAGTTACTACCAGCTGTAGGTGCAGTTGCTACCAGTAGGTGCAGTTACCACCAGCTGTAGCTGCAGTTACCACCAGATGTAGGTACAGTTACTACTAGCTGTAGGTGCATTTTCATCTTTGATGTGTGTTGTAGAGTCTCCTAGGACAGGAGGAGGGCCTCCAGGATGAACCTCTGCCAGGGGCCTGGGTCTATGCACAGGAGAACCCTGCCTTATAGACACAACTCCTGAAGGCCTTGCACAGGTTTTATTTAGGGTGTGACCAATCTCTAGAGCCCGCCTTGCAATTGGAGCAGAGACTGCTAATGAATGCCAGTATCACTTGTCTTCTTAATTTCAGTAATATCCTCTCCCTTCAGATCCCCCCGTTTGCTAACTGGATCTTCTCTTTTGCATAAGTTTTAGTCAATAACTTATGAGCAGCCACTCTAAGACATATTTTATGTGAAATTACCTGTCTTCCAGGTCCTCTCTACCCCTTCCTTCAGACAGGAACACAGCTATTCTACTGGTTACATAGCTTCAGTCATGCTGACCCTGAGACTTCTTTTTTTATATATATTTTATTTTTATTTTATGTGTATGAGTGTATTATCTGCATGTATGTGAGTGCACCCATGTCGTGCAATGCCTGTGGAGGTTAGAAGAGGGTGTTAGATCCCCTGGAACTGGAGTTATGGACCATTGTTAGCTGCCATGTCGGTGCTGGGAACCAAACCCAGATCCTCTGCAAGAGAAGCCAGTGTTCTTAACTGCTGAGCCATCTTTCCAGCCCCAGACCCTGAGACTTCTACACTAAGTGTGGACCCTAATGGTAGACAGTCACCTTAGGACAACAACACACTCTGTCTTGTCAGAAATGAATGCCAGTCCTGTCCGGGGAAATATGACAATGTTCAGATTTCCCATGTATTAATTTCAACAAAATATGAATTGGCAAGAAACAGGTAAGAAGATTCTCGCTCTGAGTAAGAATCAGAAGCAACACTAAAACTCAAGTTAGAGCCTTGATGAGGACTTAAGAGATATAGAAGGTGTAGCAATGCTCTGTTAGCATCATTTACCGAGAAGCGAGGAGAGGAATCTTGAAGAGAATGTCTGAGAACTGTCCAGAGGTGATGAATGAGAGGGATACAAGACACAAGATGTAGAACAAAGGTCACGGACAAGGGAGCAAACAGTGTGTTGAAATATAGAATGCAAAAGGCAAAGAAAAGATCTGTCAAACAGCAGAGGGCCTTTTCCCAATATTTCTAGTGTTTTTCCTCTTCCAAGAACCCGGGATTGCACTCCTTCAGACCCAGTGAGTGTGTTTAGGAGACTTGATTTGGCCCCCGAAATATGAATGAAAGCAATGTAGGTCATTTCTGGGTGGAAAGTATTTGATTTCTGATTTTTTTTTTCTTTTTCTCTACTGAGGTAATTCTGAGGGCATGTATTCATACAAAGGTGCTCAAGGTTTAAGCAGTCTGATACAGTGTGTTGATATATGGAGACAGTGCCCACATCTGTAAGAGACTTTGCATTAGCGAGGACTTTGTTAAGTCTCTGAGAACTGGAGGTTATTCCTTAGTACAGCATAAATCAACCTCTAGCAGAAAGAAATTTGATTTTCTTTGGCAAAAAAACAATAACAAAACCCTAAGATCCAAGGTATTGGTTTCAGTATGAGTAGCAAAGTAGTTGACATTCGCGACTACGAAGAGGGTAGCCAATGTCATGCAGTGGGAAAACATTTGATAAAACCAAAGTCTGTGATAACTTGACAGAGAAATCATATATCTAATGAATTCGAGTACTGGGAAGAGCTTAAAAAGTAGAACATTAGTAACCTATGTCACTGGATATTCTGTTTATCAAGACATAGGTTCAGAAAACAATTGCCTTGCTGGGACTGGAGAGATGACTCAGCAGTTAAGAGACCTGACTGCTCTTGCAGAGAAATGGGGTTTCATTCCCAGTATCCACATGGCAGCTAACAACTGTCTGTAACTCTAGTTCCAGGGAATCTGACACCCTCTTCTGGCCTTTGCAGGCATTGCATGACATGGGTGCACTTCTATACATGCAGGCATAACACTCATACACATTAAATAAATAAATGAGTGAAGAAAAGAATGGCCTTGCTTTTAAGCAATAAGCAATAAGTGTAAGAAAATAAGAGATTTTTTTAAAGGTAGTGGCTTTTTGACCCTTAAGACTGAGAGAAGATAGAGACAGCCTTTGAATATTGAACACCTATTAAAATTCAGCCTTTAGATGAGGATCAAATTAAAAGAATAGATATACTATTATTTGTTAAAACCTTGAGCGGATCAAAGTACTTCACAGAAAGTGTTAAATTAGATGCATAGTGCCTTCTAAATCCTTTACATGGCTAAGATTTGGGGGAAGATTCCAAGCATGTGGCTTTTCCACCACAACAATAGGGGAGGACAAAGAGGAGAGAGAGGCCTGGGCACCCGAACTAGTTCACAAGAACAGGTATGATATCGCTTCTGCCACGTGATGCTGCCTGGGTCCAAGAAGGTAGATTACTGAGTTTGTGGTGGGTGTTATTTTTGAAGAACATTTTGCTTCCAGAGAAAAGATGGTCCTAGACCAACAAGAGCAGCAATTGTTCAAGACTTCAAATGGCTTTTGAGGAAATTGTGCCTTGAGGCCCCAAAGGCGCCTATTCTTCAACCCCTGATACCAGCTGGGGCACGGGAAAGGAAAGAGCTTCTGTGAAGACAGAACCAGGGATGAAGGGGACAGTGAACCAGGGAGCTGCTCCCCCAGGTAACAGGAGTCTGAGAACAATGAATTCCTACCCCAGACTAGGAGACCTTCAAAACTGGCCCAGTTGGATTTCGGATGTGCCCTAGCCACTGACTCCCTGATACCTCCTGTTCCTCCTTCCTCTTCTTTCTTGTATGGAAGGTCTTTCTTTGTTCTATAACCCACCTTTTAAAATCTTTGAAAATTTTATTACATTTATTTTTAATTAATCAATTAATCAATTAATTAATTAATTAATTGTGTGTGTGTGTGTGTGTGTGTGTGTGTATGCAAGATCAGGGGACTCGGTGTGGGTTCCAGGAATTGAACTCAAGTATGCAGACTTGGCAGCAGGTGCCTTTATCTGCTGAGCTTTTTCCAGCCCCTGTCTTTCAAAATCTTCACTTATCTTTCAAAAGTCCTTTCTGGAATCCCTCCCTGCTCCCTGTCATGTCTGAATCCCTCTCTCCCCACCTCACCCCCCTCTTTGTTTTTGGACAACCTAGAAATCTGCTCCTATCCTCACTCTCCCCCAAAATTATGGCTTTGGAAGTGCAAGGTGTCAAATACCTGATCACTTTTAACTCCTTTTCCTCTTCCCAGAAGGCCTTGCCCTCAAACTTCCATAACACCCTGTTTGACTCAGCTCAAACTCCTCCTCAGAGAGCTTTTCCGCACTCTGAAGCGGCCCCAAGCATGCTCTCTCACAATCCAGTTTGTCACCATCACACTACTGCAAGCACTTCCCCTTTTTCTTCACTAGGTCTCTTGTTCATTGTGTGTCAGAGGGTGTGGACTTCCCTCAGAGCAGAAATCTTGCCTAGTTTCTAGAACAGTGTCTATAGTTGCTCAGCAAATATTTCTTGAATAGACGTGTAAGTCATTTCTTGTTATTCAACCTTCCACTGCACTGGTCACTGTAAAGTCTTGAGAATAATTTGTCCAAGGTTCCTCATGAGTTATCCATAGCGTCAGATCTAGAACTCAGTCTTGCGTTTTAGGTGTCTATAAGGCTCTTCTTTCAAAATGTCTGAGGCGGAAATAGTTCCTGAGTACCAGATACAGACAGGATAAAGGGCACGGCTCATTGCCCTTGTTGCAGTGTCCTGGCCGCCCCATAGGTGGCGCCCGCGGCACTCCCTTTGCTCCTGTGCAAGGTGAGGAAAGAGGGTAACTCCAGGGAAAAACTGGTGAGCAGTGGAATATTTTCATAGTCTTAAATTGTGCTCATTAGTTGCGAGGGAGAAAAAAAAAACAACAGTGGATAAATCAGGTAACACCTTGACTGCGTGATCAAAATAGCATCACCAATCAGGAACTGGTGGATGTACTGCATCCAGATGTGATAACCTGAGGCGGAGGTGATGCTACCTACACTGTGCAACTAGATGTGATACCTGAGGAGGATGTGATGTCCCCGACACAGCCTTGCAGTCTTGTGGAAGAGCATGCATGACCTGAATTTGACCACAGAGAAACATCAGAAAAACAAATGTAATATTAAATAACAGCAGGAGATGGTAGGCTGGATTCTTCCTCTTCCTCTTCAGCCCTTCCCCTCCCCCCTCCCCTTCTCCTCCTTCTTTTAAATCCCTGTTATTAGGGACAAAGAAAAGCTGAGAAGATGTTTCAGGCCAAAGGAGACTAAAGAGACATGACAGTTAAATGCAATACCTGACCCCAAACTGAGTCCTGTAGTGAAGGAAGAAAATCCTTTAAAAGATATTATTGGTCAATTGATAACCTTAGGAAAGAGATGGTACATCATGCTATATCAATGATAAATACGCAGAAGTTGGTAACTGTGCTGGAGTATTTAGGAATAAAGGATGTAGTGTGTGCAGCTTATCCTCAACTGGTACAGGCAAATCATAGAGTTATATACATTTAATTAAATATGTGCATACATGTATAGCTTTAAATCAAAGCAAAAGTCTAAAGTCTTAATAGGTGACAAGGTAAAGGATAATATGGAAATTCTTCTTGCTGTTTTTATTGTTGTATTTTTAAATGTAAGCTTACGATGACTTCAAAATAAAAATTTTAAAATTAAAAAAAAAAAAAAGAATTAAAGGGTGGTGGTTCCAGGTACCTCTGATGCCCATCCCTCTTCCTGTTGTATAAAAATTTAGAACCAGTATCCTATGTTACTAGTGTGTGTCTTCCATCATGCTGTTTGGGTTAGTAATTTCTGGTCAGAAAAGGCAGTGTTTAGCTTCTGGCCTCTGGGGATGAGACCTAGGCTGGAAAGAATGGAATTGCTAGAAAATGCTGCTGAAGCGTTGAGAGGAAACTGGGAGGCAGTGGAGGCCTCTGACCGGAAGCACTCGGGGTTCAGGCTGAGTGGCAGCTGTTCTGAACGGTCACCTTGTCTGCGAGGGGACTCATCAGCGCTGAGTATGGTAAGAGCCTTGGTAGTATGGGTGCAGGGAAGCCTTTGCTGTCCTTTCCCTCTGAGCAGGTCCTTAGAACTGACCCCTTTCTTTTGAGCATGGGATGCTGGGCATGCCTGAATTCCCAGGGCTATTTCCAATCTTCCAATGATTTACTTTGTACTAGGCCAAGAAAACAATGTCAGGTGGCAGGCAGGTGAAACTGCCCTGGCCTGACCCTGCACTCCTTCCTGGGACGACTTCTGGTAGTATGTCTGCTGCTCTAGCACCCACAGGTGACTAAAGGTATGGCTCCATCCCCATGCTTGCCTGCCCCTCATCCATCCTCCTCCCAGGAGAGAGGTTCCAAGCTCTGCAGTCAGCTGGGAAAAATGATGAGGGTTTGGATTCAGGCTCCAGCCCCCTTTAGTCACCTTTTGTAGTACCGAGAATTGGATCTAGGGCCTCCTGTACAGTGGGAAAGTGACAAGCCTACTGAGTTCCATCCCTAGCCCCTCCCTCCACCTTTTAAACTTTTTAGACTATTGAGATAGGATTTTGCTAAGTTCCCCAATCAGGCAGTGAATATGCTCTAACCTTTGGAACACCCCACCCCACCCCCGGGATTACAGGCCTGAGCTACCAGGCCCCAGTATTTTGGTTGCCCTGTGAATAAAGCAGAAAACTAGGGCTTCCTCTCAGCTCGGTACATGAAGTTCTGGACTGTGAAACCCCATAGTTAGAACCGAAAAGTGTTTGAGCAAATCAAACTTATGAATGATGTTTTTATCACTAAACCATGCTAATTATTAGCTTTTGTTAATGTCTTAGACAAATTTGTGTAAGGGAACCGTCATTGTTTAAGGTAATGGCTGTCTTACAGGAAAGACAGATAGTGAGCCTCCAGTTAGTCCTTACAGATTCTGAACAAAGCAGCCTGGACAGGACTAATGTGCTAGCTGTGTGGTCTTAGACAAGTTGCTCCAGCATATTGCACTTTTGAAATGAGATAAAAAGAGTACATAGTTCATAGATTAAGTTAAAATGCATCAAGCATTTGGTGCAGTATCTGTGCAGAGTTGGCTATATTTTATTAAAACCAAGTCACAGATGCAGGCACTTTCTTGGTCCTTTGGGAAGGTGTCAACAGAAGGTTTTCATACAATCATATTAAGACTGCTGCCTGGCTGACAGCTGTAGTAATGTGCAATCAATTATGAGATGCAACTCAATTTCAAAGAAGTGAAAAAGCAAAAGTAAATGGGGTTTTATCTTTGTTATTGGTCTGTCTGTGTGCTAGGGACTGAATTCAGGGCTTTTAGGTGCTCAGCAGGTGCTTTACTATCCCCTCCTTAGTTACACCCCATTACACTTAAAAATTTAGGCTAATTAAAAAAGATTATTTTTATTTTGTTAGTGTTTGCCTGGTATGTATACCACTTGCATACCTGATTCCTGTGGCAGCCAAAGAGGCTGTCAGATCTCCTGGAACTGGAGTTGAGGATGATTGTTAACCACCATTTAGATGCTGGGAACCCAACCTGGGTCCCCTGTAAGAGCATCAAGTGCTCTTAACTGCCAAGCCATCTCTTTTGTGCCACTTTTAATAAAAATTTTGAGACAAGGTCTTGCTAAGTTTTCACAGGCTGGTCTTTAATTTGTTCAATAGCCTCTGGGCTTTCAATCCCCTGTACCTTACATGTGGTTTTAGAATCCATGAAATATGAAGTATTATTTATTTTTATTGAGGTACAATCATATATCATGAAATTCACCCTCTTAAAGAGTATAGTTCTATGACTTTAAGTACCGTTTACAAAAGTGTACATCCATAACCCACTATCTAATCTTAAAATGTTTTTCATTACCCCTCAAAGAAAAGCCATACCTATTAGCAATCTCTCCCTATCACCTTATCCTTCCAGGCCAAGGCAACCACTAATTTCCTACATTTATATCTTTACATTTATTCTGGACAATCCACATAAAGGCACTCATATATGGCCTTTTGCATCTGGCTTCTTCCATTTAGCAGGCTGGTGACACTCATCCACACTGAATCAGTGTCAGCAGAACAGGGAGGGAGGTCAGCCCAGCATAGCTGTCAGCAGCTTGAGGAGTTCTCTTCTCACTTAGTGGCCTCTACCCAGGTAAAGCTGGATTCTTGACTATGCTGTAGAGAAGAATTTCAGGACCAGCCAGAGTTAGTGAGTGTATTAAGATAAAGGAGAGTTTACACTTAAGCATGTGGAAGTGAGGAGAGGCGCAGGCTTAAGAAATTATAGTACAGATCCGAGACATCAGTAAAGGCTTCTGAAGAGTTGTAGTCAGGTGTCTTTACGATGTTTATGTATACATATATATCATTTTGTAGCTTTCTAAGTTACATTGCCCAAAAGATGTAATTTATAACATGGCTTAAAGATTAAGCAAAATTTACCGCAGACCTGGGCTGACCCCAACCTTGGTCGGAAAGCTGCTTTTTGCACTGGGCAGTATAACTGGTTAAAGTGCTGAGAATAAGAGGCTTCATGCTTAGCCCTAAATGGGATATTTGTATCAACTCTCCCCTAAACACCAAGGCTCAGGGAACATTGCAGGAGAGAATGCAGAAGTAATGTAAGCTGGAGGATGGGGAGGAGTGCTGTGAGATGCTGCCTACTGGACATGACATGGCAGTGCATGCATGACCTCACAGCAGCTGTGCTCATCTGCATGAGACCTGAACGAGGTCAAGCCAGCCAAAATTCCAGCATGGATGAGGAAGATGATCTCCAGGCCCTATCCCTTGCTCAGGAGCTATTGGCAGTTGACAGTTGTTGGGGGAGGGAAAATCACTCTTTTTTGAGGGTGTGGCCACTGGAAGGATTCCCATGCTTTAGGGGAAGCCCCATCCCAATCCATATACATATAGGTCCCACTAACTGGACTTAGTGGGTTATAAGAAAAAAAGATGTGAAGCTGGGAGGGGGCGCTGTTGAGGGGGATATGGGGGAAATTAGGGGGGGAAATGAGGAATAAATATTATCCTATTTCATTGTAGGTATGTGTGAAATTCTCAAGAATAAAGAAAAATGTTTTAAAAGATTAAAGTTTAAAAACTGAGTTCAAGGCCAGCCTGGTCTACATAGTGAGTTCCAGGACAGCTGGGGCTACAGGGAGATCCTGTCTCAAAAAGACCAAAAAAAAAAAAAAAAAAAAAAAAAAAAAAAAAAAAAAAACAAAAAAACCAAAAACCAAAAACCAAAAATCTACTGTTTAAATATTAAGAACATACACAAGCTAGCTTACTTATTTCTCTAAGGAATCTGCTTTCGTAAATGGAGTTGTAAGTTTTAAAGGGTGTACTCTTTAGATTTAGGGATGAGAGGAGAGCTAATACAGTAAAACTCAAGGTTACATTCTGGCCCTAAGTAGTCAGGGTTCCTCTGTTGTTTTCAACATCCTTGCCTGTGATCTCCTTAGGAACACATACACACTATTTTAGGCAATTTTGGCTTATCTGTTGTGTTGAAGTTTCTTGATTCTCAGGTGGCAGAAAAAGCAAACTAGATCCCAGCGTGAGGGGCTTGTCCCCTGCTCATGTCCCCTTAATTTTTCCTGTCTTTCTATCCTGCCTCATCAGTACTTTATCGTGTGTGTGCACACGTGTGTACATGTGGAGGCCTCTCAGAGGTCGATGTCAAGTGTCTTCCTCTGTCACTTTCCGCCTTTTTTGGAGACAAGGTCTCTCACTAGACTGGCTGACCAGCAAGCTCCCCAAATACTCTTGCTTCTGCCTCTCCAAGACTGGGACTACAGATACATGCCGCATGCCCACGGGTGATGGGGACTCAAACTCAAGTCCATGTGGCAGCACTTTGCCCACTGAGCCATGTCTCCAGTTCCAGTTCCCTTTTATGGCCAAATGGTAGTCAGTTGTGTGGATATGCAATCTTTTGCTTATCTATATATCATTTGATGACCATTTGGGCTGTTTCCTTTTTTAGGTATTATCAGGAATGCTGTTGTAAATACTGATGTGTGTATTTGGACATATCTTTTTTTATTTTCTTGGGTAAATACCCAGCAGTGGGCATATGACAACTCTATGTTTGTTCATTTGATCACCCTGGTCCTGTCTTTTTTATTATAACTATCTTAGTGGGCATGAAGTAGCATCTCTAGAGTTTTGTGTTTGATCTGAGTCAAAAGGCTGAGATGTGTGACCTTTATAGTTTTGACTTGTATTTCCTGTGACTGGTGATGTCATAGCTTTTCCACGCATATAAACTACTTATATTTTCTTTAGAAAAAATTTTTATTCAATTCCTTTGCCCATTTTCAAATGGGTTATCTTTTTTTTTTTTAAACTGATGAATCGCAAGATCTAAAAAAACACATTGTAGGTGGTAGAGTATTTGACTTGCTGATGTTTCCCTGTCTACAGGACTGTGCTTTCATTTTCCTCACAGTGTCCTTTACATTCCCAAAGTTTTAATTTTGGTGGGGGTCCCTTTTTGAGACAAGGTCTGGGTCTGGTACTCATTATGTAGACGAGATTGGCCTCTGTCTAATGGAGATCCACCTGCCTCTGCTTCTTGCGTGCTGGGATTAAAGGAGTGCACCACCACATCAGATCAGCCAAAAAAAGAAAGTGTCAAGACTTCATAGAGTACCAGAAATCAAAAAACAAATCTCATCAGGAAAAAGCTACATTTTGAATTACACACTTTTCTAATACAAGTTCCATGAAAAAATCTTAATACAGCATATAATAATCTAAACATCTTTGAGTTTGTCTTAGAAAACAGAAAAAACGAGTGATTTGTTTGTGATATAGAGTCTCTAAATTTTTTTTTTCTTCTCTTTGTGATGTGCTGGGAAGCCAGTATTTTAGCGCACTTTGCTAAAATACTTTGAATAACAGATAAAATTTAATTAGTGTATAAATCAGCTGGGCCTGGTGACACAGGCCTGTAATCTCAGGACTTGGGAGGCAGAGGCAAGAGGACCAGGAGTTTAAGGCTAGCCTCAATTATACAGTGAGTTTAAGGTCAGTCTGGACTACAGGAAACACTGTCTCAAAAAACCAAAACAAACAAACACACAAAACTCCTAAAACAATAATGTACAAATCAACTGCTTCTTGAATTAAGAAAACCAAAGTCTTCTCCACTCCCAGACTCTGGTACTTTTACCAACAGGGTCAACAAAGGCTGGAACAAGCTATGCCAATGGCTTTTGTGTTTTCTTATATTGACACACTTCAATTCGAACTTCTCTTCCTAGCAATTTGATATTCCACCGTAGCTGGCATTGCCTTAGAGTGTTTAAGTAAACAGCATCTAACACTTGCTGCCAGTCATGACGTTAATAATTATAGGATCAGAACAAAAGCATACTGTGTTGAGATGGTCCCTAGGAGGTCCTTGACAGTGTCTAAAGTTTGTCCTGTTCATGGTCATGGGGTTGCAATCCATCACCTTGCTGAGAATCAAGGACCTCAGCCATAGTGACTAGCCAGAATACTGAATGTAGCTGACTTGAGCTACTTGAATATTTTGGTGAAAGACGTTTTTGTCTATTCTGGCATAACATCAAGGATTTTTCAAGAAAAACCGGGATGTGTCTGTATATATTTTAGGGACTTGAATGTGTGTCCCTTTCCTATGTAGCTTCGTTGGCTTCTCTCTATAAATGTTAGTGACATTTGCACACTGGAAATGAGTATTTGTCTGTCAGTCCACATATTTACCTATCCATCTATATTTTACCACATTCTATAAAATATTCTTCCTCCTTTCCTCCCCCTTCCGTTAATTCTTTCATTACTAAAGCCACATTTTTTTTTTTTTTTAATAGCTACTAACTGCCAGACACTCTCTCAGGTACTGGAAACAAGCAAAAGTCAAAGAGGTCAGGTCCTTAATAACTTGCTACCTCTAGTTAGGGCAGGAAGAAAACTCACTATGTAGTTAAGGCTAGCCTTGACCCTTCTGCCTCAGCCTCTCAAGTGTGGGGTGTACAGGTATGTGTTGCCAGGCCCAGCTGATTTATACATTAGATACATTGTATATGTTGTTCAAAATATTTTAGCACAGTGATAAAGTACACCCAGCACTGCACAAAAGGAAAAAATTAAGAGTCATATACACACACAAAAATCATTCTATGTTTCTATTCCTTAAGATGAATACAAAAGTGTTTAAGTAATATTTTGTATTAAGAGTCTTAAAAAATGGGAACTTTATTTGAAAAGTCAGTAATTCAAACTGAAACTTCTCTAATGAGATTTGGTTTTGATTTCTGGTTTTACCTGTGTTAATGCAATTAAGCAGGGGAATGTGATAGACCGAGGGTGGGATCCTTTAGAGGCTAGGGATGGCTTTCTCAGGAGGTGGCAAAGCAAGCTGTCCAAAGTATGACAAGGTAGCAGCCTGGTGGAGCTAGGGGACCACAGCCTTACAGGTAGAATAAACAGCAAGTGCAAAGGATTTGAAGTAGCTTAAAATAATCATCAATACAATGAACAATATATGGATGAGAATAGGAGAGAGTTGCAATGCAGGCATGCGAGCCACCAAGTTTGACAAAGTTATTGAGCTGGGTTGCAAATTTGAGCCCTATCTTTCTGGAAGCCAAGGTAAAAAGGGTGACAAGACTGATCTCATGGTTTGCTCTCCTCATGGGGACAAATCATGCCTTTTCTTCCTAACAGAATTAAAATAACTGTCTTGCATGGACCTTCTTATATAGGGCATAAAGTAGCTGCATGAGTGTGGAAAGGTCTCCCCACCCACAGATGCTTCAGTTTTAATCCCTGGAACCTATGAATGTGTTGCTTTGGATGTAGACAACACTTTATAGAAATGGGGGATTATTCTGTGTTTTGGGGTGGGCCTACTCCAATCACAGGGATTGTTTATTTAGTAGTGCTAGGGACTGAACTCAGGGCTTTACACATGCTAGGCAAGTGCTCTATTGCTGAGCCATATTCCCAGGCTTCACATGGGTCCTTCAGAGCATAGAACCTATTTCCAAATAGAATTAAAGGACACGAAAGCCTCAGAGGCATGATCAGAATATTCCTGGCTTTGAGGATGGAGAAGGAGAACCATGAGCCAGCAACTGCACACAGCCTCTAAAGCTGGAAAAAAGCAAAGGAGACCCTCTCAGACCCAGGGAAGCAGTGCAGTCTTCCTGACATGGGCTGCAGTCCAATGAGAAGTGGATTGGACTTCTGCACTATAGAACTGCCAGATCATAATTGTATGACAATTCACCAAGTTACAGGAATCTGATAGTCATATAAAATGAACTGATTTTGGTTGCAATAACAGAAATTAATCTAATTAAGCTGGTGAAGCAAAAAGTACACTTCAGGGGCTCAAGAGAGGACAATTCTCTTGCAGAGGACTTGAGTTACGTTTTTGGTGCAGTTCACAACCTCCTGTAACTCCAGCTCCAGGGACTCTGACACCTTCTTCCTGGCCTCCAAGGGCACCTGCATTCACGTACATATACCCTCCCCCATACACCTACTTAAAAACAAAGTAAATCAGGGCTGGAGAGATAGCTCAGCAGTTAAGAGCACTGGCTACGGGTCCCAGCACCCACATAGTAGCTAACAACCATCTGTAACTCCAATTACAGGTGATCTGACGTGATCTTCTGGCCTCTGCAGGAATTGAACCCATGCAGTGCACTTACACGCATGCAGGCAAAACACTCATACACATAAAATAAGATAAAATAAAATAAATACAATTTAAAATTAAAGTAAATCTTGCCCTGCATAATGGTGCATGCCTTTAATTCAAGCCCTGGTTACATAGTGAGACCCTATTTTAAAAATAATAAAAAATTTAAAAAGTACACTTCATTCTAAAAGATCTGGAAATACGTGGAATTTGAAGGTAGGGATGCAACTTGTTTCAGAAAATACTGTGATAGGGACAGAAGCTGTTCGGACAGTCTCTGTCTGCAGATCTTGTTCATTCTTTTTGTTCTTTGTCATTTTGCCTACAGTCTGGTTTTGTACATTATTTTCAGACCATGTGGTAGAAAAATATCTGTGGACAGCTCTTTTTTCCCTCCTCTCTTCTCCCCTCCCCTTCTTCTCTCTTCTTTTTCTCCTTCTTCAGGGTCACCTCAAACTGACCAGTCTCCTGCCTTAGCTTCTGGAGTGCTAGGAATACAGGTCTGTACTACCACACCTAGCATCAGCTTCCGATTTCTTAGTATTAACCACTGCAGTCACCTAGAGAAAGACTGGAATTTCTCAGCTCCATTTCAAATTCCTGGGAGATGGCTGCCACTATCTTGGCTCCAGTCAGCTACCTGGAATTGGGGTGGCTTGGTTATGTTGTCTAAGGATCAGGGGTTAGTTTTCAGAAAATATCTGCTTATGCTGCTGGGTTTTTCAATGATGTTTATTTGAGACAGGGTTTCATGTAGCTCAGGCTGGCCTTAAACTCACTATATAGCTAAGGCTGGCCTTGAACTCCTGATCCTTCTGCCTCTACCTCCCAAATGCTGGGATGTAGGCATGTGTAAGCCCTACTCCCCAGCTTTATATGGATGATTTTAAAATGCAGCTTACAATGCATCCTTGGCAAAAATAGATTTGTGTGCGTGTGTGCTTGTGTGTGTGTGTGTGTGTGTGTGTGTGTGTGTTTGCATGTGCGGAGGCCAGAGGTCAATGTCAGGTATCATCCTTCATCACTCTCTATCTTGTTTTTTGAGACATTGGCCTGAAGCTTGACATTTCATCTTGGCTGGCTGGTCAGCAAGTTTGGGGAATCTACCTGTGTCTGCACCCCAGCACTGGGGTTATAGACACCCTACTGTTGCATCTGATCCAAAGCCATTTAGTGAGTGGAAATCAACAATAAAGAGCTAAAAAGTAGGGACTGGAGATATTGACTCAGTGTTAAGAGCACTGGCTGCTCTTTCAGAGGACCAAGTTTGATTCCTAGCACGCATATTGAGTGACTCACAACCACTGGTAACTTCAGCTCCAGGGGATCTGACACCTCTTCTGGCCTCTGTGGGCACCTCCCCCCAACCCCAGCATACATGCACATACATATAAATAAAAATAAATCTTTAAAAATAGAGATAAAAATATCAGTACATATCACGTGGTTGGGAATATTTTATGAAAGTTGTTTCACTTATTAAATATATAAATACATTTGTGGGGGGTAGAAATTAAAACTTATTTTTCAAAATTATTTTTTTATGGGGCTGGAGAGATGGCTCAGTGGTTAAGAACACTGGTTGTTCTTGAAGAAAACCTGGGTTTGAACCCCAGCACCCACGTGGCAGCTAACAACTGTCCATAACTCCAGTTCTAGGGGATCCAACAGCCTCTTCTGTCCTCCTTGGGCAGGCATTGCATGACACAGGTGCACTTACCTACACGCAGGCAATACACACATACACATAAAAATAAAATATTTTTTAAAAATTATTTTTTATTTTATGTGTATGAGTGTATTGCCTGTGTGTAGGTAAGTGTACCTGTCACATAATGCCCGACAAGGTCAGAAGAGGGTGTTAGATTCTCCTGGAACTGGAATTACAGATGGTCGTTAGCTACCACGTGGGTGCTGGGAATCGAATCCAGGTCCTCTGCAAGAGCAGCCAGTGCTCTTAACCACTGAGCCATCTCTCCAGTCCTAGTTTAGTAACTTATGGGCCAACGTCTGAGAAACCCTGGGCTGGACAACTTGGTAGGATTCTGCCATAGGGTTGGAATAATCTTCATTCTTTATTATTTTTATTTTATGTATATGTGTGTATTGCCTGCATGTAGGTAAGTGAACCTATGTCATGCAATGCCCACAGAGGACAGAAGAGGCTGTCGAATCCCCTGGAACTGGAGTTACAGACAGTTGTTAGCTGCCATGTGGGTGCTGGGATTTGAACCTGGGTCTTCTTCAAGAACAGCCAGTGTTTTTAACCACTGAGCCATTTCTCCGGTCCATAATCTTCATTCTTAAAACAATCCCTCTAATAAATGCAGAGGTGTCATGAGTATTTATTTATCTTTATTTTATGTGTATGAATGTTTTGTCTGCTTATATGTAAGTACACCTGTGTCATACAATGCCCACAGAGGCCCAAAAAAGGCATCAGATCCCCTGGAACTGGAGTTAAGGACTGTTGTTAGACATCATGTGGGAGCTGGGATTGAACCTACGTCCTCTGCAAGAGCAGCCAGAGCTCTTAACCATTGAACCATCTCTCTAGCCTCATGAGTATTTTTAATAGCATTTTATTGTTATTATTATTTTATGTGTATGAGTGTATTGCCTGCATGTAAATGTACCGATGTCATGCAATGCCTGAGGAGGTCAGAAGAAGGCATCAGATTCCCCTGGAATTGTTACAGATGGTTGTTAGCCACCATATGGGTGCTGGGAATCGAACCTGGGTTCTCTGTAAGAGCAGTCAGCGCTCTTAACTGCTGAGCCATCTCTCTAGCCCCAAGTATTTTTAATAGCATTAAAAAAAGATTTTATTTAGTAACACAGTAAGGGAAAGAACTCCATTCTTATTTAAAAACATTTAAATTTATTATTATTGTGTTTGTATCATGTGTATATGTGTGTGTATATACATGCCATGATGCCTATGTGGAGGTCAGAGGATAACTTGCAGGAGTTAACCCTCTCCTTTCACTTTTGCAAAGGTTCTGGAGATCAAATTCAGGTTGTCAGGATTGGCAGCAAATATCTTTACCTAGTGAGCCATATTGCCACCCCCTAATAGCAGTTCGTAATATAAACAAATGAAATAAGGCTGAAGCTAAACACTTGCCATTAACAGGAAATATTGCAAGTGTGAAGACAATGTGGTACAAATGTACAGCTTGAAAAGTTTGGCAGGGGTGGGGCAGTGAGATGGCTCAGTGGAGAGACATGCTTGCATGTAGGCCTGATGGCTTCACACACACACTAAAATTTTAAATAGACACCTTTGATGTGTATGTGTATGTGTGTGTGTGTGTGTGTGTGTGTATGTGTGTGTGTGTAGGACAGAGGTCAATGCTCAATGCTGTTCCTAGGAGCTGTTTGCTTTTTGACCTAGGGTCCCTCACTAGCCTGAAACTCATCTATTAGGCTAGGATAGCGGGTCAACAAGCCCCAGGGATCCTCCTGTCTCCACTTCTTTAGTGCTGGGATTATAAGCATGTGCCACCATGCCCAGCTTTTTTTTTTTTTTTCAATATGGGTTCTGGTATTGAACTCAGATGGTCATGCTTGCACAGTAAGTGTTTTACCAACTGAAGTATCTCCCCAGTTCACACAGTTCCTTGATAATCTGGGATCCCAGTGCTTGATAAAAAATTTCAAATCTGGGATCTATTTAATCAGATTTTTTCACTCTGTAACCTGTAAAGCTATATTTAAACACAAAATAAAGCAAAACAAAAAGAGCACAAATACATCTGATACTTAGGTTTGGGAATCACTATGTACAGAGGAGGACTCATCTGTATGCCTTTCAAATAATTCTTCCTACCTGTGTTTTTCCTTAACTAGGCTTTTGTTAGGTATGAGAAATTTGGAGTTATTTTTTGGAGTGTCTGCAGTGTAACAGGCTTCCCAGCCACTTAGTAAAGGCAGATCTGTATACTTCACAGTTCAATGATGGCAGAGTTCATCTTCTGACATTTTGGCAGAACACTCACACTTGTATGGATGGATGGTCATTTCATTTTCCCCTGGGGGGCAGGGCTGGGCTGTGTGCAGGCTCTTCCAGACTCTTGTTAGACAACAGTTGAGTAATTTAAAATATTTATTATTTATTTATTATTATTTATTTATTGCGCACATAGGTCACATCTGTGTGGGTGCTCATGGAGGCCAGAAGAGGGATCTGATCCCTCGGAGCTGGAGTAGGGAAGTAGTAGAGTGGTAGTTGTGAGCTGCCTGGGTACTCTGGAAGGGCAGGAAGCACTCTTAACCACTGAGACATCTCTTTAGCTCCTGTTCTAAACTTTTCCAGAATATGTCTAAGATTCCAAAGTTCTACAGTATAGGATATGGTCAGGATGGGTAGTTGTTGATAATTTCAGTTTTGAGAAAAAGCTTCTCTGAAGCACAAATAATTGGCAACATTTTGAATTTTTTTTCGACCTAGGGGTACAGGATGAACTTAATTGCCAAATGTACACCTGTAAACAATAAAATGAATCACACTGCTGTGCTGCTATTGGCTATCAATCAGCTTAATTTTAGAGGACATCTGCCTTGAATAATTACACTGGTCCAAGGAGGGTTGGATTTCTTGCCCACAGCTGCTTGGGCGCAGGATCCTGCCCACAGAAGCCGTTCCCAGTTCAGGTCCACTGAAGATTAGCGTACAGCTGGGGCAGTGTCTGCAGCAGGGGACGTGCATTGAGATGGACCTTCAGAGGTTTGTGACAAGTCTTGAGAGGTGTCCTTTGATTCGCCGGGAGCCTTCTCAGCCTTCCCGCAGGGACGAAGTCCGTCCTCCCAGCAGGGATCCTCAGAGCACCCGGCAGCCATCGCCACGCTGGAGCAGCTCCAGCTCGGGCTGGCTGGGCGGCCTGGGCGCTGACTGAGAACAAACTAGTTTGGAATGCCGTCACTATGGCGACAGCACTGTGGAAAAGCGTTCGTTTTCGCTAACGTGGGTGCTTCTCCGGGCGGTCCCTCGGGCTCGCGGGGACTGGGCTCTGTTGCGGCCCGCGCCCTACTCCCCGGCGCCGCGCGTTCGCCGTCGCGCTTTGTCCCGGCGCGGCCCCCGTCCGCCTCCCGGGTCTCCTCTGCCCGCCTGAGACAAGTTAGGCTCGTCCGGGTGCTGAGTGAAGGGCTGGGTGACCGCGGGCGAGGAGCGTGTCCGACAGGAGCAGCCTGCTCGCCACCCCGGTGAGTGGCAGCCCAGGGGGTCCGCCCCGACGGGGATGGGTGGGAGGGCGGACTCAACCAGCCAGCGCCGTTGCCATGGCGACCGAGGAGCAAACGGGCCTCAGGGCCTCCTGCTGCGGTCACCCCAGTCCTAACTGGGAGTCTCCCGGGCAGCAGTTGGGATTCCCACCCCCCCACCCTCTTCTAGCCTCTGTGAGTGTGGGAACAGACATGCACACCCCCACACGTGCGCATACCTGCCACATATATTGTGTATATGTGTATACATATACCACACTCATACACACACACACACACACACACACACACACACACACACACACGCCCGCGCGAGCACAAGAGCTGAACAATATAATGTCTCATAAAAATCTACAAGATGACTACAAAGGCTGATGCTCATGTCATCTTCACGCCTCACTGAAGAAGGAAGAGTCAGAGAGTTGCACTATGGGGGGCAATGAGGAAGCCTTTCTGAAGTGTCTGCCAGACATTATAAACCTGTGCAAAATCTCATCTTTATTGGGAGAGACTTGGAGAAGTGGCTTTTGAAAGAGAAGAGGTGATCCCTGAGGTGTTTTCTACTTCTGTATACCTGGTGATTTTTGTGGTGTTTCACACACATACTGAGAAAGAATGCCCTTGTTTTTGGAGACTTAAATGGAAACTGTGACAAAATTAATTGCTGCTGTTCTGGTGTACTTTAGGACATTGTATTAATCACTTTTCTGTTGCTGTGTTTGTTTCTTATGTAACACAGGGCGCCTGCCCAGGGGTGGCACCACCCATAGTAGGCTGAATTAATACAGTAGGCTGGGCCCTCCCACATCACTCAACAATCAAGAAGATGCCCCCACAGACATGGCCACAGGCCAGTCCAATAGAAGAAATTACCCAATTGAGGCTCCCTCAACCCAGATGTGTCAAGTTGACACTAAAGCTATCCAGCACAATTGGCTCTTTGTTAACTTGACACACAAACACATCACTATTAAACCATAATCTTTCCAATTCTTATCCCCAAGATATGATGTTAACATTATTATCACAACATAAGGCAGTACAACCTTAAAAGCCCCACAGTCCTTAAAAAATTCCCAACACTTAAAAGTCCACAGTCTCTTTTAAAAGTCTCTTAACTGGGGCTCCTGTAAAAGCCAAAACAAGTACTGTCTTATTTCAAAGGGAAGAATTGGGCACACCTAAACAAAACCAAAGTCTCTGCTCTCTGTGACCCCTTCACATTTTCAACACCAGAACCATGCAGGGTACTCTTACACATTACCAAGTCCTGCTTCCAGTTAGAGATGGAGGCTCAGGCCCCCTCTCGACCACAGCTTCTGTGTGCAGACCTTGAGGAAATACTTCCCAGAAGATTTCACCATAGTGATACTTGTCTCTTGTTACTTACAGCTGATTTTTCCACCCCAGCTAACCAGCCAGCATCAATTGTCCCAGTAAAGCAAGTAAAGCAAAGGTTTAACTTCAGGTTCTGGTCTCTTCTTAATCACAGCTGATTCTTCACCCCCAGCTGACCAGAACCCACAGATTCTCAATTCAAAACATCACACTAACAGCCCTGATAGTCTCTGCTTCCCTTTGAAGCTTCACAAACCAGGCTTCCATCATCCACAACTCCTTCAACATAACTGTTCCAAGCTCCACAGCAACAAACTCTAAGCATGCAATGGCTTTTCCAGCCCAAACTTCTAAACGCTTCCACAATCCTCCAATGTCAGGTCTGTCACAGCAGCACCCCACTTCTGGTACCAATTTCTGTCCTAGTTTGGTTCTCCATTGCTGTGACAAAACACTCTGACCACTACCAACTTGGGTTTATTCAGCTTATATCTCCCAGGTCACACAGTTCATCAGGGAGCAAGCCAGTAAGCAGCGTTCCTCCATGGCCTGTGCTTCAGCTCCTGCCTCCAGGTTCCTGCCCTGAGTTCCTACCTTGGACTCCCTGATGAACTGTGATCTGGGAGATATAAGCTGAATAAACCCTTTCTGAATAAACCCAAGTTGGTATTGGTCAGAGTGTTTTGTCACAGCAATGGAGAAACAAACTAGGACACTGACCGAAGAAACTTAGGAAAAGAAGAATTTATCTGACCTTTCGGTTCTTGGGCAATTACAGTCCGTCATGGCAGGGAGGCGTGGTGGCCAGAGATGGCTGAAGCAGAGGCAGAAGCTAAATTCTACGTCTTCAAGCAGGCACAGGAAGCAAGAAAGAAACTGGAGCTCTGGCAAGGCTTAAGAACTCTCTAAGCCCACCTCCAGTGACGTGCTTCCTCTTGGATAGCCACACCTTCTAAATCCTCCCAAAATAGCACCATCATCTGAGGACAAAATGTCCAGATACTTGGAGCCTATGGGGAACATTTTCATTCAAACCACCACAGACGTGTTTGTCTTCCCATCCGAATTCCAGTGCATGTTGATAAGGCTAATTGTATCTTGCTTGGATTTACCTTCAAGGCTCCAGAATTTGAATAGCGGGCACATTGTTGTTAAACTGTATTAATACATCTACTCTAAATTTACCAACTAAATAAGTTGTACAGTGCATAAGAAACAAATCACCTCCCAAATCTCTGCATTTTCATTGACCCAAAGTTGTTTTAAGGCAGGTTTATAGGATGAGGGATGGTGACTTTCATAACTATTTAAAATATCCTTTCTACATATTTTTTTAGACTATATATAATTAACTTTTAAAACAGCCATTGATTTTATATATATATATATATATATATGTATATATGTGACATGAAAGCAGAGGCAAGAGTATTTGGAGACAGGAAGGGGAACAGAGGTGGGGAGGGGGACAAGGAAGTGTGATGGGGGCAAATGCAAGCAAGCATGCAAATATTAGAAGGAACACATTATTTTGTCCACTTATTAAAAAATTAATGGAAATAAAAACGCATTGAAGTACCAGTTTGTATACCCATCAAGATGCAGCATTAAATTAGGATAAAGTAAGAAAAAAAAGTCTTTTAGTGATAAAGATAGGTGTGATTTAAAGATACTGTTAGCATGGAGGCTGGCAAGATGGCTCAGCAGTTAAGAGCACTGACTGTTCTTGCAGAATATCCAGGTTCAAATCCCAGCACCCACATGGCAGCTAACAACTTAACTCCAGTCCCTTAACTCCAGTTCCAGAGGATCTGAAACCCTCTTCTGTCCTCTGTGGGCACTGCACAACATGGGTGCATTTACACACATGCAGGTATAACACTCATACACATAAAATGAAAACAAGTAAATATATTTAAAAAAGATACTGTTAACAGAGTTGGTGATACACATCTGTAATGCCAGCACTTGGGAGGCTGAGGCAGGAGGATTGACAGTTGGAGGCCAGCCTGGGCTAACAGGTGGCTCTGTCCTTCCTGTGGGTCCTGGGGCCCAAACTCAACTCAAGATTGGCAGTAAGCACCTTTACCCATTGAGTGATCTCATTGGCCCTCAGATTTCTTTTTTTAAAATTAAAAATTAACTTATGTATAGCAAAAGTTAATATGCATACATATTAAATAACCCTATAATAGAATGAGTTGATAAGTTTTTTTTCAATGCAAGGACGTTTATACCAAATTTATTTGTAATAGTCAAGAACTACAAACTCTAGATACCATTTTTAATTTTTAATTTTTTTATTGAATTTTTGTGTATTTCATACAGAACATCTTAATCATCTTTATACCTCGTTCCCCATTGGCCCCCTTCTGTACCCTTCCCCCACCACTGGAATTCATACAGTCTATCATTTTTGTTAAGGCCTATCATGTCAAGTTAGTGTCCCCAGACGTCTCTCAGTGTAAGTTCATCCACTGAGGTCTAGTCAGCCTATCTAGAATCCTTCTCTCTGAGAAGATCAGCTCTTCCTCACCTAGCCATAATCAGCTGCCAATAATTCCTTGACTAAGATTGGCGCTTGTTGTCCATTTCCCTAGTTCTGAGCTGTTTTTTTTCTGTTTGAGTTTGCATGGGTCTTGTGCATACTGACACCATATGAGCAGGGTCCCAGGAATCTGTAGGACTCTATTTCCATATGGTCATGCACCTCCTCCCTGGCTCTTACAACCTTTCTTTTCCTTCTTCCAAAATGATGCCAGAGCCTTGGGTGGGTGGATTTTAATATAGGGGTCCTGTCCAAGGCCCACACTCTGCAGACTCTTATTCTCTATATTTTGGCAATTTGTGACCTTTTGTGTTCCTGGCCCTCTGTTGCATGAGGGAAATTCATTGATGAGAACTGAAAGTTGCATTAGTGTTCTATTTATCCATTGTTCTATGTTCCTTGAACCTCAGATGTAGAGGTTGCATTGTAGATATGCCATTTAGGCTTGGGCAGTTCACAGAAAATCTGTGTGTGACCAGTGGTGGAACTCTCTGATAATCTCTGTATGTTGAAAAAGAAGCTTCTTTCATGGATGGTGACTGGGATACTTGTCTGTAATATTTTTCATATAGTAAGAAATTACATTTGTTTAGGGATGTGACAGCCTTGGGGTTTTCTCTAAGATCTGTGACCTCTCCAGCTGTATGTATTTGGGTAGATTTACAGTACCACACCTGAGTTTCCTTCCACTGAGTGTGCTTTAAGTCCACTAAGGTAGCTGTTGATCACCCCCAAGATAAAAGTGCCACTACTGCACCAATGTCCATTGCTGTGCTGGTCATTTGATAAGGTTTTAGGCCTTGAGTCTGGGGCTGGACCATTGATTGATATTCTCCCTTGCATAGTGCTCTCCAAAGCTATGAGCACTAGCCTTCAGGGGAGGTGGCTTCCAGGTCAGTTCTAGCTCCATTGCTTAAATCCTGTGTCTGAAGTATGTCCTGTCTTCAGCAATAGGGTCTTACCTTCAAGTTCTAGGAGACAATCGAGGACTGTGGCAATAACCTGTGTAATTTTGGGAGTCTCTTGGACTACCCTGGTCAACAACTCAAAGGAAGGTTTCTCCTGTCTGGTCCTGTTTCTTGTTATGTAGCCTTCAGCTATACACATGGACACATGTAGGGATATTGTATGCATAATTTTCAGTAGATCTTTGAATATGATTGCTCTGGTTTTTAT